>NC_059132.1:74519070-74825632 GCF_020740605.2 Lemur catta | reverse complement strand
CATAGTAGGAAAAAAGGGTTGAAGAGGTAGCAACAGGAGCTTGGGGATGGGTCCAAAGCTAAAAATTCAAAATGTCTTTTAAGTATGATTTTATCTTAAAAGTGCATGTGATTTACTCCATGCTTTTAATAATGCATTTTCATATTTTAAAACATTTGAAATTAGCTTATCATTTATATTTAAATAAACTTTTTTGCCAAAAATCTTCCATTAAAAGTGATGATACAGGAAGACATACTGTTTACCCTTTGTTGTCAAGCACCCAGTTTAAAATTATAACATGACAAGCTCTATAACCCAAACTGAAATTCAACAGATGCTTGGGCCAGGTGCTGTGGCTCATGCCTGTAATCCTAGCACTCTGGGAGACCAAGGCGGGAAGATTGCTTGAAGTCAGGAGTTTGAGACCAGCCTGAGCAAGAGGGAGACCCCTGTCTCTACTAAAAATAGAAAAATTAGCTGGGTGTGATGGCATGTACCTGTAGTCCCAGCTACTTGGGAGGCTGAGGCAGGAGGATCACTTGAGCCCAGGAGTTTGAGGTTGCTGTGAGCCAGGATGACACCATGGCACTCTAGTCCAGGTGACAGAGCCAGACTCCGTCTAAAAAAAAAAAAAGAAAAGAAATTCAACAGAGCCCTGACTCTGCCCCTGATTTCCAGGGTCAATCTCACCTATAAAAGTAAGATACAGGTAATACCAAAGCACAAGCATAGGTTCTTCTTTGGGGGTGGGGGAGGATTAACCTGCTTTTGCAGTAAGGGCTCCTTGTGGTTACTTCCTTGACGGGAAAATAATGTTCACATACCAAAACAAGGCCGTGGATTTCAAAGTGCCTAGAGAGCTCCTGGCTTACAGTAGGCCCCCAAACGGGTGGAGCCCTCACTTGAATGTGAAGTCTGGATAAAAACCTTTACCAATGGTTATGTTTCTAGTGGTTTAGAACAGGAGTGAACAAATTACAACTCATGGGCCAAATCCAAACCAAGTCCTGGGAATAAAGAAAGAGGGAAAGAAGGGGAGAGAAAGAGGGAGAGGGAAGGGAAAGGGGAGAGGGTGGGGGGGGAGAGAGAGAGAGAGAGAGAGAGAGGAGAGGAAATGCAACAGAGACTGTGTGTGGCCCGCAGAGCCTAGAGCATTTACTGTCTGAGCCTTGACAAAGCTTGCCAACCCCTGGTTTTGGAACAACTATAAGGGTAAATAATACCTTAGAGGTCCAGTCCCCAGAAGAAATCAGGTAGCAGCCTGAGAGGTACCAATTTTCACAACAACACTGCATAACAAACCGTCCCAGTTCTCTGTGTCTTAAAATGGCAATGCCGTATTTCACACACCTGTGGGGCTGCTGGGCTCGGCGGGAGCAGCTCTGCTGATCTTGGCTGACGGCACGCACGTGTGGGTTGGTTGAGTGAGGTGATGTGGGTCAGGTGGGGCTGGCGAGGTCTGCTCTATGCTGCAAGTCTGCCTCCCACCCTCCTTGGAACAGTGGGCTACAAGCCAAGATGTGCCCTTCTCGTGGCAGCGACAGAGGCCAAAAAAGAGTGGAAAAGTGTGTCCGCTCTTAGAGGCCTAGACATGGGACTAACACATTGTCACTTACTCACCCTACATGCAAGCAAAGCATCAGTCAAAGCAAGCCACAGGGCAGAGCCCAAGTGAAGCAGCAGGGGGGTGTTCTCCTCCAGCAGAAGAGCTGCCTGGTCACATGGCAAGGGTTTGACTAGGGAGGGTGGGGAACTTGGGCCAACAATGCAAATTGAAGCAGGATTCAATACTTACTGAACACAACATGTGCCAGGCATTCTGGGCACTGGGCGATATCAGCAAACAAGACTGACTATCATCCCCACTGCAGGAGCTTAGTTCTAATGGGACATGGAAGGGACTTACTATTCCCATGCTTCTTGCCCATTCTGCCTCGTTTCACTGGGGGATGAGTTGTTGGCACACTGTCCCTGGCGGGCAGGCATACCCTGGCCTTGGCCAGGTTTGCATCCCCCAGTATTCAGCCCTGGGCCGAGGGCAAGGTGAGTGCTCAATCACAAATGAATGAGTGAACAAGTGAGTGAGCGAGTGAGGCATTTTTTCTCTCTCCTTTCTAGAAATCACTGAATCTCTGTCAATTCATCTACGATGGAAAAGAGGAAGATGACAGAAATTTAGATCTCCAGATTAGCAGACAATGCAAAGCTGAGACACAGAGCAAATGACAAGTGACAGTGAAACTGGATTTAAGAGAGTCTGAATCATTTGGGCGAGAGAGCCCGCAGATGGCACATGCTGCTCAGGGTAGAAAAATGGGTCATTGCTCCCAGACCAATTACTATACAGCCGAAAAGACCCATGAGAGGAACAGAGCGTTTGTGCTGCAGGCTGGCCAGGGGGCGAGTCTGGGTGGATTTGTAGAGACTCTGATGCTATTACAGCAGCACCTGGGTGGCGCGGGCCCACGTGGATGGTGAACCAAGCTCAAGAGAGAGTGCTGTGCCCTACAAGGTGCCTGACTTGGGCCCTCCCTGGGTAAAATGAGGGCGGCCCCACTGCACAGCAGAGGAGGTTTGGTGAGGCTGGCCCCTGAGCACAGCGCTCCTGCCACCGTGGTGCCTAAAAGCCAGATCCCTCAGAGAACTCACATCCACCATGCTGAGGTGGCCGTGGGTGGCCACAATTGCTCTGAACAGGGAGCTGGGGGTGTTCATTCCAGCCCTGGCTCTGCTTCCTGAGAAAAATCCCCCTGACCTCAGTTTCCTCATCTGTGAAATGGGCATTGAGATACTGGTCTATGTAGGTCACACGATTTCAGTGAGGACTGAAAGAATCAGCAAGTGCAAAAACAAACCCTCGACCAAAATAAGGCTGACTCGGGGAAAATGAGGGTTTGGTCTCATCTTGAGCAAGCCAGTGATGCTCTGTGTTTGGGGAAGGAATGAAATGCATGAGGATAAAGAAATTCTCAGAATCATGAAAGAGATTGTTTTCAAAGTTGAAAGTAAGACATCCTTCATGTTAGGAAAAAAAATAACGGAGGTATGATTTTTTTCAAAGCTTGAAGAGTGAAAGTTTCAGAGGCCCAACTCCTCTTGGGAGGATAATAAATACAGAAAATAAGTTACTCTTGAAGGTAATCGAAGAAGAGTGTGAATGAGTCCAAAATACACCTCCCTCCCTTTTGAATGAAAGGGAACCACGGAGAGATTAAGGAAAGGAGGGGTGGGGGAAGGGAGCAAAGATGAATGTTACAAAGGCCAACATGTTCTTTTCCTCAGATGACTGTGACCTCAGACATGGGGTTGGCACTGACAGGCATGTCCCCGGCGCAGCAATTCCCCGCCAACCTTCAGCGGTACCTGCACAGGCACCTGCCCCCGGAAAGCGCCCTGCGAGCTGTCCTGTGATGGCACCTTAGCTCATCATGAGCCATCACCTGTCTCTACTCTTATTTCAAGCCCACCTCTTCCTCTCCGTGACCTGTGAGATGCTAAGAGGAGGAGGGAGGGGTGTCATGGCGGTGTGGAAGCCACTTTAAACATCCACTGGGCCGAAGGCAACAACCACCACAAAATTTATGTAATCCATGAAAGCACAGAATTGGGTAATAAAACCGGATAAATCATTTCTCTTTATAAAGCAAATTCATGCCAACTGCCACCCAGATCATAACATATGAGGAGTGCCGCTTTTCACCTGGACGCACCTGCCCCCCTAAAAATGAAGTGCCTTGACACCTCTGAGAATCATGCAAATGAGGGCACTTGCTCTGTGTGATACATCGAGTATCAGAAGGTGTCTCCGGGCGTGAGTTACAAGGCCTTTAAAAGCAATGACTCTTTTATAGGGTTTTAGATTATGGTGATTTTCCGTAAATCCTGCCCAAGTCACATAACAGGCCAAGAGCAATTAACATTAATTAAATGATCCCCATCGAGAGGTTGCCTTGCTGACACATCGCTAACCTCTGAATGCACTTAGCCTGGTACGTTCTTCAGGGGGTTCATTCAGCAGCACCGGGGGTGCTGGGCAGGCTCCTGCTGCCCCAGCTGCTGCACACACACGTGGGGAATGCCACTCAGCCCAACACGGGCCTCTAGACCCCTCCTCATGCTGAAATGTGTGCATAAGAGCAACCTGGAGAGCTTGTTAAGACAGGATTCTGATGCAGTAGGTCAGGGTGGGACTGAGAGTCCGCATTTCTAACAGGCCCCTTGGTGATGCCAAGGCTGCTCATCCCGGATCTCGCTTTGGAATCAACATTGCACAAAAGCCCTGGCAACAGGCGGGTGGCCTGGGAAGGTGCAAGGAGAGCATCCCAAAACATCCAGTGCATTCCTAATGTGCCGGCCTTTCCACCCTGCTTTTCCAATCCCCAGAGAAGCACCAGCAATGGGGAGTGAGCAAGCAGTATCTTACGCAGATGCTGATGTTAACCTCACGGCATCCCAGACTCTGGAAGCTCAGTCTTCTGTTGAAAGGAGCAGGGATAAAAACCAGCTTCTGACAAGGATGAGTCCAGGACTGTTCCACCCTCCAGTGTTCTGCATTTTGCACCTGCTTTTTAGAGAAATCCCTGGGGAAAGCCACGCCCCCCTCACCACCACATTTATGAGGCACTAGGAGGTAGGGTTGGGGACCAAGAGATGAACCTCTTTAGCGGAGCCGAGAACCCTGTTCCTAGGCAGGAACTGATGTCTGTGTTTGCACCATGTGGCAGGAGGGGGGAACAGGATTTAAAGGCCGGCGCTTGGCCAATGATGAGGGCCAGGGTGGGGAGCCGGGGCCTATGCAGGGCAGGAAGTTGGTGTGTCTGCAGAGAAGCAGCAGGTAGAAAGTGAGTGGTGGGTGCAGCCAGGAATAGGCAAGGGCCAAACATCAGAAAAATAGCCCAAGAATTTTGGCAAGGACTTACTGACTGTGGAGGGGTGACGGCCGTGAGGAGGCGACCCGAGTGTGGCCACCAGCAGAAGGAAAGAGCGCTCCGTCAGGGCTGGGACAGGGAATTTAGAGAAAATAGTGCAGAGAGAGGGAAGTTAGGAAGCTATGAGGGCCTATGTCGGGGAGCAGATGTGAGGTTTGTAGCAGCCCTATAAAATCGTAGGCCAATCGGTCGTAAAATTATATTATGATAATATAATGATGCGGCTGCAGAAAGCATCAGTAGCAATGTGTTGCCTGTGGAAGGTTTCCATTTTAATTCAGTAATGATGTGATTGAAATTAGAAGTGTGCCGTGAGTCCACAGAAAGGGGTCCGGATACTCTTCTTAAAGTAGCCTCGCAGCAACTTCCTGGTTCAAAATAAATTCAAGCATGAAAATATTGGGGAAAGAAAAGGAGAATGTTCAATTATTGGAGATCTTAGAAAAGCAAGTCACAAAAGAAGTGGGGGTGATGGCCCAGGGATTTTACACAGAGAATTTTGGGGATTCCTCGGGAGGCTGGAGTCTTCTGACCAAGAACTTTGCCCTTGAGCCCGTGGCCTTTCCTTTTTCTTCTCTCTGACACCCCTTCCTCCAGAGCATTTTCAGGGCAACACAGGCCAAGTCAGCTATTTATAGAGGGAGGACAATTTTGCCACAGGGTGTGGTGTTTAATTTAAAGAGACGTCAAAGCGCGAGGGCAGATGGCTGAACAGGCAGTACCTCTAAGTGACCTTGGTGGGGGCGTCCAAACCCAGTGACTCATCCTGACTCTTACAGACCCAGGCATGTGCTCTGACAAATGAACCCCGAGTTGATCAAGCTTCAGGGAAGAAAGGATGAACAGATGAGCCAGGGGTCTGCTTGTAAATTTCTGGAGGATCTATGGGTAGCTTGTGAAATGAGACCACTCATCTGTTCAGGTGATCATTTCTGGAAGGGTGTTCAATTTAGTGGGATCAATTATATATCACAAGTTCACTTGATTGTGGAAGATTCCAATCTTTAAAGAAGAAAGAAAGAAAGAAAGAAAGAAAGAAAGAAAGAAAGAAAGAAAGAAAGAAAGAAAGAAAGAAAGAAAGAAAGAGAGAGAGAGAGAGAGAAAGAAAAGAAAAGAAAAGAAGAGAAAAAAAAGAAAAGAAAAGAAAAAAGAAGGAAGGAAGAGGGAGGGAGGGAAGAGAGGGAAGAAGGGAGGGAGGGAGAAAGCAATTGAAAGCAATTCTCAAAACACTCCTTCCTCAAACCATGCTGAAAGAATGACCAATGCCTGCCTATCCCACTCTATCTTCCCATAAATTTAATGCAGACCACTCTCCTGTTAACACATCTTTTCTTTAGCTGGTTATTTGACTGGTTTCCTAGTACCACAATTGGGTGGCTTAAAAACAGAAATTTATTGTCTCACAGTTCCGGCGGCTGGAAGTCAGAAATCAAGGTATTGGCAGAACCATGCTGCCTCTGAAACCTGTAGGGAGTGCTCCCTTGCCTCTTCCCAGCTTCTGAAGGTTTGCTGGCAACCTTCAACATTCCTTGGCTTGTAGCCGCAAACTCCAGTCTCTGCCCTCATTGGCACCTGGCATTCTCCTGTGTGCCTGTCTCCAAGTTTCTTCTGTTACAAGGACACCAGTTGCAATGGATTAGGAGTCTACCTTATTCCATTATGACCTTATCCTAAATAATTACATCTACAACAACCCTATTTCCAGATAAGGTCACATTCAGAGGTACTAGGGGTTAGGACTTCAACTTTGGGTGGTGGGGTGGACACAATTGAACCATAACAGTGATATCACAGTGTGGTTCAATTAAGCATTAAGCATCCATTCAGCATCACGCAGACAGGTGTGGAGTTAACCATGAGGAAGGCCAGTCCTTGGCTTTTCCCACCTGGCTTCAGGATAAAGTTTAAAATGTATTGATGCTCGGGCTCTACCCTACACCAATGAAACCAAAACCCCCAGGGCAGGATCCAGAAAGGTCAGTATATTTTAATAGCTCCCTGGGTGTGAGGATTAATTTTATGTATCAACTTGGCTGGGCCACAGGGTACTCAGATATTTGGTCAAATATTATTTTGAGTGTTTCTGTGAGGGAGGTTGTTGGATGAGCTTAACATTTAAGTGGATAAACTGAGCAAAGCAGATTGCTCTCCCCCGTGTGGGGGGAGGCTCATCCAACTAACTAGTTGAAGGCCCAAATAGAACAAAAATGCTGATCCTCCCATGAATAAAAGGGAATTCCTCCTGCCTGGCTTGCCTTCAAGCTGGGACACTGGCACGTTTCCTGCCTTCAGACTTTAACTGAAACATCGGTATTTCCTACGTCTCAAACCCACTGGCCTTTGGATGGAAACGACACCATCGGCTGTCCTCGGTCCCCAGCTTGCCCACCGCAGATCCTGGGACTTGTCAACCTCCATAATCGTGTGAGTCAATTCCTTATAATAAATTTATATATTTCCTATATATCTCCTATTGGGTCTTCTTCTCTAGAGAACCCTGAGTAACATACCAGGTTATTCTAATATGCAACAATGTTAAGAACCACTGACTTTTAAATCACAGAGAAGAGAATGATTAATTCTGTCTGGGGAGAAGACTTCACAAAAGCCATCACATTTGAGGTGGTCCAGAAAACATTAGCAGTATTTGCCTTGCCTTGCCAAGCAGATGGGGACAGAAGAAAGAATATTAGCAAGGGAAAGAAAGAAGAGAGGGTGGGAAGAAGGAATGAGTAATTGTAGATAAAGCTAAAATGAATGGGTAGGACCTGATTCTGCCCTGCTGCTAGGGCCATGGTTAAATAATATGGGGAACTATTGAAAAGTTTTACCCAAGGGAGTGATGTGCATTTCTGCATTTTAGAAAGACAAATCTGAAGGCCGTGTAGATGAGGCAAGGAAAGACTGAAAGTGAGGGGGCCAGTAAGGACACAGTGTAAAATTCACATGTTGAAGCCCTAACCCCCAATGTGATGGGATTAGAAGGCCTTTGGAAAATAACTAGGTTTAGATGAGGTCAAGAGAGTGGATGGGTTGGATGATTGCATGGTGGAAAAAAAAGAGAAAAAGAAAGAGAATGGATAGGGCCCTTTTGGTGGGATTAATGCCCTTACAAGAAGAAGAACCACCAGAACATTCTGTCCCCATGTGAGGACACAGCAAGGAAGCAGCTGTCTGCAAGCCAGGACTAGGGCCCTCACCAAAAACTGAGTCTGCCCACATCTTGATCTTAGACTTCCCATCCTCTAGAACTGTGAAAAATAAATGTCTATTGTTTAAACCACCCGTTCCATGGTATTTTGTTACAGCAACACAAGCTAAGCAAAGCCCAGGCAAGAAGTGGTGTGGTCCTAGACTAGAGAAAAACAGAAAGGGTTTTTTGGTGTGTTTTAGAGCTAGGCTCAACAGGATTTTGGTGACTAATCTTGGGAAACAAGGAGGAGTCCTTAACTATAAATAACCTTGAAGTTCCTAACTCAAGTGCCTGAGAGGACAGTGGCATTAAGATTGGGAACACAGGAGGAGGAACGGATTTTTGTGGAGAACATAATGTAGTTTTGGACATTTAAATTTGAGGTGCCACAGAGTATTTGCTTAGAGGTGTCCTGTGAACTGATAAAAATAGATTTCTGGCCCCCAATAAAGAGGTTGTGCTCTTTATAGATAAAGATTTAGGATAATCAGAATGTAAGTGATAAGAGAATTCCACAGGAGTGGGTAGTGATCTAGGAAAAATATGAAGAGGTCTGAAAACAGGAGCATAGGATATATAACTGTTTAAGGCATGAGTGAGGTGAGGGAAGTTACCAAAGAGATTAAGAATGAGCAATCAGTGACGAAAAAGAACAACAGGTGGGAATGGTATTGTGGAAGTTTTCTGAGTCCAATCAGCAGATAGAAGCCGTACATTCATAACAGAAGCGATTTAATACAAAACATTGGTAAGCAGTGGCAGGAGAATAATTATAGAGAACTCTGAAGTTTATGCTAAACCTGAAGGAGAGTATCCAAGGAGGGAAAGGAATTCAGACTTCATAGAAAACTGTGCAGATAGGAAAGTACAGTCACGTGTCATTTAACAACAGGGATATATTCTGAGAAATGTGTCATTAGGCAATTTTGTTGTTGGGCAAACATGCTAGAGTGCACTTACACAAACCTAGATGGCATAGCCCACTACACACCTAGGCTCTACAGGGTAGCCTGTTACTCCCAGGCTACAAACCTGTCCAGCATGTTACTGTACTGAATACCACAAGCAATTGTAACACAGCAGTAAGTATTTGTGTATCTAAACATATCTAAACATAGAAAAGGTACAGTAAAAATACAGTATAAAAGATAAAAAATGGTGCACCTGTCCAGGGCACTTACCATGAATGAGCTTGCAGGACTGGAAGTTGCTCTGGGTGAGTCAGTGAGTGAGTAGTTAGTGAATGTGAAGGCCTAGGACATTCCTGTGCACTACTGTAGACTTTATAAACACTGCACTTAGCCTATACTAAATTTATAAAAAATTGTTTTCTTTCTTCAATAATAAATTAAACTTAGCCTACTATAAATTTTTTACTTTATAAATTTTTTACACTTTTTGACGTTTCATAATAATACTTAGCTTAGAACACATATTATACAGCTGTATAAAAATATTTTCTTTGTTTACATCCTAGTCTATAAGCATTTTTCTATTTTTAAACTTTTTAATTTACTTTTTTACTTTTTAAATGTTTTTGTGGAAACCTAAGACACAAACACACACATTAGCCTGGGCCTGCACAGGGTCAGGATCATCAACATCACTGTCTTCCACCTCCACGTCTTGTCCCACTGGAAAGTCTTAAGCTGTCATCTCCTATGGTAACAATGCCGTCTTCTGGAATATCTCCTGAAGGACCTGCCTGAGGCTGTTTTACAATCAATTTTTTTTAATAAGCAAGAGGAGTACTCTCTAAACTAATGATAAAAAGTATAGTATAGTAAGTACATAAACCAGTAACATATAGTATTACGCGCTGTGCATAATTGTATGTGCTAGACTTTTATATGACTGGCAGAGCAGTAAGTTTGTTTACATCAGCATCATCACAAATACATGAGTGATTCATTAAGCTACATTAAAATGGCTATGATGATCACTAAGCATAGGAATTTTTCAGCTGCATTATAATTTTATGGGACCATTGTCATATATGTGGTCCATCACTGACCAAAACACCATTAAATATGCGGTGCACAACTATGTACTCTTCCCGTGGAGGTCAAAGGGGAGAGATTTAATATTTTTCCAAATAATAATATAATCTAAAATTAATGGAATTATTGATATTGTCAAATCTTTCAAAAATATCCAGGAATTAGAGGAAGACAAGAAGAGAAAGGGAAGGGGAAGGGGGAGGAGACCTTTGTCTAGCCCTAGGGTAAGTGATGAATAATATAAAACATTATGTTTTGTCTTAAAAATAACTATTGATGAATCATAGGACAGAATAAAAGGTTAGCATAATTCTTAAAGATTAAAAAGAGAATTCAAGGAAAAGTGTTCTCAGGTACTTTTATAACTAGAGCCCGCCTGCATGCATTCTTCCCCTCCGCCACTAGGGGCACTGTGATGGGAAAGTCTGTGCCAGCTGCCGTCTGTTAAGAAAGTGCTGGAAACCTCAGCTGAAGTAAATACCTGGGGAGCCTAAATACCAACACCGGAATTTAGAGCAATCACAGTGGTCCAGTGTTTTTTTTATTTTTATTTTTTTGAGAAAAAGTAAAATTTTGGAGGAGATTTGGCAGGATTCATGAATCTTACCATTTCCCATGATTTCTTTTATTTCTTTAGAGAGAAATTATTTGGTTGTACAAAACCCTTTTTCCTACTATAAGCCTATAAATCAAAAGAAACATCCTCCCACTGGCTGACTGGGAATGCATGTAAGTGGCACTCCGGTCCTCTCATCAAGTCATTCCAGTGAGTCTTTGATCAGGGGTGACCTGGGACTCTTTGTCTAAAAATACAACAGATCCTCGTTCTCTGCGGCCTGATTATTGACAATTAGCCCCCACTTTTCCAAGACCTTTTTGTCTCCAAAACAAGTATGGTTCCTTAACCTGTCATTTCGTGAAGAGAAAGCCCAGAGCATTCACACAGCCCCTGCGGACGGTAATTATCAGGACCCCAATTTCCTCACTGGGTTCGGCTACATGATCTCTAAGTTTCCCTCTATCCCCAAGGGTCTCAGAGTCTCTAAAAGAGTTGCTAGAATAAATGCTCTGTTTTGTCACAGTTCAGTCCACAGCTGGACTTTGAAGAGTTTCCGCAGTTCTTGGGCTCCGGGCTTGGAGAGAGATGGCCCGCGCGATGGAGAGAGAGGACAGACACTCAGCCAGTATCCGTGAAGAATTTATTGTGAGTAAAGTTTAAGGGTGCAAAGCAAAAGAACATTTCCTAAGGGGAAATGGGTCTGTCTTAGAGAGTGAGGAAGTGTCTACTTCTATATTTTTCTTTTTATATGCTGTATGTTTAGGTAAAGGTTAGTTATAATTATTCATAACTATACGTCACTATTTTGGGGACTGAATTCTTTCCAGGTATGGACATGACTTAGAGGTTATGTTCCAGTCATTTCTTCTAGTGTGTGTATGAGGGGGAAAGTTCCATAACCGTTCTCTGACTGGTGGTCAGTGTTCCATGGCCTAATTACTCTATTCTTTAAGACTGAAATAACCGTTCCTTTTCTTATATTTCTGTCACCATTTCCTCCTTATTGTTTTTCTGTAACTGTTTTCTCCTTTCTGGTTTCCTGATTTCCATTACCTCTCATTCATTTTTCTATCCCTAACATGCTTATTATGACAACTCATTACCCTGATGGCCCTTCCTGGTACACATACCTGCTGGTAGTCATGGCCCCATGCACTCCACTCTGGGTTAGGCCTGTGACTAGCTTTAACCAAGAGAATGTAGCAGAAGTGATGCTGCACCTGTTTCAGGACTCAGCCTTAATAAGGCCTGGCAACTTCTCTATCTGCATTCTCAGGAGCCCTGAGGTGCTGGGGAAGATGTCCAGCTTCTCTGCTGGAGAGATCATTTGGAGAAGGCCAGGCCCTGAGTCTTCAAGGAGAGAGAGACACACACACACAAAGAGAGATTGAGGCCCAGCCGTGCCAGCATTCCAGCTGAGCCCAGGCCACAGCTGTCCAGCTAACTAAATGCAGTCATATGAGTGACCATTGGCAAGGCCAGCAAAAGAACCACCCAGTTGAGCTCAGCTCTAATTGCAGAATCATGAGCAAATAAAGTGGTTGTTGTTTCAGGTCACTGAGTTTGGGGAT
The DNA here is from genome assembly GCF_020740605.2 of Lemur catta. Classification (NCBI taxonomy): domain Eukaryota; kingdom Metazoa; phylum Chordata; class Mammalia; order Primates; family Lemuridae; genus Lemur; species Lemur catta. The sequence goes on along the minus strand of NC_059132.1, from coordinate 74,813,399 downwards.
AGTTTGTTACACAAAAATAGATAGCCAAGTAGGAAATACGATTACGATCCTATAAAACAGAGGTCGTCATTGTATAATATGCCAAAAGTCTGACCCTTTCCATGTGGGGGTGATAAAAGGTGGTATTGCTAATTAGCTCCAACCTGTAACTGTATTAATCATGTCTTTTTAGTCTATATTTGACTCTTTGACATCTTGGGGCCTTGCTGACCCTGAGGGACTGCCCCTCCCAGGGCTAGCTGTTCCTGGAGACAGTGAGCACAGGAGTTTGCTTTTCTGATGCAAAGCAACCAATCCAGAGCCCACACCCCACCACCTCCCTCACTGAGCTCTCACTCTCAGGGCCACTGTCCACCTGCCCTGATCACCCAGGTACCAGACAACCAGGAACAGCCCCTATGCCCCACTGAAATCATTCAAACTAGCTAATCCTAAACCTGCTTATTCCCACCCCGCCTCCTCCCCCAACTTCACAGAAACCACAGTAGAAGCTCTGGCCCATGTCCTCCCCTCTCCCTCTGCCTAGGAGCAGCCCCAGCGCCCCCAGGGGCCCCCCACGATGTGGCGTGCCCCTCCTCTTGGGATCTGGGGGTATAACTACCTTTTTCATTGGCAGTTTTTCCCTTATCTGTTAGCTTTGCCATACCTGAATAATAATAAAAGCTATACCTGAAAAAAATAACTTGTGAGTATAAATGTGTGGGCAAATCCCCTAGCCAGGGTGACTGTCACAGGTGACCAACAGAAATGAGGCAGAGGTGGCTGGGAAGAACCACCTTATAACATTGTGCCACTAAAAACAAAAACTTATATTTTTGAATGCTCCCCATTAATCCTCAAGATAACTTTAGGAGGTGGATTTTGGCATCCCCATTATTCAGAAGTGAACATTAGGCTTTGATTAAATAATATGCCACTAGCAAGTGGCAGAACTAGGATTCCAACCCAGTTTTGCTTTAATCTGAAACCAGGATTCTTTTTCTAAGCTGTCGCAGCAATCTTGACCAGGCTCGCCGTGGGTCACCAATCCTTCCTACATGTTAAACAATACCTTGGCAACTTTTCAGGGTCAAATTTTTAAACAAATGAGTTTTATATTTTTAATCACCTTTTTCTGATTATAAAAGTAGCAATTGTCATTGACAATTTGAAATATAAAGAAGAAATTTAAAAACATTCATATAAGCACTCAGAGATGACCTCTCAGCATTTTGGTGTATGTCCTTGTAATCTCTTTTCCATACATATATTGTATATATTTTACAAAACTTAGATTAAACTCACTGTCTCTTATAACCTGTCTTTTTAACCCATCAACATATTGTGAGCATTTTACCATGTCATTAAATATTCTCCAAAGATAAGAATTTTAATAGCTAATTTTTAGTTTCCTAGTTTATAAATACTGTAGCTATTTGTTAATCCTCTGTTGTCATCATGTGGATTATTCCTGTTATTTTGTCATTAAAAGTGCTGTGACGAGTGTTATTGTATGTCCTTATATATAACTCTCTGTGAGCATCTCTGATTAATACTTTAGGGTAAATGCCTAGATGTAGAATTGCTGAGTCAACAGATATGCCCATTTTTAAGACTTTTGGTACTTACTTGCCAACTTTCCCTCCACATATGTTGTACGTATTTCCACTTGTCCCAGAATCCTTTGTTTTTAACATAAAATGACTTCCTACTAGAGCTTGCATGTGTGTGCATATATTAATAAAACACACACAGGGTCCTTTCCACTCTAAGCACAAGCAGAGTTTAGTCTTTGATTAGAATCTATAGTTGGTAAATAGAGAAACTCCTTAGATTTAAAATCTTTATTCCAAAAGAGCAGCTACATTTCTCAAAAGGGCTTGCCAGCCTGAAAGCGGAGTAACTATTGTTTTTCAGTCGTGTAGAACTATGACACATGACTAACTATATTGCTTAAATGACAGTTTTATGTGCACTCTTCAAAGTATATTCAGATTGTGAAGAACCTGTATACACTAGTCCAGAGAGAAGGCCAGCAAGCAGTGCATCCTACTTCAATAAAGGAGGGGTGCCTGGAAGAGGTGTCACTTTATCTGACTCTAAAGAACTAGAGAGAGCCAGAGTCCTGGAATGCAAATAAAGGGCTGCATCACTCTCCTGTGTGTTTAGGCAAAGAAATACACTACCTGCCTGCTGTGATCCAAAGTGTCCCCCAAGCAGACTTATGCCCCCAAATGTCTCCCAATACGCATCAGCCTTTTGTTGTGTGCCCTACCTTGGGCTTCGAGCTGAAAGGTCCCTGTGAAGATGCAAATAAATGAGCCAAAGGGTTAACACCTGACATCATCAACGGCTTCAACAACTTAACTCAAATGAGCTTATCAAGTAGCTGGTATCACTCACAGAGGCCCCAAGGAAATGAGACCAGACTACGTGATATTGCTCACGGGCCAAAGTCAGGGTAGAGTGGCAAAGAAGTGTCCCGGATGACTGAGGACAGAAGGACAGCTCTGGCAACAAAAGGGACAACAGAGAGTGTTTTTGAGGACTGTGAGGTGAGAGGCTTCAGGGGAAGTGTTCAGTGGGTCTCGGGCAATTAATTGGATTTGCTGGACTGAAACCTTGAGTTCCATTCCCCGCTGCTCTCTTAACCACACCGGTTTGTAGCTTCTACTTCCTGCCAACAACAGAGCTCCCAGCAAACAAATTACTCCAGGTGGCCACACCTCATACCTCCTCTCCGCAGGTGTGTACAGGTAAGTGTCCGAGGAGGGTCCTGCACAGGCTGGGTCACGGCCATTAACAAAGCGCTGGTTATATCGATGGCAACCCTGAGGAGATTTCTCTCTGCTCAAGTAAGTCACTAAATATAATAGCCTCTTAACTGGCACATTGTTATCAGTATCATTATGGCTTTCCCTTCATGCCTGTCACTGGATTATGGTAATTTTTTTAGTCATGGGTTTTAATCGGAGTTGAAGTCTCTGAGTTGCTGACAGCTGGGGAGAGCCGTAAATGCTCTAAGATTGACTTCCCGCTGTCACCACGTCATAACACAAGCGCAAGGCTAGAGGTTCTCTCAAGCCTCCTCCGGCCAATGAAAAACACAGCAACTTTCTAAACAGCAGGCGCCTTTTCCAGGTTCCCCAGAAAAGGGGAGGGAGGCAGAGGGCACCTACTTCTGCCCTCATCCTTCCGCCAAGGTTCAAGGGGAGGAACAGTGATCCTGGCAAAAGCAGGGCAAGAAGCAGATATTGCAATTTAGCTAATGGTATCTACAGGAAGCAAGAAATCACTCCTTTGACACACTGTGGTACTGAAACAGCGTCAGGCCTTGCTGAGTTCTCCTGACCTTGGAGCAGCTCGTCACAGACACTGTCTATGGTCACTCATTTGAGTAACCACAACAGACCCGGGAAAACGTGTCATGTTAGCTCTCCTCCATGGAGGCTGTGAGACAGAGGCAGCGGCTCCTCTGGCCTCACCTTCTCACCATCGCATGTAATTCAAGTTCCAGCCTGACCAAACGGCACCCCAGCTGTGAGGCATCTAGGATTAGGCAGACAGAGATCACTAAATCTCTTTCCTGTCCCCACGGAGAAGCCATAGGGGACCACAGTACCAACCTTGGACAGACCCTGGGTATTCCTGCATTTTGCCTTCATGGTGTTTCTACTTCCTCCATTTGCAACCCTTCCCCTTCCTAGAACTATCATCCTTGGGAACCCCATGACCAGACCTTTCTGGCGTCTAACTCAGGTTAGTCCTTTGCAGCCATCCAAACCCTCATTTGCCTGAGGTCCTGTTCTCAAGTAACTATCACAGAAAGAGATGGCCTGAATGTATCAGTCAGGATAGACTAGGTCATGCCATAGTAATAAACAACCCTGAAATCTCAGTAGCCAAAACAAGGGCTTCTCACTCAGGCTGTACACCCAAACCAGCCACGGGGCTCTGCTCCTCAGAGTTACTCAGTGACCCAGGCCACCATCTTAGAAGTCACCGTCATCATCCCTAGGGGAAAAAAAAGCACTGGAGTCTTGTTCTGGCAACTAAATGCACTGGCTCAGAAATTATGTCCACTCTCAAGTCATTGGCCAGAATTAGTCACGTGGCCCCATGCAACCAAAAAGGAGCCAGGAAGTACAATCTTCTTTTGTACATCAGAAGGGACAGAGCCAGAAATATTTGGTGAATTGCATATATGACTAACACGACAATTAATTATTTTTCACTAATAAAAAAAAAAAGATTTGCAGAGTAAAGAGTGAACCACCCCTCAACCCTTGTGGTATGTGCTAGTACAATGGAGCTTACTTACTAAGCTCGATTCTCTAGCATCAGGCGGGAATGGCTGGATAATGGAGAAAGGGAAACCTCTTCCCACTTCGGGCCCTATGTTTGCTTTATTTATTTGCAGTTTGCAAAGTGGTTTGCCAGAATCCAAAATTATACAAATATGTGCTGGAGATGGAAAGAATGGAAGGGAGAATGTGTCCAAAGAATACGCTAAACAATTTAAGTTTGGTGGGGAGAAGGGAGGTGCAATGGAAGGAGAAAGAATTGGAAGCCCAGACAGGAATCTGAAAGGGACAATGAGATGAGAAAAACAAAGACAGACAATGATAATTTTTGCTGCTGGCTGCTAGCTTTCTGGCAGCCTGACAATGAAAAAAGCCTGTATGATTATTGCATCAGTCTAAACACAACAGTTAAGACTTGGAACAGAGTTTCAAGAAAAGAGACATCTGAGGTTATGGTGGAGAAATAATGGATGCAAAGAGGTGATGGTGTGTGAAAGGATGGAGATGTTTGCTGGTTTTGGATCCAGGAGAACTGCTGAGCTTTAGCAGGAACACCTTGCAGTGGCAGCAAGAAGCTGAGTTTCAGAAAACACAATTGGCAGCAGAATCACATTCTGGTGCCCTAGAAAATGGTATAGATGTTTCCAGGGCAAAAGCCAGCAAAGGAAGATGCAAACCCTAAATATGACCCCTGGTGTAGTGTTGAGTGCCCATTGTCAGAGTCAAGGCAGGAAAGAGGAGGAATCTCAAAGCTCTTTGTGTACCTTGTAGCAATTCCAGGTAAACTGGCCTGTGAGGTGAACCACATGCAATCTGTCAGCAAATTCTGTTGGCTCTACCGTCAACATAAAACCAAAAGTAGAATCCATCTTAACACCTCCACCTGCCACCTTCCTCCAAGCGACTCTGATCTCTTGGCTGGGATTTTTATAGTAGCCTCCCAACTGCTCTTCTTAAATCTTTGCCTTCTAATTTTCTGTTTTCTATGAAGCAGCCAGAATGATCCTCTTGAAATGTAACCGGTGATCTGCTTGAAATTCTTCGCTGACTTCCCATTCCTCTCAGAGGATCCCAAGGCCTGCCCTTGACCTAGGAAGCCCTATAGGATCCAGCCTTCAAATCCTCTGGGACTTAGTGCCCTTCTCACTCACTCACGCTGCTTCTCCCTCTGCCAAGCCTGCTGTCCCAAGACTTTTGCCCAGGCTGTCGACTGTGCCTGGAGACTCTTACCCCTAAGATCTGCACAAGGACTGTGCCCATGCCTCTGGGCTCTCTGCTCAAATACCATTTTATCAGTGAAGTCTTTCTGATCCATTCTGTTTGAAAGAACAACACTTACCCCCAACCCCAAAGGCCCTATCCACCCTAAACTATCTTTCCTAAACTGATTTTGTGTGAACTGAGTTGTTCAATGTAACATATTTTATGTTCTACTTATCTGGTTGTAGTCTAAGCTCTAAAGGGCAGGAAGGGTTTTGTCTGATTTATTCATAGCTGGAACCCCAGCATCTAGAACAGGACCTGCCAACAGCATGAACTCAATACATATGTGTTGACTTAATAGATTGAAATTTACCCCAACTCTCCTGCTACATGGATTAAGTGTCAAAGAAATATTCAAGGAACGAGGCATTTGTTTCTCTTGAAATACCCGGTGAGGACTCAGGGCTTCCTCCTCCTACCTGACATCAACTGCTATGGATACAGGCTTCTTAAAGGGGTCAAGGATGTGGCAGATGCTTTATATTAGCTTTTATGTCCTCCATAAAATTAACAACAAGCAGACCTTGAGTAACGAAGCTGTAATTCTGTCTTGCAATTCTGATCTGATACAAACTGTAAGAGCTTGGCTCTTGAGGCTAAAAGCTGTTTCCAGAACCCTCAATGCAATTATACCTCTGTAATTCATTTGCTGTTACTCATTTTATATATGTTTATAGATAGAATGGAAAAAAAAAATCACACAGCCAGCAGAACCAAAGAAGAAAAGATACCTAGCGGTTTTCATTTTGAAATTGCAATCATTATGTAAGAGACAATATTTTGCCACACTACAGCACTTCTAGGCTAAATAAGAAATACACTCAACAGCAAGGTAAACATAATGTGATAGCTTTTTTAAAAACAAATGTTACCTTGATCTGTCTTCAAGGGTGTTATTTTCAATAACAATATCAATTCTCAAAGAAAAGAGAATAATCATGGATGTTTAGCCGACAGGACTGATATATGTAGATAAGATCAGAAGAAGTCTGGAATAATACACTGGAGAAGCCTCTAAAGCTACTTTGCACTACAGCTATTCTCAGCTACATGCCCCAAAACAATCCAATAAGCTTTTGTCACTTACGTCCAAGTTTCTAATGAAATAAACCTCATGAAAAATAAACAAATGTATAGATGCGCTTGGAGAGATCTGGCATCAAATCTCCCTTTTATGTTTCTTTATTTCATTTCATATTTAAATAATTTAGGGTATTCAAAAGTGATTTGTTAGAAAGCATTGAGGGGGAAATAACATTTCCTTGCACCAGACATAACCTAAATAATGATAAGACGCATACGCTTTCCTTGACCAACAAGCTACAATGTCATTTGAGAAGGAACATCAAGGACCCAGAAGATTCTCTCATGTGGATTTCTATCCACAGGATATTTGGCTGTCACGTACAGCCTATTTCATATTACAGGCAGCTGAACAGCCTCCAGATAGTGTGTGTAAGATTTTACAAATGATTTTCTTGTTGCAATCAGGCATGACCTTTCAAATATATAAAACAAGAAAACCACCCACAAGACTTCTAAAAAAAGATAAGCAAATTCAATTGAGAAATATTTTTTGAGCACCTACTAAGTGTAAAGCACCATTCTAGGTACTGAGGATACGATTGTGAACAGAACAGATTAAAAATCCTTGGCATGGACAGTAAGCAAAATAAATAAATTGCATATTTTCCAGGTAACAACTGCCATGTGCTATAGAGAAAAATCAAACGGAGAAATGTTGGGGACGGTGGGTTGGGGTGCAATTCTAAAGAGAATCAGGGTAGACCTCTCTGGCAAGGAGATGTTTAAGCCAAGACATGATGGGTGCCAATATCTAGGAGAAGAACTTTCCAAGCCAAGAGAACTGCAAGTGCAAAAGTCCTGAGGTAGAATCACACCTGGTATGCAACTGGGTGCAGAGCAAGTGAGGGGGAGCAGCAAATGAGGCCAAAGAGGTTATGGGGTCACACCCTACACTGGCTGTGGCTCTGCCCCCAGTGAGGGGGACTATGGAGAGGGCACAGGTGACATGACACAACCAATGTTTTCAAAGCATCACTGGCTGCTTTGTCGGGAAGAGCTGGGCTGCAGTGGGAGGCAAAAGTAGAAGCAGGAAGTCTCATTAGAAGGCTCTAGTACCAGTGCAGGCAGGGGAGGACGGCCGCCACCCTCGGACCAAGGTGGTAGCCAGCTGTGAGGATGGTACACTGTGGTCAGATTCTGGACATATTTGGTAAATGTATAAAATAGCATGGGGATTACAGGATTGGGACACTCCCAAAGATTCTTATGGCCACTGTAAGTATGTATGGTTGGGGCAGTGTTATTTACAACATCGCTCACCCACCAAAACTTGACTGGCATCAATGGAAATCGGAATCTTTGGGAAGACTAAGAACCCACGTTAGACTGAAAGGGTTCCCGAGTCACCGGAAGGTGTAATGTGTCTGCTGCTCTATCTGTGCACGCTGGTGGGGAGGGTGCCACCCTGTCTCTCCTCTAATCACCATTTTTCTTGCTGATGCACCACCATGCTAGGAGCTGTGAGCAGTAGAGCCATGGAGTATGATTTCTGTGCTCAACGATTCCCAGGCTGGTCGGCGAGGCCTATGAAACTGCCTCCTCTCTTCTTCTGATCTTCCTCCTCTCTATTTTTCTCCCCCTCCTCTGCCAGGTTTCCCTGGGGCCCTCAAGGCACCAAGGACAAAGAGATGCTGACTCATGCTCCTGACGGTAGTGACCTCCCTGGAGACTATGCTTGTGCTTTTCTTCCCTGTTTTCTTGTCTGCTCCCTTATGCCCGTTTAAGTTCTGTGTCCCTCTCAGGAGTGGTGTGGCCCTGCCCCAGACTTTCCTGCATTCCTTCCATTGGCCTCTAATTAAGGTAAAGCCCCAAAGCAAACAGCACCTGCAAACTTCGAAGTCATCAACCCAAGACTATTGACAGTGTAACCTTCTGTGGGGCCTTTAACATAGATGCTGAAAATGCCACGGGCTCACTCCTCCCGGGGAGGAAGGAGAGAGAAGTAAAACATGCCATTGTGAGCAGCTGTGCTCCATCTTCCAGGTCGCTTGGACCTTTTAATGAATGAACTCTCCCATCACCAGAGACTTGCAGAAGGTCCTTATTATTTTCCTTCCTGATGCTTTGAAAATACAGCTAAGATTTTATACTGGAGATCGTGTGGGCCAAGGAAACCTGAGTTTTACTGTCTACTTAGTTTATAAACCGTGTCTTTGAAGCATATGCTGTGGCAGATGGTAGGTGATACAGGGGTGTGTTTAGTTAGATGGGATCCTTGCTAAAGCTCACCCGTCCAATATGTGTTCTCTAGAGACCAGGACATAATGGTCCCTGAGCTAAGGAATCCATCAAAACCAAGAAGACATTTTAAAGGGTAAATAACAGTAATGGGTCTGTGCTGGGTGTGTGCTAATAAAAATGCAAGAGCTTCTCCACCCAGAGTGGAAAAAACCAAGCTAAACCCGGCATCAGTGATTCTTCCAGAAAGGCTGTCACAGTGATCTGCGATGTACTATCAAGATGAAATTGGAACCAAGTGTACTTTATTCAGGACATCTTTGAGATAAAAAAATATAATGCTCCTTCTCTATCTTTGTGACATTGTTCGCAAAGATGTGATTTGGCTGTTAAAACCACTTGCACTGTATCTCAAGGCTAAGGCTGACAATTCAAATAAAAGCCTCTCTCTCTCTCTTTGGTTTGTTATCTGAACCACAGCTAGCTGTCATGGCCATCTACACACTCCGGCACTGGGAAGGTGGGAGGCATCTCACTGGCCTGCTCTCGCATCCCACCTGACTCCATGCCTCTGATCTCTATTTAATTCAATTTTCTGGAAAATTTCTGTTTTGTTTAGTTTAATGACCTCAAGCCAGGTGCAATGTTAAAAGGCAAATGATGATGTTTCATTTTTAATAATTTTATTTTATGCACCTTGAAGAAAATTTAGAATTCATATTGGTACCAAAAAGAAAATAGGACTCCACCATTTTAGATTGGCCCTGTGAATATTTTAATATATTTCTTTCTGATCTTTTTTCTATACGTATGTGTGTGTGGTGTTTGTTTTTGTTCTTTAAAAGGGGATGGGGGAGTTTGAATGAACAATTTTGTGAATTTCTCATTAACAATTTATGATGAACATTTTCCAACAACATTTAATTCTCAACAGATGTGGGCACACTACTTTCTGCCATCCCCATTAATCTGCAAAGAACACCATTCCAGACGAGTATCTGTGAATTGTCATAAATCACTTTAGAATCTTCATTAAAAGAAACACTGTGAAATGTCTCTTCCCTCAAAGATGCAATGTCACAAATACAGAATCTTACCTAAAATACTCAAACTCACTGGCCCTTCCAACTCTAACTCCGGCAAGCACCATATTCTTGTTTGTTCAACCTCAAGTTCCCTGGAAACCGCGAGTCTGTCTGATATGTAGGGCCATCATGGCCTGTAGAGGGTCCCCTCAAGGTGTCCTACTTCCTACCCCTTCTCCCCCAAGAGTGCCTCTGGCTTTCTGCAAAGTATGTGATTTCTACAGCTAAATCCAAAAGAACTCTTTCCCTATTAAAAAAAAAAAAAGGCCACTTCCAGATACATATATTTGTACGTTTCGCTTGGAGACACTAGGTTATTAAATTGGTATTGAAATGTGTTGAAAGTTCGTTAAAGGATTGTGGTACTAAGAGGGTAGGGAAAGAAGAGCAGGTTAAATCTGAGCAAAGAAACACTATAAAGTCACTTGCTAGGATCTGGAGTTGGTGAACAGCTATTCAGCCAGCCCCAGTGTTTGCTCTTCATTGGATTGTGACATTGTCTTTTTTTATTAATAATAACTATGGCATCCTCCCATGAAGGCACCCTTAGGGAAAACTGTAGTGGTTTGAGGAGAAGCAGTTTGGCCTCCTTAAAAGAAATTTCACTTGTGGAACAAGAATATGGTGTGCAGCGCACTCACTTGTCTTTCATCCTCTGAGCTGCCTGATGTAAGATTCAAGCCAACTGGAGCACGGGGCTGAGACTTTCCTCTGGGAGGGAGAGTGGTTAGGACCAGCCAGGGGCTGCCATGGGAGCTGCAGATGTCTGAGACCAAGTTTCTTGTTGAAATTGTAGGCGGAGGGGTACTTGCGTATTTTATTTTTTCCACAGTCAGCATACACATCTGTTTCCAATTGCATACAAATTTTTAAAATGTTTTTCGAGGTGGAGGTAGAGAAATCAAGGTATCCACATCAGCAGGAGATGAAGAAACCTTTTGTATTAAGTTGTTTCCTTCTCCTTTTCTGGATTGTGGAAGGGGAGAAGGAAGAGAGGTGCTCAAACTGCATTGTGATGTTGAGAAAAGTTCAGGCTAATGTACGGCTCAATGATTGCTAATAGAAGAAGCTGCACATATTAAAATCTGTACTAGTTTTCTCATTTAAGGGCAATCAGGAGCTTGCTATGGCTATTCCACCTCTACCCCTGATGGTTTCCTCCATTCCTTTCATCACTGTCAGCTATTTATAATAATTACTGCCATCCAATAGGCAAATCCCAGGCTTCTAAGCAATAAGAGTTAATGTATTACATTAGGACAGGCATCCTGAAGTAAACTCATTGATTGTGTGGTTAAAAATCCACAAGCGCTAGTGGCAGTCTCTTAGCTAATTGATTACACTTTATTATTCTAGTTTTCATGCTAAAAATAATGGACAATCCAAGTAAAAACTGTCAATATGAGTGAGGGGGAAAAAAGCTAGAAAACAAAGCTCTCAAATATAAAAATATTGGGCTCATGGCCCAGGACAAAAATGAGAGAAAATAAAACAAAATTTCATTTTTATAGAACAGGTCAGGATCAAGAGCACTTCCATTAAAAATAATATTCTATAAGGGAGGAAATAAGCTAGTTGTTCCCAGGAAATTTTGCAAGAGCTAGAAAGAAACTCACAGGTGTTGACATCTTCACTGGGTAACAAATTCGGACCGCCAAGGAAATACATCAACAGATGCCTAACATAGAAAAGGAGAAAAGGAAAATCTAGATGAGCTTTATCTCCAGAGAGAAACCTGAGCAGTTCTTGGGAACTGAGAAGCAGGGAGATGGTTGGGAAGCTTAAGCAGAGAAGGAACTCTTCAGGGGGATCATGCCCATTTAATGGTGTGAGAACAAGAGAACTATACAAAATAGTCAAGCTCACAAGACAGAAATCCCAGCCAAGTCACGTCATCAACGGTGTTTAAAGGACAATTCATGGAAAGGAATTGCCTGAGACAATAATGCAAGTGCCTCTGCCATCACCTTGAGCAGAAGACAGATTTTAAACTACAGATTGGGACAGTCATTCTCATTTCATAAAGCCTGAACATCTGGAAAATTGGGTTCCATAAATTAAGATTTTCTTGCAGTTTCAAAGGGGTAATTTATTTGAACCATTTGGAAGTCTAGAATAAGCTTGCAAGATAAAAATGCATCAAAAGTGTTAAGATTAATTGAATAAATCAATTTGATAAGTATCAAACAATACTAGTTTTTTTTTTTCAGGAAAAATAAATTGCTTCTCAGTTAATAAATTTGAGATTAAATGTGGTCAATTTTCAATAAACAGTCCTAATGGAGAAAAGACAGGAACAAGAAACAAGATCCATAGAGAACCTGGAAATCTCACTTCCATTTCAATCTTTTCTTATTCTTACATTTTGATCTTTTATTAAACTAATTTGAGTTTTAAAGCTCTCTCTGTTTCCTTTCTAGTCAATAAATAAACATTTATCAAGTGCCTACTGTGTGCCAGACCCTTAACAAGGCATCCAGGAAAAAGAAGCTAAGGCAAAAGAGCTGACTAAGACCTTAGTAACAACAGAGTTGGCTTCAGTTATTTCCTTTTATAACCTCAGCAAAATGAACAGCATACATTTGAATTAATAAAAAGGAAAAAAAGGCCTTAGTAAATAAGGGCATCTTTATCTCAATTCTTCCCTAAAATAGAGTTTTTCACTTGCTTTCATTCTTAATCCTGATCTATGTATGAAGAAGAAAATAGCAGCGGGGGGAAAATGGAGGTAGAACAGAAACTAGGCAAAAAGCTAAAGAAAAGTACATAGAAAATTAAGAAAAAAATAGAAAAGTTGAATATAATTCATTTATGAACAGCATTAAAGTTAGCCCCAATTTTCCCTAGTAGATAAAAAGCTATAAAATGGATTTATACAGGTGAATGTTATGATTGACAAACCAGAGGATAATATGGTGAGGATAGAGGAATGAGACAGGAACGATGTCATTCCAGCAGACAGCCAGGAAGAAAAGGTCACTGGAGAGATCACTAAACAGGAGAATCTGATCCACATTTATTACAGAAGTGACCAGGCAAGAAAGTCTGGGACTGCTGCTGAGCAATTATTAGGTTGAGAATGAAATTAAGATGGAAATCAAAAAATTCTTTGAGCTGAACAACAAAGGGGATGCAAGCTGTCAAAGTCTTTGGGACACAGCAAAAGCATTCCTTAGGGGAAAATTCATAGCCTTAAATACCTATATCAAAAAGACAGAAAGATCACAAATTGATAACCTAATGTCACACCTCAAGGAACTAGAAAATGAAGAACAAATGAAAACCAAAGCCAGCAGAAGAAAAGAAATAACAAATATCAGAGTAGAACTAAATGAATTGGAAAACAACAACAAAAATACAAAGGATTAACGAAACAAAAAGTTGGTTCTTTAAAATGATAAACAAAATAGACAGATCTCTTGCTAGATTAACCAAAAACAGAAGAGAAAGCACTCAAATGAGCTCCATCAGAAAAGAAAAAGGTGACATTACAGCTGATACTGCAGAAATACAAAACATCATCCATGGATACTACGTAAATCTCTAAGTGCATAAACTAGAGAATGTAGAGGAAATGGACAAGTTCTTGGAAACACTCAACCTGCCAAGATTCAACCAGTAAGAAATAAAACTTATGAACAGACCAATAACAATCAATGAGATCGAATCAGTAGTAAAAACCTCCCAACCAAAAAAAGCCCTGGACCAGATGGATTTACAGCCAAATTCCATCAGACCTACAAAGAAGACCTAGTACCCATACTACAAAAATTATTCCATAATATTGAGAAGGAGGAAATCCTCCCCAACTCATTCTATGAAGCCAGGATCACCTTGATACAAAAGCCAGGAAAGGGCACAACAAAAAAAGAAAACTACAGACCAATATCCCTTATGAATGTAGATGTAAAAATCCTCAATAAAATACTTGCAAACCGAATTCAATGGCACATCAAAAAAATAATCCACCAGGACCAAGTGGGCTTCATTCCAGGGATGGAAAGATGGTTCAACATATGTAAATCAATAAATGTGATTCACCACATAAACAAAAGCAAAAACAAAGACCATATGATCATTTCACTAGATGCAAAAAAAGCATTCAACAAAATCCAACAAGCATGCTTTCATGATAAAAATCCTCAATAAACTAGGCATAGAACGAATATATCTCAGAATTATAAAAGCCATATATGACAAACCCATAACCAACATCATACTGAATAAGGAAAAGTTGAAAGCATATGCCCTAAGAGCTGGAATGCCTACTTGTCACTACTCCTATTCAACATAGTTAGTGCTGGAAGTCCTAGCCAGGGCAATCAGGCAAGAGAAGAATATTAAGGTATCCAAATCAGGAAAGAAGAGGTTGAACTATCACTCTTTGCTGATGATATGATCTTGTATCTAGAAAAACCCAAAGATTCCACCAAGAGTGTCCTGGAGTTGACAAAATCAGTGTACATAAATCAGTAGCATTTCTATATACTAATAACAGTCAAGCCAAAAGTCAAATCAAAGGCTCAATACCATTCATAATAGCTACAAAGAAAATAAAATACCTAGGAATATACTTAACCAAGGAGATGAAAGATCTCTACAAGGAGAACTACAAAACTCTGAGGAAAGAAATCACAGAGGATAGCAACAAATGGAAAAACATATCATGCTTGTGGATAGATAAAGCCAACATTGTTAAAATGTCTGTACTACCTAGAGTGATTTACAAATTCAACGCAATCTCCATCAAGTTACCAAAGTCATACTTCACAGATTTCTATGCTTCGTTTGGAACCAGAAGAGAGCCCGAATAGCCAAAGAAATCTTAAGCAAAAAGAACAAAACTAGAGCCATCACATTATCAGACTTCAGACTGTACTACACAGCTGTACTAACCAAAACAGCATGGTATTGGTACAAAAATAGAGACATAGACTAACGAACAGAACAGAGAACCCAGACATAAAACCATCCACCTGCAACCAACTGATCTTTGACCAAGTAGACAACAACATACACTGGGGAAAATAAGCCCTATTCAATAAATGGTGTTGGGAAAATTGGATAGCCACATGAAGAAGAATGAAATAGGACCCACTCAGAAAAATTAATTCAAGATGGTTAAAAGAGTTAGATCCAAGGCATGAAACCATAAGAATTCTACAGGAAAATGTAGGAAAAACTCTTCTAGCTATCAGCATAGGCAAATAATTTATGAAAAAGACCCCAATGGCAACCATGGCAACAACAAAAATTAATAAATGGGATTTGACTAAACTAAAAATCTTCTGCACAGCTAAGGAAACAATCAACAGAGCAAATAGACTACCTACAGAATGGGAGAAAATATTCTCAAGCTATACATCCAATAAAGAGCTTATAACCAGAATTTACAAAGAATGCAAGCAAATCAGCAAGAAAAAAGCATAACAAATTTATTTGACCAAAGTTTTACATGACACAGGAGACTTCAGGGAAACAAAGACTGTAAGTCCCAGGGAAAACTGTTTATTTTTATGTGAAGCCTGATGAAAGAAGTGGAGAGTTGTAGAGAAGCATAATTAGATAAAAGGGGGTAGACCTAATGGTAATAAACTGGGGGAAACTTAGCAAGGCCCATTGGTTCAGATTCTTTTCTGTGTCTCTGTCAGACATGGCTTCACCCCTGGGCATGGGACAGGACATCTGTTACATAAGGACCAGTGAGGGAAGGGGAAATCAGAGACCTTCCTAGGTTTCATGATTTGCTTTTAGAGAGAGGGACTCTGGTTTCTATGACCTGCTTAGGGGAAGAGAGGGGGGTGAGAGACAGGAGGATGGGAGAAAGTCAGAGAAACTTCCTTGCTTCTGAGGCCTTCCTGTCTTCTTCAGCTCAAAAATACTCAGCATGCCAAGGCACCATACTTTGGGACATTGTGTTCTGTGCCCCAACAATAGTATCACAAGAGATTCTATTTCTTCCTTCTCCCTTCTCCAGGTTCCACCATGAAAATGACAGGTATTTGAACATAAAATAGTCACTAGATAAGGATCTGAGAGTGTCACAAGCTTTACCCAAGACTAAATCACTAAGAAGATGCTTGTTGATCTGAAATAACTGGGGGAACCTGTAGTGGTTGACTGGTCAAGGCAGTGGTGGAATGTGGTCCATGCCTTAATGAAGAAAACAAGGTGGGCTTTGGGGGCCTTCCTGTATGTTTTTCCCCCCTTCAAGGCTGTCTGATGGGTTGGCAAGCCCTCTGTAAAACCCTACCCAGTTACTCTTGCTATCTCATCACCCAGCTGATTTCCTCTTTGGCCCTTGTCACTGAGTAACTTGTAATTACTTAGTATATTAGAAATGATATTTTGAAAATTACTTAATCAGCTTTTCCTGTTTGTTTTTGTACTTCTAGGCCCAAGGTATCCTTCTGCCTTAGAGGAGATTAGAATTTATTGTAAAAGTAACAAAGAAAAAGAACCAGGGTGGTATTCACTTCTGACATGCAAAATAGGATTATGCAGCAAAACAATAGCTTTACAAGGCAGTCATTTGTATTGGGAGGATTTTCCGAATTCCTCTGATAGCCACCTTATTGGGGCCAATAATGGAGCTCTTCTGCTGTGGTAAGAAGCTACCTTTTCCCCCTAGACAGGAAAGCCAGGGAGACTTGTTGCTCGGTAAGAGGAGGATATAATGGAGGGGAAGTGAAAAAAAAAAAAAAAAAAGCTTGGGAAAGAGTGAGAGAGTGGGGAGGAAGAAGAGAAAAGGAGAGAGAGTGGGTGGACCAGCTTTGGACCAGAGAAGGGTAGTTGCTGTAAATAAATGAGGATAGTGAGAGCAATGCCAAGGGCACATGTGGGCACTTGCACCCACCCTCTGCTTAGGACTTTGTAAGACAGCACCCAATTCAGGGCTTGCCTCCTTCAAACTGACCTTGAGATGCCACCAGGCAGAGAAGGCTCTGAGCTTTAGTTTTTCTGAGCCACTCTCAATTCCCATCTAACATGAATTCTGAGTTAAGTGCAAAGAAACTTGACCTTTTGGTTAGCCTGTGCAGCATTCCTCTGGATACAAGTACCACTTCTGTCAGGTTTATTGAAATACTGAAACTAGTTTTAAGAAGTGAAGCTGTAGTGTTTGTATCCACTGTAGTCAACATTCCAAAGGATAATGAATTCTAGACACACCAGGAGTCTGTGGCCCCTGTTCTACCAAGTGCCAACATTTCCCCCACCTGGCAATTATGAATATGTATAGTTTGCTTACTCATTAATCAGTCGTTATTTATTGAGCACTGTGATGTACCAGGTGCTGGGATATATATAGCTGATAGATAACTGTCCTCAAAGAACTCACAATGCAGCGGAAAATAGTGACAATGTAAACAAAAATTATAATACTGCCGCAGGTTGAATTGTGTCCCCACCCTTTTATAATCCAATACGACTGGTGTCTTTATGAGAATAGGATCAGAGACACAGACACAAATAGTGAAGGATGCCATGTGAAGAAGTAGGTAGAGAGGGGAGCCAAGGAATGCCAAGGATTGCCAGCAACCACGGGAAGCTAGGAGACAGACAAGGAATAGCTTCTCCCTCAGAGCCTCCAGTAGGAACCAACCATGCCAACACCTTGTTGCTTTTACTTCTAGCCTCCAGAACTATACAAGAATAAGTTTCAGTTGTCTTAAGCTACTCAGTGTGTGGCAATTTTTTATGGTAGCCCTAGGAAACTATTACACATACGATGTGAGGAATACTTCCAAAGGGCATTCGCACAGTACCAGAAAGCACATGGGCAGCCAAGGCCCTCACACAGAAAGTGGGATGCAGTCCATCTCTTTGGAGTGGTGCAGAAGTGGCTGGGGGGAGCAGCTGCATAGACGGTGGTAGCTCAGCCAGAATATACAGGAGACCTAGAAAAGACCCTTCTCCACACTCAGAAACTGTATGTAGTGGCTCCAAGAGGGGACCAAGCATGTAGTGGACCAAGATGGAACTCAACCATAAGATGCCAGGAAGAAGTTCTCCAACTGTACAGATAAAGGAGATGAGGGCTCAATGATAAAGCTTGAAAACAGGAGAAGGAACAATGTTTCTCCAAGAATGTGTGAGTCACTTTTAGGGCCTTAAGTAAAGAAGCCCAAGGAAATGAGGCATTGGGGAGCAATGTAAATTCATAATCAACATGCAGCACAGCCAGCCACTGCTGTGGCTTTTTCTGCTCTGCAGAAAAAGGGGATGAAATGTTGCTCAATCTGTTTTCCAAAGAGATATTATCATCTTTATTATTATTACTTCCACCAAGTTGACACTTTATCTACCACGCTAATATTTCAAGAAAGGCTTTCTTATTTGAAATGGATTCCTATCTTTTTCTACCAGGTTCCAAAAATAAATGCATACTCCAGAGAATGTGTATTTAGAATTCCAAGGGATTTTTCTATGTAAAATCTACTCTGCCATCTTTTAAAACAAATGAGTTCAGTTGCACGAATACATTCATGTCAGACCATTTCGAAAAGAAATACACTTCCAGCTCCATCGATCATATTCAAGAGGTTTTTTTTTTTTCCCAATATTGGATGTCATTGTAAATCACAGAAAAAGTAGGAGTGAGAAAGCTTGAGCAATCATTTCACATTTCAGGAAATGTCATTTTTTTTCTAATTCCAGTTTAATTGAAATTATTTACCAAGATAAATATGTTTACCTTGCAGGAAATGTTTTAAGACACAGGTAGGAGGAAACACATAAGTTTTTCTTAATAAGACCACTGAGCAGTGTCTTTGATAAGTCTTCTGGAAAAAAACAATTAGCTCTTAAATTTTCAGAGACTGTTGATGTACACATGTCTTCTTTCCTACTATTGACCAAAGTCAGGGAGATAAGGTGGCTGGATCAGGAGCTTCCAGGTCCTTCTCAGTCCTTGCCTTTGGTATATTTGGATTTTAAACTTTACCGCTATTAAAGGGATCTCCTTCAGAAGGAGCTATTTTATGTGCCATGGCCTAAAACCTCAGCACCCAGTAAGCAACATTCTCCTCTTCTTCTGGGAAAGGCCAGTTCTGCAAAGGGAGGGATAAATGATATTACAGAAAAAGAAGCAAAACAGAAAATCTGCATGTAATTAAGGACCCCCAAGTCCAAATGGCTGGTTTTGATTAACACACACCCTTTTCCTAATGCTAATTCATTTGTTCATTTATTGAAATTTAAAATTGCACCCTGTGCCCTCCAGCCTCAGCAAACAAAGACATAATTTAAAATACCAAGACACAAATGTGCTATTTGTTCCTGTGTAAAAGAGCCATTATTACAGTGACTTATTTTTTTCTTTTCATCAGGAAACCAGCTCTTTTCAAGTTATTTGCCATGTTGTCAATTATTACCATCATTAATAATGATAATGATAATCATTGAGAACTAGCAATGTGCTGAGGGATGAATGGAACACAGAGCTAGGCATGGTCCCAACCTAGTGACACAATGACGATTTTGTTTCACCCCAGATTTCACAAAGTGGGGATGGCAGATACCAGGAAAATACTTACCAATTATTCTACTTCATCTTTTTCATTTCAGAGCTCCCTTTTGCAACTCCTTGTGTATATGGCGGGTGTGAATTCACAGTCAGCCTCTTATGCATGACCTGGCACGCGGGCACCCCAGCCCTTGCAGTCCTTCAGCCTGGCACTAATTGCCACATTCCCCCCAGCTGAGAGGGACTGGATGTAAGTGCCACTGGATGCACTATTAATGGAATCTGTTATCAAGTCACAAGACAAGATGCCAGTCTGGCACTATTCTGTGAACTGGAAATGCATGGGGGAAACACAGACACCCTGTCTGACAATGAATAGCTAAGCTGTGAAAGCAATTGACTGGGCACCTACTAGAAATTAGCCTGTCAAAAATGGTTGTACTGTATAAGGGAGCATTGAGTATGTGTGTCTGTTTGTCTATCTGCATGGATGTGCTTCCTTCAGCTTCATAGATGCACGTGCAAGTATAATATTAATAAGGAAAGTAAATAATAACTGAAATTCTTGGGCAGTATCTTGCTTGGATTAACGTATTCTTAGAACATTATGCACATAAATCTAAGTGAAACATTAGGGGCAAGAGTAGAAATTGTATAATAGCTCCTTTCTGAGAAGTAATCTCTTTGTAATAATTTATTCTCACTATTTCCATGGATGCCTAGAATAAATATGTAATTTATTTTTTATCATTTTATGAGATTTGACTTACTACAAACTTAAAGGTACACCCCCATCCACCCGATGTCAATACTTTTCATTCCAGGGTTTTGAAGCTTAAACATGAGGAATGTGGCTACAGAAGAAAAGTAGTAGCCCTTCTTCTTTTTCTTCTGCCCCCTCCTTGGCTCAGGCATCTATAGAATAGACACCAGGGAAAAAGCAGGCAGTGCTAGTGGAGGGAAGCACTGGTGGGGCGAACCCTGGTTGATGGTGCTTCTGTTCCATGGCTTCATTTGCTATTTGGCCATTTCCTGGCCACCTACAGATGACTATTAATCGCTAATCACAGAAGATCAGAAGCTCCCACCACCACCACAGGAACCCCTAAAACATAAGTGTTTCTGAAAGCCATAGGTCGAGATTATTTAATAAGAAGGAAGGCGAGTACCCATCTTCTCAGCCTTAATTTCTACGGAGCCAGTTTCTACCAGTCCGTTCAGTTCTCAGACCCTCTCTCTTCATAGGCAGTGGGGAGAGACACAGAAACACTACACATACACACAAACATTATATGTGGATACAGAACACATGCATACATGCTAAAGATCAACTTCTGCCCTTGGAGAAACATACATTATTCTGAGATCTAAATACCACCTTTGCTTTTGTATAATTATCTCAGTGGGAGTTATCTCTGTGTATCAAAGGGTGAAATTTGGTCTAGGCTAATTAAGTTTGTTTTCCTTTTTTCATTTAGACATGTAGAGCAGTATTTCCAAAATGTGTTTATCATGCTTTAAGAAAGAATTTTTCTTACACACACTTACATGTTACAAGTGCCATGGGTACCTAAAGCAAGGACTTAGTTGTCAATAGCTCTCAATTTTCTCCTCTCTGGGAGTTACAGACCTGTATCAGATTATTTCTGACACAGATGTTTTCCTTCAATTTTTAGAAGAGAGAAAGGGTAGAAGGAGTATTGAGCTTTTTTTTATTCAAATGACCTGAGATTTGTGCCTTTAAACTTCCAATTACAGGGCACAGAGTTGCTATGAACCTTCTGTAAACCTATCAGTTAAAAGCCTGTGCAGTTTCATGGCGTGTCACTTCCAACCTCTGATTAGCAAATTGCAGGCCAAGTTAAAACACTTCAGCGACGCTGCTGCTTATCTCATTCCAGAGGATTAGATCATTACAGTTCAGTAATTTAGATAAATCCTTGTGGTCTATCCTTCTTCCTTCTGTATAGATCTGTAGCACAGGAAACACGCTCAGGCCCAAATTATACACTACATTTTCCTTATAAGAAAATGTCAACAATTTTTGATAGAATTTATGGGAGGGTTTTTTGCACTCACTATCTGAAATTACCTTGTTCCTTTACTCACTCATGGGTTATCTCTCTTCTAAAATGTAAGCTCCATGAGCTCACAGACCTCATCTATCTGGAACACTGCTATATCTCCAGATTATGGCTTAGAGCGCAACAAATATTTCTTGAATGATAAATCCATTCATTCATCCATTCCTCAGATATTACACATAACAAAAATAAGTCCCTACCTTTTAGAGGTTCACAGTTCTTTAGAAGAGACACAAACACTAAACTACTAGAATGCAAATGCTACGAGCTGAGGGGAGGGAGCAAACACTACATATTACCTTAAAACTATAAGCTAGATATTGTCTTTATATAGCATATATATGCTATGCTATCAACACAGACATATTCACTATATTACCTCCTCCTCCCCTGCTAATTAGTTATTCATTCAACAAATAGTCATTGAGCACTTGGGCAAACGCTACCATCCCTATAACTTGGAACCATGCAAGAATGTGGAGCTGGCAGTCGCCATGTAGAGGCAGCTTAGAGTCAAAGGCAAGCCAGGATAAAGTCAGGGCTGCTGAGTAGCTTAGGAGGTCTCTACAGTTAATCCAGTCATTGGTTGGGGTAGGCAACTAGTATTGGGGTATCTAAAGTCAGGAGGGCAACATTCAATATGTTCTATAAGTTCTCGATTTTTTTCAACAAATGGAAAGACCATGGTGTCTAAAGCTATTTGGGGATGCCCATGAAGTCTGGAAGGCTGATTAGGAGATAATTCATCTTTGTTGTTTTTCAATTTGGGGCTTTCTTTTTCAAGATCAGAATCAGAACTTGGCCCAGAGCACTGACATCAGAATGTCTTCAAATGTTCTCACTCCCTGGCTTAAGGACCTATGGGACCAGGGACACAGACTAGAGGCCTTTAGATAATGAGCCACCCGGTGTCAGGACAAGTAATCTCTATTTATTTATTATGTACAAATTTGCTTTAGCACATGCTGTGGTCTAAATGTTTGTGTCCTCCCAAGATTCATATGTTGAAACCTGACCCCCAAGTTGATGGTATTAAGATGTGGGGTCTTTGGGAGGTGATTAGGTCATGAGGGCTCTGCCTCCATGAATGGGATTAGTAACTTTATAAAAGAGGCCCGAGGGAATTTGTTCATCCCTCCTGCCATGTGAAGACACGTAGAAGGGACTATCTATGAGGAATGGTTCATTACCAGACACTGAATCTGCTGGTGCCTTGTTCTCGGACTACCCAGCCTCCAGAATGGTGAGCAATAAATCTTTGTGTATAAATTGCCCAGTCTAAGGTATTTTGTTATAGCAGCCCCAAAAGACTAAGACACCACACAAATTATATTGCAACTTTATTTGGACTCTGAATAACTCAATGCATAGTTGAAATAATTGTCTTCTTGTTTAGTGGCTAATAACAATAGCTAATATTTACTGAATGTTGATTATATGTCAAGGCTCCATTCTAGATATTTTCCATTGACTAACATATTTAATATTTACAACCACCCTATGAGGTGGCTGCTGTTACTATCCCTTCTGTTCGATGAGGAAATAGGCCCAGAGAGGTTGAGTCATTTGCCCCCAAATCACATGACTCATAAAGGGCAGAGTGAGACAGAACCCAGACAGCCTGACTCCAGAGCCCGTGAATCTGATCACTGATAGTTGCTACTATTTCTTGAATGCCGGCTCTGTGCCAGGGGGCTTTACATTTATTTTTATCTCTGTAAGTCTATTTCTTATAGCAACACTGTAAGGTAGGTATTACTTTCCACATTTTTGCAGACGAGGACACTTACAGATAGTCCAACAAGTCCTGAAATCAGGGTGTGAATCCTGTCTGTCTGTCTGTCTCAAAGGCCTCTGCTCCATCCACTGTCCAGAGCATCCTCTACGATCTTCCTTTCCACTGATCTTCCTTCCACTATCTTACTTGATTCTTGCTTTATTTTGTTTTTCTTGGTCAAAAAAAAAAGCAACAATGAAATAAAAAGCAAAAGAACCAGCAACAACGAGTGCTGAGCATTCCTCAGAAGGTTCTATGTTTCTTCCTGAAAATTACAGTTGTTCACATTCACGTGCCACTACATATCTTTCCAATAGTGTTCATTCACACGCCCTCATATGTTCATCACATTCTGAGCTATAAAAGGTGGACGTTATGGCCCCTCATTTCTGAAATGAGTAAACCTTACAACAGAGAAGGTGAATAACATGCCCCGTGGGCTTTCACCTGGTCCTGGTCTACTTTCATTTACTTGCCTTTCTTTCTACTTTGTGTAAACATCCTGAAGAAAAGTCTGATAGGTGGGAGAATCAGACCAACAAAAGAAAATCTGGCACTCATCTCAGAGACGCCATGTGGGTTTCTACAATAGCTTGCTTACCTGCAAGAAAGACATCTGATAAGAGACGGAGGATTCCAGTCAAATACAGAGGACTGGACACATGTACTTACCACTACTTCTTCTTGAAATCATGTAAAAGAGACAGAAAATGCATAAAATGGAGCATGAACCCATAATAGCAAAGATATTGAGAGAGAAGATCAGTCCAGGAGCCTTAATAGCCAAATAATAGGAGCTGCAGAAAGAGAACAGGCAGGAAGGAGTTACCTGGAATGCCCAGCTCAATATATTAAAAAGACCCACATGAAGAGACATTGTTATGAAATTTCAGAACACTAGGAATAAAGAGAAGATCCTAAAAACATCCAAAGAGAGAGAGAGAGAAAAAAAAAAAATGACACCCAGTTGACATAAAAGGACCAGGAAGCAGGATGGCATAGCACTTGGAACAAAAGCTTAAAAAGTCTAAGAAAAAACATATATTTTTAAAGTCTGGGGGAAATTATTTCCAATCTAGAATTCTAAACCCACCTAAACTGTCAATCAAGTATGAGTCTAGAATAAAGATATATTCCGATATACACTTCAAAAATTGTTATCACCAAATCACCCTTTCTCAGGAAGGTACTAGAGAATGTGCCTTAACCAAAACTAGAGAATAATCCAGGAAAGAAGACATAAGATGGGAACAAGGAAGTAGGAGACCCAGTACGTGCAAGGAGGGAAGGGAAGGCCCAGGGGGGTGGTGATACGACTGCTCAGAAAGAAGTTGTGCATCAGGACCAGGGAGCAACCACCCCAGACTGGAACTATAGGAAAAAGCATGTCTCTAAAACAAAGATAAAATTGATAGACAAAAATATGTTTGACTATACTGAGAAGCAATCTACACTTGAATGAAAAGCTCAGGGATAAATTAGAGACATATAAAACTAAGCAAATAAAATAATAATTCAGTGAAGTTTTTTTAAAAAAATTAAAGGGTATGTAATTATAATATACTATACAACTCAGCTTTGAATAATATTAACATGGTCATAACAATATAAGCATTGAGAAAACACAATTATGACGTAATTATATTGCAAGAATGGGTGGAGGGATGTGGGAGTGGTTTGGGCATAAGTATATATGGGAGGCAAAATCCTCATTTTATCCTATTTAAAACAAGGAAATAATGAATTAGCAGCACAATGTTGTTGTTGTCTCAATATGAAAATAAATCCTGGGAGTTACAGTTAAAAAAGTTGAAAATACTTGCCTCTAGGCAGTGGAAATTAGAGTGAGAAGGAAGATGGTTCAGAAATTCTTCATAGAACTATACCTAGCATTCTTCCCTTTGACCTTGGTAATAAAATTCCAAGTTTACTGAGAACAGGAGTATGCCCAGATTAAAGGTTAGGCTTCTCAGTCACTCTTGCAGCTGGATGTGGCAATGTGACTTCATTCTGGCCAGTGAGATGTAAGCAGAAGTTATAGGATAGATACGTTTCTTTGTCCTTCCCGTTTTTCTTCCTTCCTGCTTCCTGGAATGCAAACATGAGTGGCTGGAGCTTATTGTGACTAAGGACGGATAAGCAGGAAGGTAGAAGGAGGCTTTTATCCCACCACCCTAAAATGGGAGAGTGAGATGTGAGGAACCAGGTGATTAAAATAAGTCTGCTTCTGATCCAGAAACCTCATGTTTGCTCTCAGGACAAAATAAATAATTATATATATTAAAAAAATTTAAATCACACTATACACTCCCTCCCATCCTGGGTAACTCCATCACTATCATGGTCTTCAGCACCACTTATCTTCTGATGACCCCCAAATTTATACTTGCAGTCCAGACTTCTTGATTTTCAGACTGGTATTTTCCACTATCCCCGCATACATTTGCTTAAATGTCTCACTGACACTTCAAACTCAATGTGTCCAAAATTACACTAGTATCCTCTCTCATATACCTGCTTATTTTTCTATGGAGGCATCATCTCCACTCGGTCACCCATGCTAGAAACCTTGTGATCACCAAACACATGTGACAGTAGAGGCAAGTAATCAGATATAATTTCAATGTTTGTAGCTGGAATGACTGAAAGAGTGGGATTGTCATGAACAGAAGAAAAATCAGCCTAGAGCAGGAACATTCCATTTGGGAGTGAAGATGCTGAGATTGTGGACGTGTCAATTTCCAGGTGCTGGCAGGGCATCCAGGTGGAGATTTCTAGCAGTCAGTTGGAAATGCCACTGTACATGACAGATCGCTGATCTTGGTTACAGAAATGAAAGCTCAAGAGCTTTTCTGAAAAGTTTAAACTGTGGTTTGACAGGAATCATACTGTTTCTAAGAGTGAAAACACTTAGAAGCGCTCGGCTGTGGAGGACAGACCATAGGGAGGAAGAGAAAGAGGCACGCTGAGAAGAAGGAGGAGTGGCATTTGGAGCAGGCTTTCCTGGCCAGTTAAAGACAGAAGCGCAAGGCCCTACTAGAGGGTTCTTGGATATACGAATTCTTTCCTCTTTGCCTGACAAAGTCTCTTCCTTCTGTTTTCTGTTCCTTCTCTTGCTCTTTTTTTTCTCTTTTTTTCCTTTTGCATAGCCTGGGAGTGCCTCCATGGAGGAAGGCAGTGTGAAGGACAAGGGCCTGGCTGTAGGCTTTTCACTCCACTACATTAGGAAGGCGGACAGCAAGGAACAGGCTAGCAGGAAAGATCTTCAGGCCCTGTCTGCCCTTTTTGATTTGTGCACTAATGCCGTGGCGTCGACAGCCTGCCTGGGAGGGGCTGAAGGGCTGTGTGTTCTGCATGTCTGGAATTTATTCTTTTGGCTCTGCAAGATGTGACACTGCATAATGGCCCTGAAGAAGTATTTTGATTCTGTGTCTATCTTGGCAGAAGTTCCAGAAAGACACATGAACATAATCTTCTGGACATTTGTGGAAGAGCCTTCTCTTGGAGACTGTCCTTGCAGCCTTGCTCTCACACCCAGGCCCGTGGCTCTCACCTTCACTTCGTCCTGCTTTTACTTAGCAGATAAAGGGCTAAATGGTTTTCAGCCGAATGAACTAAAAATATTAATGTAAGAGGAAGTCATCATTATGACACATATCAATTTCTCACCTCTCAGGCAATGCACAGAAACAGGGCTCTGGATATTAACCCAGCCAGGATTAGAGAAAAAGACATCTGGATAGCTTTAGATACACACTGTGAAAACACGAGTTTCACCCTGCTAGGATCCAGCATCTTCATCTATAAATTGACAGACAGGTGACATTTAAAAAAAAAAAATCTTCCTAGGAACAATGACTCGCTTATGTACTATCCTGTAACAAGCTGCTCTGCATCTGTGACCCTAAATTTCAGATATATTTGAGGGATTATTCATTTCTCATTGGAACAGATTTCAATCTATACACATTTTTATTTTAACATACTTGAGATAACACAATAAATCCAGCTAAGTTTCCCCTAAGTTTCTGTGTATGAGGTGGGCAGTAATCATTTGTTAAATTTCAGCTTCATCGAAGGCCTTCATTTTACCCTGATCCTTGTTTCTTTCTTTGTAGAATCTAACAGGGTGATAGAAAAAACTCACAAAATACCAAAGCCGAGATCCTAGTCCATGGAAATTGACTGTGCCGTGCCCCTAAAGTTGTCCTGGAAAATGAGCTCCCTGAAGAATGCCAGTCAAGAGGTCTGCCCAGGGCCAATTTTTCCTCATTTGCCAGTGTTTTGGAAATCCCCTTTGAGAAAATCCTTGGGAGTTGTGCTTTTGGGAAAAGGAAAAAGAGACCAAAACTGTGAATATGGGGGTATGAGGTCTTCTTTTCCCCTAAGGCAGCACTCAGAATCATCTTGCAGTTGGAATGCTAACAAATTGCTTTGGCTGATGGTTAGCCTTAGAGGGACATGTTGTTTTGTTTTGTCTTGTTTTGATCTCAGTGATCATGACACTATCAAGGTCTAAGCAAATTACTGTTCTATAAACCTTAGCTGAGAAAGATGAGTAATCAAGCACTTTTCTGCATTTTTACACATGTATGGCTATGGATTATGTCTGGCTTACAGAATCTGGTTATAGACTCAGAGAATTACAGGACTGGAAAATGCTTAAGAGGTCATCTGTTCTGGCCTCCAGAGCTTCAAAGCTAGTGGGCAGTAAGCTGCAGGTCAGCAGGAAGACTAGCAAGCTATTACAAAATCCCCCTGCACATGTCTTAGGTAGGATGAAAGGATATGTGTTCAGCACATCATCAGCTCTCTTCGCATGGCTGGAAACAAGATTGCTAATAGATCCTAGTTTTACCCAACTGGGACAATTTTTTTCTTAGTTCTGGTACAAATAATTAAAGAAACCAGAAAAGAACTCTGATTGGTCTTACCTGGGTTAGCTATTCCTTTCCCCAGAACCCAATAAACCATGGCTGGGGTGGTGAGGCAGCACAGCTGGGCACAACCTGTGCAGTTGCACAGGAACCTGTGCTTAGGAGGTCTCATGTTTGGCTTAATGTGCTGTAGCCATCTAGAAATTCTTAATAAATTTTGAATATGTGATCCTGCATTTTAAATTTGCATTGAACCCCCAAAATTAAGTAGCCAGCCCTGGCATGGAGTATTAGCTCAATCCTGCAATCCCTAACATGGCCATGTGGATGGGGGTGGGTGGGGATGGGAATCTAGTTCCCAGGAGCAATGGGTAAATGGTTGCCTGTACAGCCAGCATAGTTCTAAGTACTGAAAGGACACTGAAACACAAAAGGTATGGTTCTTGTCCTCAAAAAAAATCTCACAGTATAGGAGGACAAATTTTCTTTATGAAAGATTGTTTCTCCAATCCCCACACCAAATGAATATATTCATTTTGAGTATGAATGGGAACATCCAACTGTTGTAGGAAAGTAAGAAATAGGAAAACATATATAGGGAGAATGTGCATCTTTGCTTTAAACATCACAAAGACCAGTTTTATAAAGTGTAAGCTAGTCTATGATTATGGATAGAACTAAGTGTTTCTGGCACAACAATAGCGATGCCATTCTAGTACCAGGACTTACTCTTATGAACTGTTACAAACATTCTTTTTATCAAAGTCTATAAAGA
Source organism: Lemur catta (assembly GCF_020740605.2). Classification (NCBI taxonomy): domain Eukaryota; kingdom Metazoa; phylum Chordata; class Mammalia; order Primates; family Lemuridae; genus Lemur; species Lemur catta. Next base: position 74,784,525 of record NC_059132.1, on the reverse strand, counting down.
ATAGGACAATGTAAGCTCTGGAACAGTGTCTTTAGCCTTGTAAGGATTCAATGAATAGACAGAATATAAATAGGAGAAGGAAATTGAGTGAAAAAGAAACAGAAGAAATGGTAGGCAAGGAAGGAGAAAAGTTGACCATATTAAGTTTGTCAAGGTACAGGCAGGTTGTCCAGGAAGATAGTGGGTAGAGACTATAAAATAAAGGGTAAGCCATATTTAGAGTAATAAATTTTATGAAATGTTAATTGGGTTTACTCTCAGAACTCCCCTTTTCATTGTTATGTTTAATACCAAACACTAAAAAATTAATCAGGAAATTCCATCTGGCCAAGAATTTTAATTTATGAAATTTCTTTTGCTTCAGAAGATTAAAAGCAATCCTCAGAGTGAATTGGGTATTCCAAGATGGCCCTAAACAGCCTCAAACAAAGACTCTAGAGTATCATTTTCTTTTGCATTGAAACATCTTTGAGTCACTTGCAATCTATAAATAAACTTGCATTTTATAGAAATCCCTCTACAAAAGTAGTACCATGCTGGAAGTCAACACACAAGACTATTTTTAAAAGTGTTTTGATTTTAAAAAAATTAATTATAGGCCCTAGATAACACAGGAGTTATAACTTGACTTACTACAAGCTTTATGTTGCTTAACAACTCTTTAAAACAATTCTACATCCGTGCTTTATTTTAAGCACAATTTAAGTACAAGCACAGTCTTCAATATTAATTGAAGATTTTGTTGATTATGGCTGCCCTGTTCTATAGTGGGGAAAATGAAGTCAGTAATATTCTGAAATCAGTAATCAATGTTGTTTATCTTAATATATCTATATCTATCTATCTATCTATATAGATATTCGTTGCTCTTATTTTTAGATTTCTTGGGTTTCCCTAGTTGTAATTTAAGAAGTTATCTTATACCAGAAGGAATCTTGGAAACAAAAGCCTCCCCTTAAAAGCACATAAAAGAGAAAAGCAAGAGAAATTTGGGGGCAATGTTTTGTTTACAGAAAGGCATGAGCCATGGTAAGTTTATAAAACAGTAACATGAATAATGAAAACTTTGGGCTGAAACATATTTGCCCAGTTGAATTTGTTAGTTGATTTTATATCAAGGGATAACAGAGAACAGTTCTTGACACAGATCAAACTTCTGTGAAACCACATGCTGGAGAAGCATTATAGTCTTTCCCTTATTTAAAAAGGCATAGATAGTATGATTTAGAAGTTGTAGCATTTGAAAACTTTAGGGCTCAGAAAGTAAATGTTAACTGCTCTTTCAAGAGTATATGGTTTAGAAGTACAGGAAGAGAGGAAGTGATTCAAAGAAGAAATTTATTTCTACTTCCCTCTTAACTGACAAGGATTAAATGTCTAGGTCCTATCAGGTTTTTGCTCTAGACAAAAAATCTTTGGGTGGTTTTCTCCTAAGAATTCCTTTGGAGAGGAGCAGACGCTAGCTGTAGTAACCAGAGACAGAACAAGACCTCAGATACATGACTCTTAAAATAGAAACTAATTGCTTTTCCGTAATTTGGCCTGTCTTGCCACATTATATTTCAGACAGAGTGAAAATTACCACTTCCAAGCTTGCTGTTTCTTGACAATTGAAAATGAATAACAGCATTTTTTTTTGAAAGAAGAAAGAGTAAACACAACATTTGATTCAATGGTGCCATAGAAATCCAACCCAAAACACATACTCAATTTTATTTTTCAACTTCATGGATGACTTCTATTAACTTATACAATGAGAAGCACAGTTCCTTTGATCCACTGCACAATGGAACCAATGCAAAAGGGTATTATCACTTTGAAATAAGTGATACCTTATATCTCTGTTAGATGAAGAGAACGCAAGGGCATAAGGATAAGTTTGTTAGAAGTTTCTAGAAAGAGATAATAAAGAATGTAGGTCAATAGCAAAATACTCTTTGTCTTCCTTGGGGAAGTGAGCTACTGTTCTAGTAAGGAGAATTGCTGTAAGAGGGATGGTTACTTAGCAGCTAATGTCCTCTGATCATAGATTCCAAGAGGCCTCAGGCACCTAAAGGCCTCAGGCACTAAACTAGTGGCTGGCCTAGCAAAATAAGCAAGACAAATATTTTCTTTCCTAAACTGAAGATTCTTCATTTTGACATTTACTAAGGACACTAAACTCTGAGAGATCGTGAAATGTCAAACTGACCCTCATAAACTATGAGAACATTTCACGAGATTATGTGAGTTTCAATGTGGTAAGTAGAAGATAATGTATTTATTTAATAAATCTATATAAAATGTTAAAAAGCATGGGCCCTGAATCACTGCAAAATGTTTCCCAAAGATACGATACCAATCAATATACTATGGCAGCCGAAATAAAGATAAGAGCTTTAGCAAATGAACACAAATAGAATATTAGGCTAGATGGACTCTTGTTTGCTAGAGTGGCATTTTCTGTATTCTTACTTTCTTTTGACTTTTGAAAAACACGGTATCCAGTCCCATTCTTAACACCATTTATTTTCGTTTTTACTATGTGTGAGGAGGTGAAAAATGCCTCTTAGTAGCTAAGCTGGTCTAAGTGTGGAATCCACATCCACTTGAAATCACTGTTGGGCCAAGTCATCAAATCTTATTGTTGAATTAGAATCTAAAGTCAGACTCCAAGAAGACATGAATAATGTCTGTGCTGGTCTTTCCCTCCCCAATTAGTATTCATGAATCCCTGGGAATTTTTTCCTGGCGCTCTCTCTCTCTCTCTTTCTCTCTGTCTTTTTCACTTTTATCTCAGTGGTTGTTTCATTTGATTGCTGCTTGATTTTAATTCAATCAGGCACCTCTTCATGGAGCACTAAATTTCCTCTTCAATGGCTATACATTAAACTGTGGTGAGCCCTGAAGCTCTGCCACCAACAAGATTTCAGCCTTTATTGCTTTGTACAGCCCATTCATTCTTGGTTCAAGGACGGCCTAGATACAGAGATACCAATTCAGATATGCACAGATAATGACACTGATTACCCGGCATGATGTGTAAGATAAGCCTTTCTATTCTCTTCTGTACCACTCTAGTGGACTCTGATACATCTTCCCTCCAATTACCACGTAAGAGTTCACTCCCTGAGAGAAAGTTCTCATCAAAGTCCATGTGTCTTGGTGGCGTAATTCTTTAACATCATACTTTTCTCCTTAACATCTTCAGGCTTAACATCAGGAGAACCATCTGACATATAAAAACATAATCTGTTTTGCAACCTAAAAGCTCCTGATTATTATTTGTGCATTATCCTGAATGAAGATACTGCTTAGAAGTGTGTGGGTGTGGGTGTGGGTGTGGGTGTGAGCTCTGTAACTTGGAAGGCTAAAGACCCAATTCCAAAACACAAAAGAGAGAACTTCTTAGTGCATAGCAAGGATCTGACCACATGCAAAACAGAGTTTACAGGAACACAGAGTTTAACATGTTTTACCATCCATTACTTACAATTCAGGAGTATCTTCTTTCAAGGAAGTGGTGAATCAAACAGATGTGAGAAGGTGGAGCTTCTTTCTTATATATAATTCCTATTGGCTCCCAGGGATTAGCCAGATTTCTAGAACAGAAAATGCCTGGGGAAACTGCAAACCATACCCTGAGACCAGGTAAAAGAGGAAAGACTGTGGAGAGATTACAGTTTATGGGCCAGGACTAATAGCAGCAATGTGCTGGCTTCACTGTCCCCACATGGCACTTCATCTCTACAAAGACATTGGACAGGGTGCTCTATTTCCTTGCATTGGAAAGCAAAAAAGAGTTATAGATTTGTTTGGCTCAAAGCAATCTTCTACAAAAAGCAATTGTTCCCTCCACATCAGTATTTTATCAGAATCAAGACTTTAATGGTAAAATAAAAGGAAATGAATCCTGTTCTCCCAATTGCTCAGTGTGCATGTATTCCCAGTCTTTCTTTTCCCCCTAACGATACCTAACTGGATCTTAAAATGGGGTTTTTCTAAGAAGGAACTTGGGTTTTCAGAATGCTTTTTCAAAAATGGGACCACCTCTAGTTCCAATGTTCTTCTTACATGAAAATGATGCTGTCAATTTTTGTCATATGTACATCACCTTAAGTGGGTTTTTTGTTGTTGTTTTGTTTTTTCAGAGAATTTATACTGACCTAGCCACCTTCTCTCTCTACCCACATGGCATAAAATTTCAAGATAGCAGGCTGAGTTCCATAGCCACAGAACAGATAGAAACCCATAGCCAACAAAGAGGTCAAACTCATAATTATGCTAAGAAATACTAAGATAACCATCCATGTTCAGCTCTGTTAGACTACAAGGGGTATTTTACTAGCCTGCTAAATGTTTTTAAAACATTGCCTTTGTTTCCACAGGACAAAAAGTTAATCAAAGAATAGGTTAGTTGACACAATTTTAAGATTCAAAAATGTATACAGATAGATTTTGAGATATATTGCCATGACACTGGAAACTATATCCTTTAAATTTTACTTGAAATTTTACTGTTTGAATTAGAATTGTTTACTTCATTTTAAAAAATGGAAACTTAGAACCACTTGTATTATTCCTCACATTGTGCCCATGTTATAAATCCTAGATCACCATGTTTTCATATTATTTCCCACATCACAAACCAGTGAAAGGTAATGATTACAATCAAACACAACTTAAATTTGAGGGAACAAAATTTTTTGTGTTCAGAAATCATTGTGTTTTTATAGACATGTTACTGCCCAACCAGGTTTATTGCCCTCTATTCAAGAGGAAGCCAATACACCGAGACAGCAGGGGTTACAGCAGAGAAAGAGTTTAATATCGCAGGCACCATGCAAGAAGATGGGAGGAATGTCTCAAATCCATCTCCTCAAGAATTTTGGGGCCAAGGTTTTAAAAGGTAGCTTGATGGGCAAAGGGCTAGGGAATTGGGTCTGCTAATTGGCTGTGGATGAATGAATAGGGTCGGGAAGCAGAAATTTTCTTCTTGTGTTGAGTCAGTTCCCAGGTCAGAAGACCAGTTGAGTTGGTTCCTCAGGAAGGGCCACTGGTCTGGTTGGGTCAGCTGGTCCTCCAGAATGCAGGGTCTGGAAGATATCTCAAAGACCAGTCTTATGTTTCACATGGGTGATGCTATCTATGGAAGCAATGAAGAAAGCTAAGAATCTTTATGATCATCAGTTATGTGACTCCTGAGTAGTAAGCAATTACAGGACAGCAAGCTAGGGAATAATGGCTGGTTTTATATACACATTTATTATTATTTTTTAACTATATCTTTGCAGAGTTCAGGCCCCTACCACAGTTTCCACCTTATGGCCCTTTATTAATGTTATAAAGGGTGGTTTCAGATACCTAGGAATTTTGAGTCACATACACAGATGATTCAGTTCATTCCAACTCTGACATTCAAAGGCCCACTGAAGAATACTAAAGAAAACCAAGTGTTATTTTGCACATACTTTCTAACAATTGCCATTTATAAGTAAAATCTCAAAATTCTGCTCCTGCTTACATATTTTTAAAAAAACTTGTTCTAAATCTATTTGTACTGTATCAATTATGTGGATAAAATAATAGCTGAGAGACTCTCTCCTAAGAAAATATTTTTGCTAGAAACTGTCCTGCTACCTCTGAGCTTCTTGAAAATGAAAATCTCTGTGTCTTCCAGATGACAGCCACCTTGTCGGTGAAACCAAAATAGCTCTCTCAGCTAGAGAGCTGTCTGTCAGTAAGCGTTCTGACAGATATCATATTTGGCATGCAGGAAGAAGGCAAGAAATGGTCCCACAGAGGGAGGTTTGCTGGGAACACTTGACTAGCCAAAGAGCAAGGCAGGAGGAGTGCTTGGAAAATAGTGCCCTCCTAGACAACAGACCAAGCGCAAGGACACCAACAGGAACTTCTGGAAATGACAGATAGTCTTGGAGGAGAGGGGAGCCAGAGAGATGGTTGACAAGTCTCTATTTCCACCATTAGCTCTTGTGGGATTTTGAAAAGGCAATGATTCAATGTAAGATGCACCAGACTGGAAAGTTTCTATTTGTGGAAGGAAGCAAATATACTTACATGCATAGGATTTTTATCTCCCTCTAGTGGTGGGGTGAGGGCCTTTGATGTGATAGCCTCTCACTGCATAATATATTTCATAAACAAAGATGAATTTCCATTATAGTGCATTTTGCCCATAATATTAGGATTTCCATTAGGTGTGCTGCTCTCCTTTATCCAACCCTCACGTGAGAGAGTGAATTGCCTAAGTATTGTCTTACCACTGGTAAGTGGTAAGACAGCAAGAGTCTTCCTCTTTTTCGCTAGAGATTCTCTTTTCCTCCATAGGCCTAACAAAGGTGAAACCATGCTGTGCTCAGAGGCAACTCTCTTGACCTCTAGTCTGGGCCAGAAAAACCTGAGGAGGTAAATGAGAAAGAGAAAGCAAGCTTGTCAACAGTGAAGGTGGAAAATATAGAAACTCAGAGGAGAAACACTAGTAAAGGATCTGAAGAGGGATCTGAACCTGATATAAAGGGCAATAATTAGAGACAGATTTTGGAACAAGTTTTCACCTCTACCTTCCATCACTGTCAATTCTATCATTTTCATTCTTGGTTGTGTGAAAATACTTCTGGTGTAGCAATTTGGATGAGCAATAGTGGAAGAAAAAGTAGAGATGATAGAACAAGTAAATGATGACAATTTTAAAGAGAGAGTAACTGAAATTTCTTCCACATGAAGGGATTAAATTGCATAATACCATACTGTACAAGAATTAATGGAAATAGAGCAAAGGTTACAGCCATCTAATCAATGTTATTGATCAATAACTGAAAACATACCAGTCTGAAGTATGCAGCTTTTCCCCTGCTCTATACTCAGAGTCAGTCTTGCATGTCTCCAAAGCAACCAAACTCATAAATTTTCCCTGCATATCTGTTCCTTTTCTGGTTTTCTTATCTCAGCGAATAATTTCATCAGCCATCCAGTTGTGCAAGCCAGAAATCTAGGAGTTACTAGACACTCACACACACACACCCCACTCTTCCACCATCATGTCCAATCAATCACTGGGTCCTTCAATCTTACCTCCTAAATCTATCTCAAATAGATCAATTTCTCTTTGCCTCCACCACCACCTTAATTCATCATCTCTCTCCTAATAGATTACTACTCCAAAGGGCATCCACTCCATCTTTTGTCAAATGCATTCTCCAACTGGACTACTTCATTCAATAAATATATTTGCAAGACCAACTTTGTACTCTGGAAATACTGTAATGAACAAGACAGACAAGGAGCTTGTGGAGACAGAAAATAAGTCTCATAATAGTCATGAGCACCATGTGGAGAATTAAGATAGGATGATAAAATAGAGAATGGCTGAATGGTTATTCTAGACTGCATGTTCAAATAAAAGAAATCAGTAGGAGTTTTAACAAAGGTTATGAGTTTTGATGCCGGAAAATGAAAGAAGTCCACTGGGATGATGGTATCTGCTATCAAGCCTTCCTAGCATATAACGAGAGTGTTTCAGATACTGGCCAAGAACAAAAAGAGAATAAATGAAAATGCACATGAATATTCAATCTAGATGTTTGTTTCCAGGTATCTCTGCTTAAATATAGTACTTATTATTTACATGGAAGTATCTTGTTCTTGTTAACTTCTTTTCTGTATGTCTCCTTTCTCTAGAATGTAAGCTCCATGAATATAAGGGGCGATAACTGTCTTGGTCTCTGCAGTATCTCCAGGGCCTAAGAACTGTGCCTGGCATAGCGTAGGCACACACTAAGTATCTGTTGCATTTATGCACATATTGCTGTGTGAAGTGGAAGCGTAGACAGAAAATAACTGAGCGGGTTTGGGAGTTCAGGAAGTCTTCGCAGAGATGTCAAGGTCATTTACTTCAGCACGAAAGGTTAACTGGGATTTAAAACTCAGGCCAGGCTTCTCAACTGCGGATCTCTGTCACAGCCACGAACCTTTCCCACTCCCCGCTAGGAGGAGTCACACCTCCTGACCCAGAAACCCTCCCACCCTCTCCTCTACTTCTCCTTCCCTCCCCTCCCCGCGAGGGTTCCGGCAGCCTTTGAGTCGCATTGCTCCCTGGGAATAGTAGTCTTCCTGTCAGAGCCCCTAGAGTTTTTATATATTTCCAGAACTACGCTTCCCAGAGAGCTTCGCGGCAGAGGGTGGCTGAGTCACCTGACCATGATTCTGGCGGTGCAATGGCGGCGCCCGTGCTACGCTGGGGCTGTCCTGGAGCATGTCGGGCTTTAGCCTGGGTTTACGGCGTTCCTCGCCATCGAAGAGGAGCTCGGACTGGGTCCACATCCAGCTGGATTAGAGGACAGAGTTCATTGGCTCAAGAGCCCCTCCACACGTCCCGGAAACCGAGGAAAGGGTATACTGTTTCACACCATTTCTGCCTACTCAAGTGTGAGGTGGAATTGCGAGACTGGGGAGATGATGGCCATTACAGCCCAGCTTTAGACGTTTTGTGGACGGGAGGGTGTTCGGTTATAACCTGGAGTCCGGAAACCTAAATGAAAACACAGGCCCTCTATGAGCCCCGCCAGCATATATATATAAACTATTGTCTTCAAATAGACATATTGGGGGAACTCGCGAGTGTAAAATAGCAAGCGTTTTCTCAAGTCGAAGGCTGCATAGACGGAAGAGTGGATTCATTCACCTTATTAATAGCACCAGCAGTAGGGGCAGCGACACTAGGAGTAGGACCATATTTCGCTGACATTTATTTAGCTAAATGGGCCGGCATTGTTCTAAAGGTAAAAAGGAAGCCTTCACCTACAAGCTCTGGGTAGTGGTGGCTTAATGTCATTAGTCAGAAAACACCAGCTATCTGTGGAGGCGTTTTATGTTGAACATGTGTGTCTAGACCTAGGAGGATGCAGCCAATGGAAGAAATAGTCCGTCTGATTATGTAGTTTTGCTTATTTTTCTAGCTATCCCCTGAACAGCTGTTTATGCTTCACTATATAAGATTTAAATTGTTTCTTTTTAAATACAGAAACATAAGGCACGTTTCAAATTTTTTTTTATTCTTTGAGATTGGTTGGCATTATTTTTGCTTTTCAGTTGGAACAGAGGGAAAATGTCCAGAAGCATTCAGTTTGTATTCCTTTCATAAATTAGATCATCTCCCTGTGAATGGAAAGTATATTTTTGTCTCATGTAATGGAACTGCAGAAACACTGAATAATGCTTTGGTGAATGCAGAACTTATGATGACTTGTTAGTTTAATGCCTCTCTCTTAGGGGCTGTGTTTCCAAACTTCAGAAGGAAGGAATTGATCTTCTTGCATATACTTTAGATATAGAATTTTGTGTGTTGAAATGATTGAAACAAAACAAAGTAAACAAGAATCTATATAATGACAGAAGATGGCTTGGGAGAAGATCAGGATAGGAACATAAATTGGTTTCATATGGAATAAGCACATTTACAAGAACCTGGAGAGACCTGTGTATAGACCTAACAGAGTAGGAATGGCTGGATATAAGAGACCGTTATAGCATTTAACAGCTGTTTAGGTTTGATAGCAATCAAGCATAAACAAGCAACGTAACCTGAAATTAGATCTCTGGAATGGGAAGTGATTTGGGGGACCAAAAAAAAAAGTCACATGTGATGATTTAATGAGTGATTGTGAGGTACAGTTAATTTAAAAAATGCCACTTTTCGTTGAAGTTAGCCAAGCAGTTATCACCTGATACCCATTTCTAAATTGTACTAAGATGCTACATTCTTCCTTTCTATCACCTTCCTCTTTGTACGGTGAACGTCCTAGTGCCATGTTGTAAATGAATTTTAGTTTGCCAATCTCATTTTAGGTGTTCATTATTTTTTATGTAGTCACCAATAAAATATGATACATTTTTACATGTAAAGATATAACATTTTAATAAGTTAAAAACAAAATAGCATGTTAATGTTTGTGGTTTAAGCTCATAGAAATTCATGCATGGTGACTGACGTAACTATTACTTAACCATTATCTTTTTCTCTTTAGTGAACACAAATGGGCTGCTGTCGTAGGTTTGGAAATTCATGCTCAGATTTCGTCCAACTCTAAACTCTTCTCTGGATCTCAAGTCTGCTTTGCAGCACCTCCAAATTCTTTGGTTTCTTTTTTTGATGCTTCTCTGCCTGGAACTTTGCCGGTAAGGTTTTTATTTAATTCTATTTCTATTAGAAAATGTTTATCTTATATTGAACATAGAAAATGATTTCCTTGTTTTAATATCTTGACATAACTCTTGGGAAATACTTGTTTAGGGAACTTTGAATGAAATGGGATGGGACTAAATATTTTCTAATTCTAAGTCTGAACATATTCATATGTGTATTTACTCATTTCACAAATGTTTAAGAATGCCTGCTGAATACCAGACATTATGCTATGAACTGGCTCATGAGCAAAGAACCTTACCTTTGAGGAGTTCAAAGACTAGTAGGGGAGATGTGTCTTATAAACAAATAGAGTACAGTGTGATTCCTCCTGTGAAGGTTGCAGAAAATGGTTTTGGAAGCCAGAGGAGGGACACCTAATTCAGTAAAAGGAAGGACTGTTGTGAAAAATTGGGGTAGGAATACACTTGGTTAAGGAAGGGTTGGTGGAAGAGGTGGTGTCTGAGCTATTTGAGAACCCAAGTAGGAGTTAGTTAGGCAGATAAACAAAGGAGGAGGAGGAGTCTAGGCAAAGGAAAAGCGTATATCACATGATATTACAGTCGAAGGCTAATAATGATTGTGGTTATTGCAAATTAAGAAATGATCAATAATGGAGAAAAGAGTGAACCAGAAGATACAGTGGGTTAACTACTATACTCATTTAACTTCTCATTTTTACTTGAGCCCAAGGAATGACTGGGCGCATTATATCTATCAGCAAGATTTTTAACACATATTTTTATATCATTGGCTGAATTTTGAAGAACAGGTTAGAAGGAGCAGTGTAAATATTTGAGCTAATAAATAGCTTATGGTCTGTCCAGAACCTATAGTATCAACTAGGTATAGGATTTCCTGCCCTCTTTAGAGGGAATGTGTATGCATGGTGGTGATTGGGGGCTGGGGGGATTGTTCTGTGTGAATTCCACATTTGCAAACATTTAAACACAGGTGAAAACTGGTTGAAATGAGTATTGGAAGGCTTGCAGGTGCAGAGGTATACTTTTTTCAGTCACTGCCCAGAGTAGAAGATTGTGGGCAGTGTCTACAATGTGCCTGCCTTACCCAGGGCTTTGGTTGTATTGAGGCAGCATCTCTGTCTTGGAACTTTTTCTTTACTTGCGTTTTTTTGTCATGGAGGACTCCTATCCCTGCAAACCATATCCAAAGTCACCTTTGATTTACTGTTGGGTCTCTCTCTGGGGAAAGACAAGTATAGAAATATCTCTTTCTCTCTCTCTGTCTCTCTTTCTCTAAGAGTATTAGAGTATTTTTCTATGGAGAAATTTGTTGTTTGTTTCAGAAGAGACAATTTTTCATTTATAAACATATGAGTTCTTTTTTGGACGGAGACTCATATAGTAGAAATAAAATAGTATCTATTCAGACAGATAAAATGGAAGGCAATTTACCACAACACCTCTACCTTTATTTCCCTCAGTTCAAAACATTTTTTTCCCCATATTTTGGTTAATTATCAAGAGAGTAGGCATAATCTCTGAGTTCTTTCTAGGTTTTTCCAGTTGGGAATGTGATATCTAGTAGGGCACTTATTATAGTTAACATTTAGAAACAGATCCATTTGCAGATAGGCACGTTTTGTATAAATGGACTCCTCAGTTTGCTTAAATGTGGTCAAATATTAGAGAAAATTCAAAATAACTAAAATGCCAATGTGCTTTGAAAGACTTCTTGTCATGCACCAAAGAAGACGACACTTATCCAGTGATAAACACACCAATAAAACAGTGAAGGTGTTTGGGACATTTGAGCATTGAGAGCTTGCCTTACGTTACTTAAATGGCAGACAGAGGCTATAAAGATAGTTTTGCATGAGCTAGGATTTTTTTTTTTTTCCTCTTCAAAGCCTACAGTGCTTATGGTTTGAGTAGCCTAAATGGGTTATTCTCTCAACAGAGCTTAGCTACCTCTTTTTCAGAAATGTTTCTGTCTTTAAAGGACCTCTTTGAGTATATGAGCAAAATTATACCAAAACTCCCAGAATAGAACATTGTCACTCAAAACATTTCAAAACCCTGTGATTTACCTCTAAATAGATTTAAAATGTACTAGAACATTTGGACAGTTGTCCTTCCCTAAGCCCTGTGGAGTTGGTCTAATGACTGTGCATCTGGTAGCTACTTTTCACAAACCAAGAGTTTGTGAGTATGTTTCTGCTTCTGAGGATTTGAGTAGAACATTATGTTTTTGTTTTGATCAGTTAAGCCAAGAAGTATGTGTGATTCATGATGATGTTTGATGCTCTCTCTGCCCAAGGCTCACACTGGTCCCTTCTCTCCTTCTGCTTCTCCTCCCTCTAACTGTCTGACTGCTCCTTCTCTCACGGCTGTTTTCCTCCACTCAGCCCTGCAATGTTAGTTTCCCATGCGCCATGCCTTGGCTCTCACTTCTTCTGTTCCCTGTGTTCTCCTGAGTAATCTTTTCATCCTCAAATAAAGCTCCTCTCTCTCTTCTAGGTAACAAATCTGTATTACTGGCACCCTACTGTACACTTCTGTCTGCATGATTCATCAACATCTTAAATTTAGCAGTTACAGTATTAAACCTATTATCTTTTCTCCCCAAAGTTTCCCTGCCTCCTGACAAAAGAATAAACCAACAAGAGGAAAAAATAATCTGCTCAGAAATGGATGTTAGGGAGAGAAAAGTGTGTGTGTGTGTGTGTGTGTGTGTGTGTGTGTGTGTGTGTGTGTGTGTGTAAGATATACACAGGTCTATCGAAGGAGCAAATATCAGTGGGGAAAAGATGATTTATTCAATTGATGGTTTTGGAAAAATTGGTTAGCTATTTGGAGAAAATATATTTATAGCTCATTTCATATAGCAAAATAAAATTCAAATATGTGTACAATATAAGTTAAATGTAAAATTAAACCTAAAAAAATACAGAAGAATATTTATTTGTCCTTGGGATACAGAGAAACTATAAACTTAAAAACAAGGGGAAAAATTTATCAGGCGAAGTGATAGAGATTTTAGTACTTTATTCATCCAACAAATATTTGATAGTGGAAATACAGGTGCTTGAGGAATACATAGGAGGGCGTTCAGCACAGATATAAGAAATTTGCTAAATTGGCCAAGTAAAAAATGCATAGAATTTACAAAGACCAGGAGAAAAACAAGAAACATGTTCCATGTGTCATAGCATAAACTTAAATATGGACATTACAAGAGGTGAGGCTAGAGCAGGAAGCATAGACTGTACCATGTAAGTCCTGCTAAGGAGTGTAGATCCTGTTTGCAAAGAGTTAAGAAGACAGAAGTAGAGGGCAGGGTCAGAGACTCCAAGGAAGAGAGTGTTGTGAGAAGGAAGAAGCACAAGAAAGTCAAATGCTACTGAAAGGTCAAGGTGAAGTGAGGACTAGGAAGAGTCCATTGGACTTATTGACAAGGATACCCTTTGCCAGAACAGTTTCTTTGGGCTGGTGGGCATAGAAGGTAGGTGGCAGTAGATTGAGAAATGTGGGGGACGTAGAGGAAGAAGTGAGAGAGTATGAGCAACTGTCTCAAGAAATTTGACTGAAGGACAAGAGAATGCAGCAGGTGAAAGGAGATGTGGAATCAAGGGGGAAAATGTATTGGTCATGTTTTTCTTAATATTGGAGAGACTGGAGAATGTTTAAATGCTGGTGAGTTATAGTCTCCAATAATGTACATTTAAAATTTTGTTTCAGAGGATAGATCACGTGTTAAGTGTTCTTGCTCCAATAAAATAAAAGAAAAATGCTGATGAGAAGGAACTAATGAAGAATGGAGAGGCTTTTGATTAATATGGCAGACCAAACGCATGCATTTTAATCCATCTCTCTCCCCAGCCCAAAGACTCTTCTCTGAAATGATAATGAAAGAATTTAAAAGTTATAAGCCCACAAAGAATGAGAGAGGAGACAAGAGCATGTGAAAGATAGTAGATGGAGGAGGGCCTAACTTAGCAGAGCACCCAAGTGCCTGCAGAAAGAGACACCAGGAGAACTGAGATGATGTGCCCTACGCAACCTCAGAAATGTGCAGGATGTGGGAGCGTCGGGTACTGTGGAGGGCCAGGGTGAGGTGAAAACAAAGGGATTGAGTCAGAGTGTGAATACACAGCAGGTAGACCTGAGGTCCTCTCCCTGACTGTGCAGCTGCTCCACCCCCACAGGAATTTGTAGTCTTTGGAGAAATTCAGCTGGTGACGCACTCCCCCTAGGGACACCTGGCAGAGCAAAAGGCACTGGTAAGGTGCCAGACAGAACTCCAGGACCTGCCCACTTTCCATGCCCGGTTTCAGGAACTCAGGTGACCTGGTATGTCCATGTCTCCTCTTCTCCTCTCCCACTCAAGAATCTGCAGGAACTTCTTTGGAGATTATATGTCCCTAGTGGGAAGAACTTCAGATATTGACATTTGGGGATCTCTCAGTGAAAAAAGCTACCTAGTTACCTAATCATGCTGGAGTGAAGGCCACTGGTCAACAAGCCCTGGGCATTTATGTAGAACTTTTACTCAGCATTTTAGTACCTCACTTTAAAATAGAAACTGACACCCAAAAATCACCAGACATCTGAGGAACTTCTCCAACATCATGGACAGAGCCCAAAATAAAAAGGAAAGTTAAAGGAAATAGGAGGCAATAGATAATGCACAGAGTAAAAAAATATTTACAGAATTAAAAGTTTTTATAAATATCCTCAGAGAGATAAGAGAAGATAGCTGCATCCTTGAAAACAACACAATACTACTTTTAAAAAGCGAGCTATCGGCCGGGCGCCGTGGCTCACGCCTGTAATCCTAGCCCTCTGGGAGGCCGAGGCTGGTGGATCGCTCGAAGTCAGGAGTTCGAGACCAGCCTGAGCAAGACCCTGTCTCTACTAAAAATAGAAAGAAATTATCTGGCCAACTAAAAATATATATAGAAAAAATTAGCCGGGCATGGTGGTGCATGCCTGTAGTCCCAGCTACTAGGGAGGCTGAGGCAGTAGGATTGCTTAAGCCCAGGAGTCTGAGGTTGCTGTGAGCTAGGCTGATGCCACGGCACTCACTCTAGCCTGGGCAACAAAGTGAGACTCTGTCTCAAAAAAAAAAAAAAAAAAAACGAGCTATCAGCATGAAAATGAGCTCATAGAAATTAGAGTTATGGTGAATCTCCCCACAGGAAACCCCAGGAGAGTTAGAGGAGAAAGTCAAGAAAATCTTTCAGGAAGCAAAACAAATGTGCAATGAACTGGGCAATAGAAGTAAAAAATAAGAAAATTAGAGAATCAATACAGGAAGTTCAACATATGATCAGTAAGAGTTCCATAAAGTGAAAAGAGAGAAAACAGACAAGAAGAAACTGTTAAACAAAATACATGGATTAATTTCCTAGAATTGAAGGACATTATATCTCCAAATGAAAAGGGCCTGCCAATTAGCACTAGGAATAAAAATAGTCTCACATGCAGACATGTCATGAAATTTATGAACAACCAGGGATAAAGATAAGATTCTAAAACTTCCAGAGAAGAAGAAAAAGTCAGGTCACATGCAAAGGACAAGGAGTCAAAGAGATCAGACTTCTTAGCAGCAGTGCTTAAAGCTAGAAGAGAATGAAACAGTGTCTTAAAAATTCTTGGGGAAAAAAATCATTCTAATCTAGAATTCTGTGCCCAGCACTATCAATCAAGTGTGACAGTAGAATAATGATATTTTTGGACAGGCAGACTCTCAAAAAATTTGCCTTCCATTATCCCAAGAACCTAGTGGAGTATGGAGATATTCCAGGTTTCCAGTTCTGCCACAGGCCAGGAGGCCTGCTAGGAGAGGAGAAAGGATGGCTCCAGAATACAGGATTCTAGAAACAGATGAGGAGTTGGGAATAGCAGGTAACTAATGTTTGTGTGGAAAAGAGATTTCCATATAATCTGGAGTCTTTGAGAAGAATGAACAATAGGTACCCAAAAAATGAAGCAAATGAAAAAAATGCAAGACATGAATTCCAGGAAAAACGACATGCCAACTACTGAGTTAACAAAAACTGTGATATAACTTGGGTATTGGGAAATTAAAAACCTAAATTATCGTAATTGAATTTCATATTCTAAATTGACAAGGCAAGAAAAAGTAACATAAGTATATGCTTTAGGAACATTTTTGGCCACTGATTAGAGGAGGCCTCTTTCTCCTTTTCAGGCCTTAAGCTAGTAGATTGGTTTTATTTTGTTTTGTTTTATTGGAGGAAGGGTGGGAAATGGGGTTGTTATTGGGTTTTATTTTGTTTTAATCAGGCAATAAGTAAAAGATTTAGAGCTCCTAAGAGACAGATAATTAGTCAAAAGGGGTTTTTAACAAGGTTTCCTTTTATTTTATGTACAAGTTAATATTAAGTAATAATCAGATGTTATCTGTACTGGTTTCTCAGCATTCTGCTAGTGAAATTTTTTTCTTGTTTGTTCTCAAAGTCCAAATAATGAAGCCCCCACCACCCACCCCATCCTTACAACTTTCAACCTTATGCTGATTTTAGAAAGAATAGACTCATCCGCATTTTAGATTCATCCATACTCAAGCTCATGCATGTGTTGGCTGACTGCTTCCCTGAGGGTGAAGTGACCTACCATCCTTTCTTCTACCTGACTTTATGGACTTTAATGTTGCCCAGCTAATCATGGAGGGGCATTTAGGTCATATTTTATTTTTGAATATAAATATAATAAAGTAGCAGGCATGGCTCAATTCTTATGATAGAGTAAGATATAAACATATTACAAAATGCCTCATTATTCTCACACTGTGCAACTTATATCATTTATCTCTTGGGAATGGAATGGGCCAAGTCTTGTGGCTCCAAGTTCTAAAAACAAGTACAGAGTGTCATGGTGACAGTTTGTCAAGTCTGTATCTTTCCCAGATTAAGGAAGGCTTGTCACATGGAAAATGGCCAACAGCCTTGGCCAGCAGGTGATGGATTTTCCGAAGGTCCCCTGGCACAGCATATTATTTAAAAATAGGAAGACGAACATCAGGCAAAACAGCACAAAGATCTGAAGGTGGCTGCTGCCCTGGAGCAGGACTGGACGTAGGAAGGGGTGGGGAGGGGAGCTGCTGCTTTGCTGCTTTTTATTGTCAATTATTTTAAAAAACATGCCTATGATATTTTGTTAAAAATTGAAAGTTAGGCTCAAAGGAATAAATATATTAGGGAGAGGAAATTACTGATAGAAGAAGGTTTCTGAGAAAGCAAAAGATGTCTGTTGAGCACATGGAGAAAAATCTCTGTCCCACTGTAACCCGAAGGGAAGGTGTGTCCCTCCTCCCCTGGGTGCAGGTGAGTTTTGAGGTTTTATCATGGAAGGTTGAGGAAACTCCTGTCTGATTTCTTTTCCTTTTCTAGCAAACATCATTGCTCACATCTCACTGTCCTTTTTGGCGCTACTGCCTTCCTGTGTTAGTGTGTTTTACATTCTGGGTTTGTGGATGATGAACTCCCTTAGTCTGTGTGTGCCTCCAACTGTTTCTGTTTCTCCCTCATTCTGCAATGATAGTGTAGAATTCTAAGTTGACATTTATTTCCCCTCAGCACTTTGAAGACATCATTTCATTGTCCTTAGGCATCTATTATGGCTGAGGAGAAGTCTCCATCCTTTGTAGGTAATCTGTTTTCTCTCTCTGATAGCTTTCGCCAGGATGTGTCCAGGTGTAGATTTGTTTTTATTCATTTTGCTCAGTGCTCAGTGTGATTTTTAACTTAAGGGCTGTACCCTGGGCAATGGAGGTATCTCTGTGGGATGAATTCTTGGTGGCCTCTGCTGGGGCCCATTGGGCTTTATTTACCGAACCAGTTTCTGTGTTAATTTCTCAGTCCCCAGCTGCCACACAACTTAGATAGTGCCAACGTCAAGCCCCACACCCAAGCCAGGTACAGGGTCAGGGGCTCTGATTTCTCAAGACTCTTTTTCACTCATGGCCTGAGGTGGGTGGCATCTTCCAGATCCACTCCTCCAGTTGATGGCAGAAGATTTTCTGACTGGACTAGGACTTTCCGGCTCCCTCCCCATACAAGCTCACAGCCTTGACTTCTGCTCCCGGGGGTGGGCTTTAAATCAGTGACATCTGTTGCCTCTTTAGCCCATTTAACAATAATGATAGTAGTAAAACCAACTCACATGTACTGAGTGCTTGTTACATGGCAAGCATTGTTCTAGGTGCTTTCTGTGTGTCAGCTTATTTTAACCTCATGGCAACTCTATGAGGCAGTTGCTATCGTTGTCACAATTAGAAAGTAAGTGGAGAAGCCAGATTCAGACCCAGTAGTGTGGCTTCAGAGCTCAGGCTCTTAACCCCTTTGCTGTCCTGTCTCTTCTGGTTACCCCTGGGTGTCACATGGCGATAGAGTCCCAGCACTGCTGTAGCCCCAGGGGCTTTTCTTGCTTGCTTTGAGCTTGGCTCTGTGTGTACGTGCCTGTGTGTATCTATAAATGTATATGTACATATCAATGCATGTGAATAGAAACAGAATACTTTGTTTCCAAAACCTGTCTCCACCCCACTTCCCCAGCACATCCACACCACGTCCGCCTCTGCTTAGGCTGCTGCCTTGACCAGTAGGTACACAGCTCCCTCCGCATTCTGATTAGTGACCCTTCTTCTGAATGGTTTTAGGACCACAGGTACTTTATTTTCTTACTTTACCTTAGTTTTAGAATTTTATAGAATCCCATCATAAATCTTCAGACTAGAAAGGTCATTCAGCTCATTTTGCTGCTTACAGGCAGGATTACAGCTACACTAAGAACAGCATCCTTTGTTTTTATTACTAGGGATGCAGCCATGCTCATTATTTTGATCTAGTAAAACCTCTTACTATGGTGCAAGATCTTCCTTAATTTATTAAGTAGTTATTTGCCTATAGAACCAGATCCTAGGGTTGTTTGCTTAAAGTTAGTTATTTCCTATTTATCAATGTCAGTATATTTCTCTGCTTATAATACTTTGTATACAGATGTGAAATGGGAAGAAAAATAGGAAAGAAAATTTTTTTTATAAAATATGAGATTTACAAGTCTATTTGTTTCATAATTGGCTGAATGTTTTTAGAAATGGTGAGATTTCAGCAAAGCATCAAGTTTGTTTGAAATTTGTGCATGCACAGACCTGTGTGTTCACACACGCGCGCGCGCACACACACACACACACACACACACACACACACACACAGACATTCACTCTTTGTGACTGCAAATGCTTGCCCCCTCCTGGCGTCAGTCCCTATGCAGGAGAAAGGGGACAGGGGACACTTGCCTCTGCTGTTGCTGTCTGGTAGGAATGCTCAGTGTGGCCCAGTAGATAACTTCTCCTGATAATCAGGCTGCACTGCAATTAGATTAATAAGAAACGAGTGACTCTGCTCATGTTTTCTTCCTATCTGTATGTAACACAGAACTCCCTAGCAACTGTGAATGCCTCTTGTTTCTAGAGCTAGAGAGATTATAGAAGCTGTTTTTCACACATGTACACAAGAACATTCTCTTCTTTTCTCAGGATCAGCCTGTCTAAAAAAAGTATTTGGGGCTTTCCATATCAAAGGTGTTTAGAATTGGTCCTGGCAGCCATGGAATGAAAACTGGAACGTTGTTTACCACATTTTACAAAACTTTTTTTTAAATTCACAACAGTATATACTATTATTAGTAAGAAGAAGGGGAACGAAGATGGGAATAAATGGGATATGAATAAACATGATGTGATGCCTGCCCTCTGGGAACTAACAAGCAGTGCAGATACTGTGCTGTGTGCTGGAGATGCAGTCTTGAACACATGGATACAGATTGCACCAGAAGGGGTCTTGCCTCCCTGAAGAAATAATGTGAATGCTTTTGTAAAGTACTTTGGGATTAATTTATTTTTTAAATTTCTTATGACAGATTTATGTAAAGCTAGATAAATCTGCAATATTGTAGCTCTCTGAATACAGCAGATATTGGTAATAACTTTTGTTCTGAAGGACCTAATAGGCTTAGAAATACTTGTCTGGAGAGCATCAGACTGAAATGCTTTCCTGACCCTTAATTCTAAACATAATTATAAAGCTGTCTTTAATTCAAAACATAAAAACAAAATTCAAGAAAACATCATTAGGGCGAAGTGTTTAAATGCATACATTTATAATCAGATCTATATTCATCCCTCTGTCCATTCATGCTTAGATGATGTTTAGTTGACTAAGAAGACAAAATGTGACAGTTTTCTATTAAATTTTTTTTCCATTTCAATGATTTGCTTTAATGTAATCTGCAGGATTTATAATTACATTGTGTTCTCAGACTTTATGCTTGCCTGTCACTCTCCTAGTCACTTTCATAGTTTTCCTTCTTTCCCCTTCAAAGAGTGGGGTGTTCTAGGAATGAGGTGTTTTTCCCTGTGACCGTTGCCCCTCTGAAAGAGATGTGTCTATGAGCTCATATCCACAAACGTGGAAAGGTTCCTTTTCAGCTCCTACACTCTCCTGATGGTCCAAACTTGCTTTATAATGTCGTTAACGGGATGCGTCCCGTGAACTCAGACGACTCATGACAATGATGGGAGTTCACGTTCAGCAGGCAGCATGATCACACCTCCCTTCTTCACATGGGAAGCATTTGACTCCTTCCCTGCCATGGGTCTTTTTCTAACTTTCAGTGGATTCACAAAAGCCTCTTTTTACAACCATTTCACTTCCCCCACCTTTCTGCCAGTTTTGCATGAAATCTGACTATATGAATAATAATGTTTCTACTGTCTATTGATATCTGTTTCATGCAGTTGATTGACCATTTTTTAATGCATGTTTACAGGGATTTGTGTGATTTATTAAGATGGTAGAAAGCAGTTCATGGATCTTTCTTGGGCCACTTGCCAGTACCTTGCATAGAACGTGTAGACAACACCCTTAAAAATATTTCACCATCTACTTGTATGTGCTATGCATATTCAAGGAGTCCATATGAAAGAATTTTCTAAGTGTCTAAAATCCTTTTGATATTTTTTAACCTCTTTATGTGAATCTTTTTTTTCTGGCTTTTGAATAGGGTATGTTGAACATAAAGTAACCTTTTCTTGATTATTCAGGATTATCAGCAATATCAGTTATTGCTCAGTGTTATAATGGGGCCTTCAAGGGCTATTGAGGTATGTAAAGCTATCTGATTCTGCAGTAAATGGCTAAATGTAGCCATTGTTTTTAGGCTTCATATTACAATCTTTTTATTTAATACTTGCTTTTACAGACATCTACTCCTCACCCTCTTTTTTAAGGTACTGTCAGTCTATTTGACTCTAGGAACCCCTTGCTCATCTTCCAGTTCTCAATTATTATTTCTGATCTGCTCTCCCAGAAAGTCAGATTATGACATTTGTTAGTATAAATAAGAGCAAAGCTCTGAGTAGAGAGCTGTCCTACAAAATAAAGTACATGCATGGTATGAAAGCTATTAGCATCTCAAAGCTAGAAACCATATGAGACTAGAGTAGGAAGAGATCCTGGAAATCACTCAGTTCAGTCCTTTAATTTAGAGATGAGAGAACTGCTGTTGTGACTTGCCCCTGGTCACAGAATTTCTTAATGTCCTACTCAGAATAGAGCCCAAGTTTCTCACTTCCAATTTAATGATCAGCTTCCAGTCTGTTCTACTATAGTTGTAGTTGCTAGAAGTCTGATTTATGTAGGTGGCTATTCTTTTGCAGGTATGTATATATGTGAGTATATATCTCAAAACAATGCCATCAACAAATGTATATGCTACATGTTTAAAGATGTATACCCACATGTTTATATACATACAGAGGCATTGACTACACAGCCTTGATGCCAATTGTATGCACCCTGTATTACGATGTTCTCTAGGTATGAGATCTGAACCTAGGGAGACAGAAAAGAGGAAGACATTGCTAAGTCAGAAAAAGAAATGGTTAAAGGAGATCTAACTTAATTAGCCACCAATTCAGTGCCCCATGCACAGGACTTTTCCAGACCCACCATTAAGAGGACAGCCCTGACTATGGTGAGCACTCAGCTGTACATATCACCAGGCAAATAGTGGTCACAAGGGAAAATTCTTTTAGTATCTTTTCTCTATGCTTCATTCTGGGTAATTTTCTTACATTCTCTTCTGGGTCACTAATTCTCCCTTTATTATGTCTGCTCTTTAACATATGCATTGAGTTTTTTATTTCACTGAGAGTGTCTTTCATTTATAGAAATTCTATTTTTGTCTATTAAATCTCTTGTTTTTTTTAAAGTATCTTGTTCCTTTTTCATGTATTCAGTTCTTTATTTCTTTAATAATTTTGTCTACTTATTTTATAGTCTATGTTCAGTAATTCTATTGCCTAAGTTCTTGGGTGATCTTATTTGGCTTTTTTTATGTCTACAGATTCTGGCTAATGATTTTCTTGTATGTTTTGTAATTTTGGATTATGAAGTCATATTTGACACAGCTTCATTAGTGGGACTCTTGTTGAGAGTGAGTCCCTCCAGGGAGCTTTTGCATTGGCTTTTGCCTGATGCTCCAGGTCTAAGCCAGGGCCATTTTTCTTGTTTATTTCTTAGCTTGAGGGTTCCTGGATCACAAAAGTAGTCAATTTGACCCCAAACCTGTCTGAGAGCAGACTATTAATTCCTAGGGCAGACTCCCCATACTCCCAACCAACATGTAGTCTGGGTTGAAACTTTACTATGGTTGAAACCTTACCAGAGAGCATGACCATGTAGCTAGGGCTGTGGGCAGGGCTGTAAATATGGGTAACTCAGAATGGGATAGGAAAGGCATTGTTAAACCTCTGTCTGGCTCCCTTTCCCTCTACCACCAAGATACCCCTCCCTTCTCATTGCAGTTCTTCTGTGCTGTTTTGTGTGTACTGCTGTTCTTCATGCTGTTGAGGCTGAGATCGGTACGCATCACAGCTCATTTTATCCGTCCTTTTGTCACAGACATGGATCGAGTGACTGTGCTCTTTCCAAATTCCCCCAAATGTGCAAGGACACACTCCCTCACCTATTGCCTTTAAAGATTATCATTTTTTAAAAAAGGCTTATCCTTAATAAATCATTCCCTTAACCTTTGTGTAGAAATTATGATGCTATCTCATTCCTCTCAAGGAACAACACGAGCAATATGGTAGAATTGAGAGGAGCAGCCAGCTCTAGTGGGAGGAATCAGTGAGGAAGAAATGGGGAGTTGGTTTTCCTCTCCACCCCAGCCTTGGGGATCCTGGGGGACTTCATCTGGTCTTCTCCCCAGGCGAATCTCCTGGGTCTGCAGAGCATCCCTCAGACACAGCGGTGTCTCTTAGGAACTTTGTGCCCCTTTCCTAGTCATGGAATGTCTCCAGGCAGCATGTTCATCTCCCCAGAGCTGCATTCCTGAACAAAAGGAATGTGTTGTGTTTGGGAAGGGCTTTTCTCCCCTTCCACATCCCTTTATTGGTTTGACTTCCCCTCAAAAATATGCACTTGGATGAGATACTAAGCACAATAAAAAGCCCTCATTAGGGGAACTAGTGCTATCCTTAAAACTCTTAACTGCTCAAAGTGAATTTTATGCACTGCTACACCAAAATATCTGTAATACAGTAACATCCCCTTATCTGAGGTTTTACCTTCTTTGGTTTCAGTTACCCACAGTACAGTACAGTAAGATATTTTGAGAGAGAAAGACCATATTCACATAACTTATATAGTATATTGTTACACTTGTTCTATTTATTATTAGTTATTGTTGTTACTCTCTTACTTTGCCTAATTTATAAATTAAACTACCATAGATGTGTATGTATAGGAAAAAACAATATATATAGGGTTTGGTACTATGCATGCTTTTAGGCAACCACCTGTGTCTTGGAACGCATCCTCCATGGGTAAAGGGAGACTACTATACTAGAATGTGTAGAAAATAAAATATAAATGCATTACCAAAGACACCTGGGAGTACAAAAGCTTAGGGGCCTTTTGGTGACATAAATATGTAGTAGTTAAAAAAAGAAAAACTGTTCTGTGACACTATTTTTGTCTCTGCCATTCGGGTAGCTCCTACAGGCTTTGTTCTGGTGATTTATATGAGAAGGCTATGATAAAAACGCAGCCTGAAATCATGCAGCTAGGTAGCATTCATTTTCCTTCCATGGACAGTTCCAGAACTTAAAAAATTACAGCAGACCTGGAAAAGCTCTTCCTTCACAAGAAATACATGTCTGGCCATGGCAGCTGCCCTGTTGGGTTTCTTCTGCTTTATGGCATCATTGGTGATGTTGTAGGGATTTCTAGATGGGTTTTATGAGTATAGTTGTGCACTGCATAACGACGTTTTGGTAACAGTGGACTGCAGATACAGTGGTGGCCCCATAAGATTCTAATGGAGCTGAAAAATTCCTGTGACCTATTGACATCGTAGCCATCATATCGTCATAGCACAACACAGTACCTTTTCTATGTTTAGATACACAATACCTACCATTGTGTTCCACTTCCCTGCAGTAGTCAATACAGTAGCATGCTGTACAGGTTTGTAGCCTAGGAGCAATAGGCTACACCATAGAGCCCAGGTGTGTAGTAGGCCGTACCTTGTAGGTTTGTTTAAGTACCCTCTTTGACATTCACACAATGGCAAAATGGCCTAATGACACATTTCTGAGAATATATGCCTGTTATTAGGTGACGCGTGACCTAGAAAAGAGTTTTCAGGAAGATATTGTGCAGTTTCAGGGGGTCAATAAAAATAATACTCCCTTCCCCTCTTGAGTCAGAACCAATTGAGAAATCAGAATAGAAGTCAGACAAATGGCAGTGAACATACCAGCTTTATTACTGATAATATCAAGTTGAAAAATGCTACTTGATATGTAGCCAAATGGCTTTTAGTACTTTCTGCCTACATTGAACTCAGCTCTCCAAAACTGCAGGCTTTCCACTTGTGGGAGAAGAGCCTGCTTCTGCAGAAAGCTTATCCTGTGGCCAGAGTAGACCAGACTGTCCCATCTTTGCAGGCATGCTGATCAGAAAGAGCTCACTCGGGCTTTGTGCTGAGGATTTATGCTGGAAGCTTCTAATAGAAATGTTCAGTCACAAGGGGCCAACCCACATGTGCTTGGTTCCTTTTCCCAAAGTTGCTTGTCAGAAAAGTCGTTACTCTTTGGGGAACAAGAGAGTATGGAGTAGAAAGCAGAGTCCTGTCCCATGGAAGTGTGGGGGCAGGGGAATGAATGTTGCCTGAATTCTGCCCTCAAAAGCGTTACATCCTGTTTGGGAGTAGATGTGAAACACTCTTTCCAGTTGCATCCTGCGGAATTCTTTGTCCACACCGGATTTGTCGTCTGAGGCCATTGGGATGGACCTTTCTTACTTGGCCATTTTTGTATGTGTCTTCAGCTTCACATGTAGTATTGAAGGGGTAGGGGGAGAGTTGGCTGTCTTCTACACTGCAGCATCTTGGGGAATTTTTTTCCTTAGCTCCTTTTAAAATCTTGGCAAAGTTAGGAAGTCATTTTGCCATTGGCATCCCAGAGATGACAAGCGTAGGCTTGGTGATTCTGGCATAGTTAGGTGATCAGGCTGGGCTCCTCTGAAGAGCATTCTGTTCCTCATGGCACAGGGTTCTTGCTAGTGAGCCTGTGTGTTTCCCAGCCTTGCTCCACTGGGTGCATCGTTAGAATAAGGACTGGAGCTGGGGCAGGGACAATAAGTGCGAATCAAAATACATTACTGTTCCCAGGAGCCTTAAAATATTCTATTCCAAATTTTGATTCATGAATCTCCTTTCACAAGTTTAGAAGCAAGAAGCATAATCAATCAAGGGTCTTTGTCATGCTCCGCAGCTTTCTTAGGAGATGCAGACAGGCAATAATATGTGAATGTCAATAGCGTTTTGAATCTCCAGTGATATTTGCCAACTCATAGGCCACCTTGGTGAGCAAGGCCATAGGCTCCAACCCCAGTTGATAGGAGAGGAAACTGATGGCCTTATTAACCTCCCCAAGGACACAGGCAGGTTAGGAGCCCAGCTAAAAATAGAAGTGAGAATTATCTCATTCCCATTCTTAGCATAAAACACCAGGCTAAGTTCCCTTCTGCAGTATTTGCTAATTGTTCATTTCCAACAAAACGTAGCAGGGAATTTTTCTTTTATAGCTGGTCGTAAACATTTAAGATGCCTGTAGTCACTCATAACCTTTGTTTACTTAACTAGCTAGCTATCTTATTTACCTTATTTCTTATTCTCTTCCATTTTTACATCTATGCAGAGAAGTTAATATATATGAAAGCACTTCATAAACTCTCAAGTGGCACATAAATTTTATTTGGTATTATAATACTCATGTTTTTAACTTTGCATCATTAAAATGTAAACACAGATACTTCCATTTCATAGTGGTCAGTAGAGTTGGGCTCAGGGGTTGCTGGTAAACATGCATTCACGACAACATAAGTAACAATTAATATGAAATTTTCAGTCTTAGATGTCTCTCAGAGAAGCACAAATTGAGAAATGCATGTATACGTTTACATAGCGAGGCAACAGAAAGGAAGCATTAATAGAAAATAAGATACACATACAACTTTGGGGGAAGCTAAAAGTGTTTTCAACCAGAAAAGATATAATTGGGGAAAATTGTTTTTCTACCAGGTAAAAGAATAAATTTTCCTTTCATATTCTTGGTTATATACATATGGTGTCTCTTGCAGGATTTATATGCTTCTATATAGATATTGCAGAATTCCATGTTAACAGATTTTGCTTGCGCCATACTTCACTACATATACAATGGCTTTAATATGTTCCATGACTTAATTGGATCTATGGCATAGGAAAGTGTAGATGTATTTAACATATAGATATAGAACATTTTCTTTCTACAACTGATTTTCAGCAACAGTAAATGGAAGCTTCAGGTACAGGTGTGGTTTTCAAGTTAACATCAGCTTAAACAGCTCCTGTCTCCTTTAGCCCTCCCACCTCCCACCCCCATCTCTTCACAGTTAATATATTCCTTGAGTTTTGTGTGGGAGGCTTGTAACATCTACCCAGGTAGGAGAATTAGCTAACCCTTCCCCCTCCCCCGCATGTTTTATTTAAAAAAATTAAAAGTTACAGAAAAGCTGAAAGAATAGTACAAGAATATCTATCTGCACCTAGATTATTTTTTTTCCCCTTTGGATGAGCCATTCGAGAGTAAGTTGCAGACAGTGTGGCACTTCATCTCTAAATATTTCAGCATCTATCTCCTAAGAACAAAAACAGTCTTACATGATCAGGATATAATTATCACACTCAGGAAAGCTAACATTGATACAATACTGTTATCTGAGACACAGTTCATATTCATGTTTCCACAATTGTCTCAGTATTCTTATCCTTTGTTTTCCCCCAATCCAGGGTAATTAAAGATTACACATTGCATGTAATTGTCATGCCACTTTCTTTTTCTTTTCTTCCTTTTTCCTTTCTTTGGCTCCCCCTCCATCCTTCCCTTTCTTCCTTCCTTCCTTTCTTCCTTCCCTTTCTTTCATGGCATTGACATTTTTGAAATGTCCATGCTAGTTATTTTATCTTATTATCCACTCGTGAAGCAAACATAAAGAAGGAAATAGGGGATTTGTACTATGAAAAATTGGCCTTTTTTCTTTCTTTTTCCTTTTAACCTCCATGATTTCATGGCTTAGCAGGAAGCCTCTAACAAGATCCTATATTCCTAATGGATACATAAAATTAAAGATAGCTTTTTCTTCCTAAAAATCTATGTCCTGATAGACTGTTCCAAAGACTCATTTCTCAGGACATTCATGGGACTGATAGACATAGCAGGTGCATTTTTGACAGAATAGCATGTGTCTCTAGGAATTTGTTTCTGATTTTCATAGGCCTTGTTCTACCTTACCCTGTATCCACACCAATAGTTAATACCTAGCTGCGTTTCTTTACTGAAAGTTGTTCAAGCCGGTTGTTTTGTTTCTCAGCAATAGTCAAATCTTTCAATTTAATACTCATCTTTCATATAGAGAAGAAAGTAGATCTCACTCTGATCATTAGAGCTTTTCAGTCATGAAATTAATGTTTTTTTATCACTGATTACTCTTGAGATTTCAGTGATGTGAAATAGTTTGCTATTCCATCAAATCTCTCCAGATGTAGAGTCTCATGAGTAAATTTTAGGACAGATCAAAAAAGATTTGTCAGTTTCAGTATGGGAGAAAATCTCAAATGAATGGGTTTGTATGTTTTACACTTTTCAATATTTTTCTCCAGAATGTGACCTTGTTTGAAAGCCTTTTTAATATTAATGTACTTTTTTAAAAAGTTATAAACAGGAGGAAGACAAATATTCAGAGTTGCAGCAGGCAAAATCTTTCTGCATTAAAGATCTATTAAAGATCTTTTATTTAAAAAAAACAACGTTTTTGATTGTTTGGTTTTGTTTTTCACTTGATTCTCACGTCCACTCTGTGGCTTTATGCATCTCTTCTTCTTCAACTGTCATTGAATTTTAAAAGCAGCTACTACCTTGGAAGACAGGAAGTGACAGATACGTGGCAGGTGACAGTGAGATGGGTGTAAAAATTGGCTCAATTAACTGGTTTATAACTTCAGCTTGTTCGAAACCAGTTTCTTTCACTTGTGAATGGGAGCTTTTTCCAACCACAGGCAAGCATACAGTGTTATCCAGAGAAATTTTGCTTCACTATAAAACAGAAAATGAAGTAATATAAGTTTCCTGAGACATTAAGAAATATGATCTCTGTTCCACTGGAGATAACACAGTAATTACCACAAAAGGTGTCAGTTATCATGTAAGGGGGAAATATTATGTTGACATAATACATAACTTCAGCATCTGTTGTGCCTTACTATAGATTATAAATCCAGACTAATGGATCTATGGAGCTGTTTAGCCCTTTTCTCATTAGATTCCATTGCCTGCTAGAAAAGTTTACATGTGAAAGATTCGATTGAGATGGGCACTTTACATTTAATAACACTTCCGTTCTGAAACTAGTATCACTAAATGTCTACCACGTGTGCAGTTTTTTTTAATTCACAGAACAATCCTGTAAAATAACTATGCTTCCCTTAACAGATAAGAGAACAGAGGCCTAAAGCGGTTAGGTAATTTGTACAAGGTCACACAGCTAATAAATGGTATGAGTGAGATTCAGATCCAGGTCTTTCTGACTCAGGCTTGCCCTAGTTCGTCAATTAGTAAAAGTCTTCTCAGAGATGAAGTTAATCGCCAGTGGGTAACGCCAGATTACTAACTATTGGGAATGCAGGAAAGAAGAATATAGACCAGTAAACCTGCACACTGAGTCTTGTCTTTTACTGGCTGCCAACTGCTCTTCTAACCTCCCTAACTGGCTAACTGGCCAACTATGAGACTCTGCAAATGAATGCTATAGCGGTTGGGCCATTAGCCCCCAATCCCAAAGTGAAACCCACGCCAGCCAGACTGCATCATGGGAGAACTCTTTGTACCACCTAGGTTAGAAGCGGCCCTAGGGCTGACATAGGCCAAAGGCTTTTTTGTCCTGTTCCTACCCCAGAGGTAAATCTCAGATCTTAGTATTCCAGTGGTCCATGGAAAAGCAAGATAGATTGCTCCCATGCCAAAAGCCAAGCTGGTATAAACTGCCCATCTCATGGTGACTTTGGGCCACCCAAGCTTGCCAGGTAGGGAGGAGGATGGAATCCCAGATGAAAAAAATGGGGCTTCCAACACTTTGGACCAAGTAAATGTTCCCGCCCTTACCCTGACCACTCCTGAGGGTTGGAATTTCACACAAGGGCTGGGAACAGAGAGGCTTTGGAGCTAAGGACAGCTGAACCTGCCAGACAACATCTCTCTTCTTTGGAACAGGAGTTGCTTCCTATGCAATAGATGTTTGGTCCCCCCCCCTTTGTGAAACAGTGATTTAAACAAAAGAGGGAGTATAGCATTCACTTTCTCCTTTTCCCTAGGCAATGCCCATGTTTAAGCATAGAGAACATATATATGTAGGTCTATCCATATAAATATTAATATCTGCATAAAATGAGTACCTTTTGGTGGTAAAGTTCCACTTTACAAAAACTATCTTAACTAACTGACCAGTTTCAGCAAGCTTAATTATTATAGCACAAGAGGTTTTATATTTGTTTTGTGTGATGATAAAAGGGCTGAATGGGGTGAAGGGGTGTGGGATGAGGAAACAGGGAACACTTTTCTCCCCTGTAATGAAAACTTAATCTGTGTGGTAACTTTTGCTTTGAATATGAAAAAGAGGGAGTTCATGCTTTGAGATTAATTTATGGTTAGCAGTAAGATAAAAGCCCGTTTTACTGCCTTCTTTTTACTGAATAAATCTTAATTGCTTTCTCTCCATAAATTAAAGCATTTACCATGCTATATCTTAATTATCAGATTTGTCATATATAGCATCAGTTTCACAGAGTAATTGCCATTTGGGCTTTTTGGGAAATACCACCTAGTCTTTGTTTTAATGCTCCAGAGGAATCGCCGGCTGGATTTTAGTGAGGGCACTAGTTTTGCCATGTTGCCTCAATTTTTCAAGGAAGTCCTGATACTCTGCACTAACATAAGGTATTAGAGCATTATGGACTCACCAGCTGAGGGCAAAGTAGGAAGGGGAGAGAAACGGTATGAAATGCAGACTAGTTTGAAAGATACTCATTTTTATTCCTTTGAAGTACCTCACAAGATATTTCGCAGTGTAGATCCCAAAGACTGGTTTTCATGAATAGATTTATTTGTAATTAGTAGAATTTCCCTTAAAAGTGCTAAAATCCTAGAGAATATTTTATGGACTTAAGTAGGTTATGTAATCTTCTTTAGTCTGTTAATTTGCTTAGCAAATCCTTTCCTAGTATTTAATGTAGCTTTAGAGTTCAGTTCATCCCAGGTTATCACAAATGTTCCTTATAAATTAGAAGCATTTCATAATCCTCAGTGCCCAGGATGTGAAAAAGGAGTCCACAAATTTTCAGTTTTATGTTGATTAGACAGGCTTGAGAATGGCATTGTTTTGTTGATTAGCTATTTATTTATCAAAAGACAAAGTGACAGAAGCGAACATGAGAAGGTATGTATTTATAGTGCCAGTCCTACAGACGTGGGTCCTAGTGCCCTGGGGCAGCTGGCTTCTGGCCAGGTTAGGCCAACGGGAAGTTCTGATGAAAGTCTGGAGGTGGCAGGAAAGGAGCGACAGGGTATTTCTCCTTCCTTTCTGCCTCCAGCAACGTCTCTGGCAGTGCCACGGTATTATCCAGGGCTCCAGCTTTTAGGAGCCGGGTCCACCTTGTTTGCAGCATCCTCTGATGGCCACACACCATGGCTCCAGGCACACTGCCTCTGCCCTGTCCCTCTGTAAGAGTGGCTTCCTGCCGTTCAAAGTCTCCTGAGTCACCTCACTGTGCCCTCCTGGCCATCTCTGCGTTAAATTTGTTCTATTTCACTTACATACCAAGAGTGGTTTCCTTTTATGACTGATACATTTTTTTAGAACAATTTTGCTTTTATTTCATAGCTTATAGTCTTTTGGATGTTGATAAAGGAAATGTTAACTTACTCATTATCTCAGTTAGTGTTTAATCAGCATGGTATTACATTTAGGTGATGCGGCAAAGAAGCATAAGGCAGAATGGCTTGATTGCCCTGCTGAGCTCACTGTGGTGGGGGAGACAGTACCTTCCCTGAGTGTCAGGGGAGCCAAGGGGAAAGAACACCTAGACGGGGTACTGGGGAGACAGATTTCATAAAATGGGTGACATCTGAGAGCCTTGCCAGATGCCAGGATCTTACTCAGGCAGACAAGGAGGAAGGACGCTACCAGCAGAAGCAGCAGTTTGTACAAAAGCCTGGGTTCAGTTTGGCCGTGGGGGTGTGTTAGGGGATGGTGGAAGAAGAGGAAGCTGGGAAGGCCATCGGGCTAGATCACAAAGGCATTGAAGACTCTATCAAGCACTTGGACTTGATCCTATTGGTGATGGGAAGCAGTGAAGAAGGGTTTTAAGCAGAGGAATTCCATGTACAGACTTACCTTTTAGAAAGGTCACTCTTGAAGGGGTGTGGAAGAGAGACTAGAAGAGAGGCTGGAAATGGAGGCAGAGAAGCCTTCTGGCCAGGGGGTTAGCTGCAGAAGGCCTGGTTGGAGGGGGTGGCATTTGAATTAAGTCCTGAATTAATCCAGAGGATATGGGGAGGAAGGAAAAAAAATCAAGTTATATTAAGAAAGGAGAATGTGTAGAACCTGGCAATTTTTTTTTTTAATGTGTTGAGAATTGTCATTAAATGATGCTCTCTTGTGATCAGAGATCAGGGAATGCTGGTTTGGTTAGGCTAAATAAGTCTCAAAACTTGAAGACTTTCTCAAATTGAGGTCGCAATGTCTCCTTGGAGGTCTCGTGCACATTTCTGGGTTATTTATGCTGGCTTATGCACTGGATGTATTTTAGATTCCAAACAAGCTACGGTTGCTGCACTACTCATGCTTTACAAATAAGCCAAACAAGTGACTCCTTTTAAAAACCATTCACTACTCCCTCACCCCACCACCCCTAAGATCCTTTTCCTGGCAGTGATCTGCCTAGTCTGTCTACTAGTCATGCAGTTTCTTGGCCACCCACTGTGTATTTATCTCATCTCCTACCTCCACATATCACAACTTTCTTATCTTCTGATTAAATATAAGAATCAACTTCTTATTTGATGATTGATAGTGTGTAAGAATTTCAGAAGTCCAGCAATAGGACGTCCTCTGCTAACTGAGAAAAACCTATAGGCCCACCCATTCCCCAGCCCTCACATGCCAGAGACTGGGTATTGAGTGTTCACAAAGTTAGAAGAACACAATGTTTGCCCTCTTGGAAGCTCATCGTCTGGAAACAAACCTCTAGAGGTAGAAACTGACAAGAAAAAAAAACAGAATCAGTATCTGCCTTCAGTTATTTACAGTGGGATTTGGGTTGAGGTGCTGCTCTGGAGTTACGGCCTGGCGTTAGTAGTCTCGATAGCTAACACTAACACACTTTATTCTTTGAAGATTTAAGATAGAGCGTTAATAGTTGAGAGCCTACGTTCTGGGGTATGATTTCCTGGCCGTGCCACTTACATGTGTCACCTTGGCCAAATTGCTTCATCTCTCTACTTTTCCCTTCACTATCTGTAAGATGAG
Organism: Lemur catta; assembly: GCF_020740605.2. Taxonomy (NCBI): domain Eukaryota; kingdom Metazoa; phylum Chordata; class Mammalia; order Primates; family Lemuridae; genus Lemur; species Lemur catta. The sequence continues at coordinate 74,751,166 of NC_059132.1, read as the reverse complement.
GATCATAATAGTATCTGCCATAGGATTGCTGAGAGGATTGCATGACAAGTGTATGGGACGTGCCTAGCTCGCCTCCTGATGCAGTGCCAGTGCACACTAAATACTCGCTGTTGACCATTCTTGAAGCCAAAGGGAGGCCTCCGAAGGCTTGGCTGAGACAGGCGTGCCGTGTGAGTGCCAAGGACTGTCGCTTCCCTTCCACACAAGAGCTGTTATGGCTGACCCAGAGAGCCTTTGTAGTCACTTAAGTTAATTACAAAGAAAATTCTGGGACATGCTTTCTTCAGGACAAGTTAGTCTTTTGAGTTTTCAAGTTACCTGTTTGATCACATCACACATGCCCAGTTGTCACTTGAACACACTTTGGAAGGCCAGTATTTGGCAGGTAATGCCGTAGAGGAGGCCCAGGCATCATGGCCTCTGTGTAACCTTCTCCCAGTACCCACCATCTCTCTCCTCCTTTGAGTTTAACACACATTAATTAAACGGCACTATGTTTCAGGTTCTATATTAGGCTCCAGGGATACAGGGATGAACAGACAGTTCCTATCCACATGAATTTTACAATCGCACGGAACTATATGTGAACAAATTTAATCCACTGTGACACAAGCCCAAATGGAAGGAAGTAGAAGGTCAGAAGAGGTACACAAAAAGGACAATAAGGAAGGCTTCACAGGGGTGGTGACATCTCACTGCGGTTTTGAAGGGATTAAGAATAGGGAGAGTCAGAAGGTCAGCATGATTGTTCAGGAGACCTGGACCATAGGTGCATGGGGATGTGGTAGGAGATGAAATTGATGAAGGCAGGAGCTAGATCTTGTAAGAGCTTGGCCTTTATCATGGGAACATTGGGGGCCATTGTGGGATTTTGGGCAACAGAATGTCACAAGGTTTGCATTTTTGCAGGATCACCCTAGTATGGGAGACAAACTTAGAAAGGACATTGGAGATGCTGACAGGTTCATGTCAGCACTGCAGATTCATTGAGGGCAGGGACAGAGTCCTATTTATTTCTGTATCCCTAGGTTTAGTACGTTATAGACATTTAAGAAATGTTTTGGAAGGGAAACAGCCCAAGCTGAATTTTCCAATTCTGCATCCTATCCTCAGAACATGCTGACCGGGACCTCCATCTGTCATAAGCAGCTTGACTAAGATCCTAATAAATTCTTTTTTTCTTGGCATTCTTTTAACTGGCACTCTCTGTTTACTAGCCCCTCTGTGCAATTGTAGTGTGTGATGATTGATGCTTATAATTCTGACCCTGAAGTGCTTCATGCCTTCTAAATCATCAAAAAAAGATTAAAGTATTCGGTATTGCAGTAATGTTTGTGTGTTTTACTGCATTCTTATCCTCTGAAAAGTGACGGTTTATCAAGTGCCTGTGCACTTGTGTGCACACAGGCACAGCGACAGTCTGTGGTCACCCGCAGCTCTTCACACCCTCACAGTGCCAGGCACAGGGAAGTTATGCGTGCTCAAAAACAGACAAGCTCGATAACCTGGGTTCTCTTTATCCCTGGGAGGAGGCAGGTTGGCCCCAAAGGCCCAGACTGGACCAAAATGAGAACAAAAGCTGCGGTTAGGAAGGCAGAGGGAGTGAGAAAGCAGAGCCCTGCAGACAGGGCGTCAGGCAGTTTACAGTGAGCCCCCACTGCAGCCCCGCCCCAGGAGGGGCAAAGCTTAGGGCCGGGACTCCAGCTTCACGTTCTGTGTGCCTTGACCCAAGTCACTGGCTGGGATTTGGCAAGATTCTCCGCGCAGCTATATTTGTATTGCAGTAACAACCGTTCAGTAAGATGCCAAACATTAGCAAGTGAAAACATCAATAATTAGAGCATCCTGTTCCCCACACACATCTTTTCTTGAAAACCTTTATTGCTGCAGAGCTGACAACATTATTAGGTGCAGAATGAAGAACTCTGAATAGAAACTGAGACGGCTCCATATTGCAACCTGAGCTACAAAAAAGAGGGATGTGACGTTGTCAGTAGGAGGGAGATTTGTTTGGGTTTTCTCTTGGGGGGTTGTATATCTCAGTAAGTAGAGATGTCCCTTACATTTTGTCGTACAAATTTGTTCTTAAAATCTGTGTGTTTGGTCGGTACTCTTCATCCCAGCCCAGAGAGCCAGTCCCCGAACCTCCGAAATTCTATTTGCCACCCTCTGGGCAGGGGTACGTGTGGGCTCTGCAGCTTGCTTTACCACTTGCCAACTCTGTGGATTTGGGCGAGTCTCTTTGGGTCTTAGTTTTTGTTTTTTGTTGTCTTTTTTTTTTTTCAATCTGACATTGGAATAATTCAAATTCCTTCTTCACAGGATTGCTGTGAGACTGAAATAAAATGGTGGATGTGAAAATGCTTAACTAGAAAGCCTTATCCATATAAGTAATAGTATACTGAATACACCAAAGAACATCATAAATATTCTAATAAAATATATTTCCCCATCAAACACAACATCCTCAAAAATTTCCCCAAAATAGAGTAGGGAAATGAACTGTTGTCCCTACTATTGGCAAGTGTTCTAGCTATTGCGTTATCCACTCTGCAAGGTAGATATTGCATCCCTGTTTCAGACAGGAGGAAGCTGAGGCTCCTAGTCACACACATAGCAGAAGTGGGATTTGGTCCTGACTGGAGATCTCATGCTTTCTCCTGTACCACGTTACCTCTAGTTGTCTATGAGGTTCCAAACTCCCACAGTTCTTAAAAGCCATTCACGTCCTTTGGGGCTGGGAAGTTTGCTAGCCTTTTCTTGGTCCTTCACTGCTGAAAGTGGGACAGGGTGGGGTCCGGAAGGAGCCGAAGCTCTGGGCGCCCCTGGAGAGGCCAGCAGCATGGGACGGTCTGTGTGTGGGCACTCAGTCCGGCCAGGTGTGGACTGAAAGCCAGGAGACAGCTGTGCCACGTGTCCCAGCCCTTGAGGAAATGGCTGCAGCCCCTCGTTTTCAGACGTTCTGCTCGTTCTTTTTCTGTCAAAGTGAAGCAACCCCTCCTCAAGACTCACCTCTCGGAAATCGGTGCCTCTCACATATCCTGGCCGGCTCCTTGTGCTGTTTGCAGGGGGAGTGGGATTAGGTTTATTCTATGTGGTAACCATTCTACTAAGCTTTTCTGGGACTCTTCCTGTTAACTTTGATGCCAGGTATTAGAGGAGAGGGTCCCTTGTGTGGCAGTCCATTAGGTGTCCAATGGGACCCAGTGCTGCAGGCATTTTCTTTTTTATAGCATGTCCTTGATTCACAAACAGTGAGCTTGTGAGCTGGAGCTGCCCAGCCGGAGAATCAGAGATAATGCCTGATGAAGGGCCAAGTTGAATATTCAGTGAGGATGTCTGTGTGGGAGAAGCGTTTGTTCAGCCTGTGGTTCTGAGAGGAACTGTGTGCCGTGTTCCCATAGGTTCTCAACAGGAGGTGTGTAGAAGCGGCTGTGATGACAGGCCTGGCTCTGAACTGCCACATAAACAAGAAGTCCTTGTTTGACAGGAAGCACTACTTCTATGCGGACCTCCCTGTAAGTATGCTTTGTGATCCACCGGGTAAGTTCTCGGAGCTGGGCCAGCCCTGCCCGTGGGGGGTTGAGGCGGGGAAGAGGGGCCTTGCCTCTGGTATTTCCAGTCAGCACTCTGTCCATCTCGGCAGGGAGCACTGCCGGGCCCTGACGAAGGCAGGTGCCCCCCGATGCTCACTAGATTGGACGCAGTTGTCCTGATTGCTGACTCCTTGCTTAGCCTCATGCTTCTGGTAGCTGGCTCATAATTGCACAGGGAGTAGAAGCCAGTGTTCTCACGCTCAGCCTAGCCGTGGTATTTGCTGCTAATTGCCTGGTAGCACAAAAGCCAGCTCTGTGGCCGATGCAACGGTAAACGCATACTGTAGCTCTGTAGGCATGGTGAGAGCTTCTCGCTTTTAAGTTGAAGTTCCCATCATAGGGCCATCTCCGTTGGAGACATTTCTGTCATCTCACACAGAACAATTAAGTGGACAATAGTAAGCAGAAACATGAACCAGAAACCTGGACTAACAACAGTAATTGAGCAGTGGACTCAATATTTACCTACTTTTTTCTTAAAATTAAAAAGTTTCTTTGAGTCATGCCAGTGTGAATGAAAGCCAGTTTTTCATACTTTTGAGCTGGAACAAAACTGAAATGTTGACTGGATTTCCCAAAATAATGTTGTGTTTAATCTGAGCCTCTAATAGTGAGTGTGACTCTCCTTCAGATTTAGAGGAACAACAGTGAGAATATTGTTTCACCTCATTCTCCTCGAACCGAAGATTGGGGTGAGTTGTTTTTTAGTGAGTGAGGGCAGGAGCAGAATTAAAATATGTGTGTGTAAGTAGGACCCAAGTTCTACAATTGCTGCTGCTTTTCGCCCCTGGCTGCCAGCCTTTCTGCAAGTCTGCTTGGTAGGGTGGAAAGACTTAAGCTGCATGTCTTCATCTTCTAAGAGTGACAGACACTTGGGTTAAGGCGAGCGACTTAGCAATATGTGACTAAAATGAGATGTTTTGGTTATCTCTGGCTTTCTGTCCTTTCTGGCCCAGACAGTTGAGATAACCCAGAGTTGGTATTATGAGAAATACTTACACTAAAGTATTTGTTGATTATCTGAAATTCAGATTTAGCTGGACATCCTGTGTTTTATCTGGCAACCCTACCCATAGTTTAGTTTTGCAAATTGAGACTTCCTATCTCCGCGTAGAAAACGAGTTAGCCTCATGCAGTGTTCTCAAAGTGTGGTCCCCAGGCCACTAGCATCTCCTGGGAACTAGAAATATGAATTCCCAGCCTCCCCCAACTCCCAACCCTAGACCTACTGAATCAGAAACCCTTGTGGTGGTAGAGCCAACCTGTCTGTGTTTTGACAGGCACACTGGTATTTCTGATGTAGCTAAAGTTTAAAAACTGCTGGCTGGCCTAGTGGCTAGGAGCAGACTGTGGAGCTGTGGCTTTGGGCAAGGCTCTTAAGCCCTCTGTGCCTGGTACCTCCTTCATAGGTTGTTGTGGGACTCACTGAGTGTCAGACACTGAGAACAGCATCTGGGACCTAGGCAAGTACTGCAGGTGCCTTAGCTGCCACTCTCTGTCCTCTAGCTCTCCTCATTGACTTGCCATCTCTTCAGTGTGTGTTGATGCACGTGTGCACCTGAAAGTAACTCCTCCTCTCCACTTAGAAGGATGTGAGGGAGTCTTTGCGAGACCCATCAGTATTTTAGTGCTATGTGCTTTCCATTAGCTGAGTGCGAGGATCACAGCGTTTTCTGACTAGAAGAGCTAGGAAAGTTGGGTCAGGGAGGGCAGCTGGCATGATTGGTTCACTTAAAGAGCAGAAACAAAACAAGCTCAAACACACCAGCAACTGCTGTTGGCTGTGTTGGAAGAAGATGGCAAAGTGCTTAGCCAGCGTTTCCTAATAAGGAGGGTCTGTCAGGAGCCCAGTAATGAGATGCAGGGTTTAGGCTAATGAGCTAAATGGAAACAATAAATTCTTTTCTTAGGGGCCCCTGACAATGAGATTATTGTTATTCCCCAAAACAGCACTTTGGTAAGGACGAGGGGATTCATGGTGGCTGCTGCATTGTAATTGGGAGTGGGGGCTCGCGGAGGGCCAGGGGGTGACAGCCGGAGTAGAAGCAGCTGGGCTGAACTGAGGTTGCAACACGTCAGTGCATGAACTGATTGTTCTCCTCCTTTTCCTTTTTTTTTTTATACTTTGTATTATTTTGTTTTTGTTTAAAGTTAGCCTATAGTTGTGTGACATTAAGAGGAACAGGAAAGTGGATCCCCACTTTTATTCGCGGACTGGTGACTGTGGCCCACATTTGTGTGCAGGCAGGCTACCAAATCACCCAGCAGAGGCTGCCGATCGCTGTGAATGGGAGCCTGACGTACGGCATCTGCGTGGGGAAGAGGCGGAGTCAGGTGACCACGAGGACGGTGAGGGTCAAGCAGATCCAGCTGGAGCAAGACAGTGGCAAAAGCCTCCACGACGACCTGAGGTCGCAGACGCTCGTTGATTTGAACAGGGCGGGTAGGCTTGGAGTGTTCTCATTACTTCTCCTTCCAGCCACCTCAGTTCTTGGGTTTTAGGCAACTTTCTTCCCCTCTAGAGTTTTCCCAAACTAAGTGAGAAAGCAGGCACAGGAGCCTGACAGATGGAGATCAAAATACCAGCAGTGGTATTGGCAGTGAGCACGGCTCAAACTGTGATTACTGTGGGGCTCGCGAATAATTCTCCCCTAAAATTAGACAGACTCATCCACCCAGTCATGGGCCCAACAGCTGGATAACTTAAGCAGACATTAAAAGAAATGAACCGAAGTTAAAAATCAAAAAGTGGGAGGAAAGAGAGAAATGATTGAGAGGCTGGAACCACTTTGAGAGTCCTTCGGCAATGCAGGGTTTTCCTAAGACTTCAGCCTAATGTATCTGCTGGTGTGATTGGAAGCTCCAGTCGGGCTGACTGTGCTCTCTTTGGTAGGAGTCGGCCTTCTGGAATTGGTCCTGGAGCCCGACCTGTCCTGTGGAGAAGAGGCGGCAACAGCTGTCAGGGAGCTGCAGCTGATACTTCAAGCCCTGGGGACCAGCCAGGCAAACATGGCAGGTAGAAGCCACAGAAGCAACGTCCTTCTCTCCCTTCTCCCTTTCTGATTGCTGGCGCTCTCTGACTTGAGTTTTGTTTTTTGCTATCACTTATATTGATATTGTTTATATCCTTTTTTTTTGCCCCCCAGCCTTTTGCACTCCTGTTTTTTTTCCTTAGAATTTTCCTTGGATTCTTTCCTGGGCCCCAAACCAAATATAAACACACAAACAACAGCAGTGCAGAGACACTGAGCCCATAATGAAATAATGGGTTTGAACAGTTTAATCTTTCTCAGGAAGAAGACATGTCCTTATTGAGAATAATTCTGAGTTTATGAGTTCTGTATAGGTAGCACTTAGTTGCTAGTTGCTGATTTTCCTTTCGGTTTATTTCTTTTCCTTCTTTTGTAGAATTTTCATCCATGTACAGCTGAAGCCAAATTATATTGACTATCACCCAAGATTATGATTGCACAAAACTTTAACCTGAGAGAAAATCTTAAATTCAGTAGAAATATAGTAGGAAACTAAAACAAACAAAAGAAACACTTGCACCCTTGGGACCAAGAAGACAGATGTGAAAATCACAAGTGTTGGTCAAGTACAATTTCTTCTTTGCTCTTGCCTAGTGCTGCATTGCCCTCCTGTAAGTCCCTAAAGGCTGGTCTCTCCCATGGTTTTCCCCTATTTTCTGTTCCCAGGGACTTTTTAAAAATTTGTGCCACCCTCAGAGCACTCCCTGATGGAGTGGGGACAGAATTCAGGTTCTGGATATACAGTTGTATTTTTCCCAGCACAGAGCAGTGGTCACAGGGGTGCCTGGGAGCTGCCATCAGTGGTGATGTTCATCTCCCTGCTAGTTCATAATATTATTTACCAACTTCAGCATGTCGCATAACGTATTCACATGTTACAGAGGGACTTCTGGATCTGTAATGCCACATTTGTCACATAGGACATTTTACAAGCAACAAGTTGTAACATCAGAGCCCTGGTACAAGTTGAATCTGAAGACAGAACTTGATTATTTGTTCTTTGCTTTCAGCTAAAGACTGGAAAAGCACAGGCCCATGAGTCTGAGTGGCATAAAGGTTAGCTGCCTACAAGTTTGCTTTCTAGAGATGTTTCTCTGTTTTAGAGTAAGAGAATTCTCCATTTTAGATTTATCGCTCATGCTGCTTTTTTTACCCACCAAACATAAATGAAATATGGGCAGGTTGGATGGTTATCCACTTATGCTCCAAATGTTGATTCTCTATTGCTTTAAGAAAGTTTTTATTATCCCATTCTTCTTCAAAATAACTGTGATTCCTACCAACCCTATGGGATAATAAATAGGCCACCTGTTAGCTGAGAAATACTCCCATCTGGGTCCTTGCCAAGAGATAAACCATAATGGCAAGAACTCATCAGTCAGTGACAGCTGAGAGTGTTCATTAAATCTCATTTGTTGTGACATTTTTTTGTTTCTTTTAAATACAAATCCAACAGCTTTGCTTCTAGCACAGCAGCCGAGTGGCTTTGGTTGTTCTAAAGTGCTATGGAGAGCTGAGGTCTGCGGTGAGTCTGCAGGGGGCCGGCTTCTTGGTGCTGGTAGTATTTTATCAGCCCCATCTCCTTTGCCCATTCTTCTGTCCCATCCCCATAGGACCACTGTGTTGGCATCGGAGCCTGCAGCTGGGGAGCTGAGGGCCACCCTGAAGAGGTGGCACTGAAGACTAGTGGACACCCAGGGTGCTTTTGGAGTGAGGCCTAAATTGTTCTGGGCTGTGATTCAATGAATTCCTGATAGTTTTGCTAATGAACACAGACCAGCTCAGCCCAGGTTCCAAGTCATTTCCTTCTCAGTGGACAGCATTTTGCCACCGTTGAGGAGATCCTCAGCAGCTTATGGAGTTGAATGTACAGATGTGGACATAATAAGTGTTTCAACACTAATAATATCTCCCAGTTGGAACATTTAGTATGTGCTCATCAGTTCACTAAGCATTTTCAACATAATTTATCATCTCATTTAAACTTTACAACATTTCTGAGAAATAGGTGGTATCATGCCTGTTTGCAGATGAGGAAACTGAAGTTTAGAGAGGTTGGGTTATTTGCCCAGGGCTCACAAGAAGTGACAGAACTGGGATAGCTGGGATTTGAGCCCAGGTCTTTCTAACTACAGAAGCCCTTTAAGCACAGCGTCATACTGCTTCCTAGTGGCAGCCATGTCAGTGCCATGACTGCCACAGATGTCAACTTAGGCTGTCTGGCAGAGCATGGATGCTGAGAGCTCTGAGGTCCCAGGCCCTGGTTGGAATCCTGTCCTGCAACTTCTAGCTGCAGGAGCCTAGGCAAGTTATTTGATTTCTCTGAGCCTCACTTTCCACGCTTATAAAAGCAAGTTCCCAAATAATTGTGTCTAGAAAGGGAAAAGAAGAAACCAAAGAGGAAAGGAAGTCATCCGGTCGTCAGATAGAGTTGGGGGAGCTGCATGAGGGGGATGACTTTGGGAGAAAATCTGGAATTCCATTTTGGATATGTTAAGTTTGAAACGCCTCAGGAATATCTAAGTGGCTTTGTCATTAAGCTATATTACAGGGGATGAATGTGATAATGAATATAAAACTTAGCACAGGGTCTGGCAAAGAGCCCCTGCTGGGTAAATGTGATATGCTTTCATTAGCAATAATAAGTAGTAGTACTTTTGTGGAATCACCACTCATCTGGATGAATAACCTTTGTGAAATATAGGCAATAAAATTTGGTCAGGTTATTTTCTTGTCAAACCTTGTTGTTTCTGTTTTGGAGCGTGTTCAGCGATCAGAACGAGGTAGCGCAGTAGACCTTCCCACCATATCCCCTGGACCCTGCTGTTTGCAGAAACAGTTTTCTATCCTGATGTTCTATTACTGTTGTGTAAATGTGTTTTAGAGAAAAATATGAAACTGGACTGTATCACTGTGCTCAGTGGTATAGTTTTTTAGTTTTGCTGTTACAAATCTCTCCTAGAAGACAGAAATTGAGCTTGAGAACATTCTCATGATGTGTGAATGAGGGCTCTCCCTCAGTGGTACAGAATGCATTGAAGTAAACCCAACTGGTAAGGCTTTTGTGCACTTGAGGCAATTTAACTTAATTTGTTTAAAAGGTATTTTGTCTTCACTGGATAGCATGTCTTTTGTTAATGTTTGATACTACATCTGAATCCAGGCTAGCGAACTCTCTTTCAACACTGCGGGATACTAAACGATTCCTCTCAGATATTTATGTAGTATGGTCTTCTCTGGGAGAGACTGAAATTCATACTTTCATTCCTCTTCCAAATTAGAATTCTAAATTGTGAGAGATGGTTTTATTTTAAAAGCAGGTGAGGTCCAATTCATGGTTCCCTGAGTTCAAAAACAGTTGTCTCCCAAGTATTGAGATTTGGTTGAGCAGAGCTCAGGATGCTTTGAAAGTTTTCTTTTGAGCCTAATGGGCCTTTCAGATGATTCCAACTGTAGATTAGTCCTATTCAGACAGAATTTTAGAACTTATCAGGAACCTACAGTGGCATAGAAACTCGTCTGCTTACTCATTGTTTGGGAAAATACCAGTTTGGGCATTCATTATTCAATAATGTTTAATTTATTGAACAATCACCATGTGCCAGACGCAGCCCTAGGTTCTGAAAAAGACACACCGTTCCTGCCGCGGAGAGCTGTAAGCATGAGTAAGACAAATACATAAACAAATAAAATAATTATAGTGACAAGTGCTTCAAGGAAATAAATGGGGTCTTATTATACAGAATAACACTGGAAGGTGATGATGTTGTTTTTTAAGGCCCCTCAGAGGAGGTGACTTTATTTAAGACCTGCAGAATGACTCACGGTCCCAGGTAGCATAGAACCAGGGAGCATTCCAGGGAACTGCTGAGGGAAAGGCCCTGAGCTGAGAGATTTAGAATGAGAGGTGAGCGAGGTAACACAAGGCCACTGTGGGGAAACCTAAGAGGCGGTGGCATCAGATGACACTGTGAAAGTAGGCAAGGGGTAGATTACAGATAACAGCAAGAAGGTTAGATTTCAACCCAAGTGTGATGGGAAATCACTGAAAGGTTTTTTAAGCAAGGGAATGATGTAGTCTGATTAACGTTTTAGAAAACCACTCTGGCCACTCTGTGGGAGGTGGATTTCAGAAGGGTAAGAATAGAAGCCAGAAAACCAGTTGAGAAGCTTTTGCAGTAGTTTCGATGGAAGATGATGCTGTTTTGGACGGTGCTGGTGGCAGTGAAGATGGAGAGATGTGTAGACTCAAGATGGTTTTTAGAAATAACAGGATTTTGTAACAGGCTGGTATGGGAGGTAAGAGGAAAAAGCAAGGATGCCTTCAGGGAAGTGTGGAGAGCTATGGTGATGCTGTTTTACTGAAATTGGAAGATAAGGACAAGATTGTCTTGTGAAGGGCAAATAAGGATTTAGTTTTGGAAATTGAGATCCCTGTGAGGCCTCCAAGTGGAGGCATCAAGTGGATATTGGAGGTGTAAGTGTGGAGCTCAGAGAGGTCTGGGCAGAGGAGAGAGATTGCGGCATCATCAGCACATAGGTGGGGTTTAAAACTGCACACCCCTGCGCAGAGTCTAAGCAAGGAAGAGGGCTCTGAGTTTGGATGGGAAAGAAGGCACTAGCAAGGGAAAAGGAAATACCATCCAAGAAGATAAGATGAAAACCAAGAGAGCAAAAGGCCACAGAAACTGAGATAGGAAGGCATTTCAGGAAGGAAGGATTAGAGGCCAAGCAGGAGGATCACTTGAGGCCAGGAGCTGAAGACCAGCCTGGGCAACTTAGCAAGATCACATCTCTATAAAAATTTTTTTAAAAATTAGCCAAGTGTGGTAGCATGTGCCTGTAGTCCCAGCTATTTGGGAGGCTGAGACAGGAGGATCCCTCGGGCCCAGGAGTTCGTGGTTACAGCAAACTGTGATTGCACCACTTCACTCCAGCCTGGGTGACAGAGTGAGACCCTGTCTCTAAAAAGATAAAAAAGAAGGAAGGATTAGTTGGTATGTCACATGCAGCTGAGGTATCTGGTAAAGTGAAGACACACATGTCCCTTGTCCATTGAATTTGGCAGCTAGGAGGTTGTCGGCGATTCTGACAAGGGCATTTTTAGAGAGGTGGGATAGAAGCCAGGCTGAGGGGGGTTTAGGAGTAAATAGGAGATAAGACAGTGGAGCCAATATGTGCAAACAAAACTTGTTTGAGAAACTTTGGCAAAAAGGAAACCAGGGAAACTGTAGTAGAATGACTGATGGATTGAGAATTGAGTTCAAGGGAGTAGGTTTTGGGATTTTCATTTGTTTTTAAAATGAGACATACTATTGCATGTGTCTATATCAGAGGGAATGCTGAGGAAGAGGTTAATGCCTGATGTGGGGTAGCTGAAAGAGTGCTATCCCCGAGAAAGCAAGAGGGAATTAAAATCTGGCCTGGTCCTCAGGGCCCTTCCATTCTGGTCTGAAAGAAAAGGCTCACGCACAGTAGACTGGAGTCAGGGACTAAGTTCTGTGGTATAGACTGTGTATCTTCTGGGAGTTCTGAGGACCCACCAGTGGGGGCTAGCTTATTGGTGAAGGTTTCAGGAGAAGGAGGTAACAAACCTTGAAGGGTGAGCAGAGGTTGAAGAGAGGGACAGTAACGCTGATGGGATAGACAGGGAGTTGTGTGCAGAAGGCTGCCCTGACTGGAGGAGAGCTCTCTCCCGGAATGAGTATTGGGAAAATATAGATTGTGTCACCTGAGACCAGATGAGGGCTCTTGTATACCAAGCAGAGGGGATGAAGTAATCCAGTGAAACTGCCTGTGTGTTTGAGTAAGCAAGAGGAATGATGAAAACTGTGTTGTGGCAGGGTGGAAGTCGCAGCCATGTTGCGGGTGACTGGACAAGGAGGTGTTGCCACATTGCGTCAGGATGCGATCCTGTAACCTAGGCCCGCAGTTCCAAGACCTGCAGTGGAAATGCAAAGGAAGTGACAGATACGAGGGATGTTTGGAGGGAAGACCCGATAGGTTCTAATTGTCATTATGGATTTAAGGGGCAAAGAGAACAGAGAAGGGGAAGATGACTTCAGGGTTCCCAGACCAAGAGTCCGATGGTATGAGGAATAGTTAGGACTTCTTGAGATTCAGATAAGCACAACTTGTCCACAAGGTATTTTAAAATAAGCAGCTACAAAATTTTTGTAAAAATGTTGAGAAGTTAGTGCTAGAGATACAGCTAGAGTCATTTCTGAGCTGAAAGGCATCCTTTCCCTGACTGTCCCGAGTGGCAGTTGGAGCCACGCAGGGTGTGCGTGGGGCGAAGGGCAGGCAGAAGTTGGTGCAGGCTTGAGCCCCGCACCTCACGCGGGGAGAACGACAGAGAACCAGTTCCAAAGGTCTCCTTTCTTGGCCTAGAATTTTTTTATGCTATTTTATTATTTTAATATGTTTTTGCTTTGAAATCTTGGAAATTGAATTTATTCAGCCCATCAAGATACTCAGGTTTGGCAGATTACTTCTTAAAAACTTACCTAGGAAAATAAAATCCAGCATTTTAGTGTTGTAATGAAATTAGAGAATAGAACATTTGAGCATTACTTTGTAAGGTGCAAAATGTGTATTATTTCTTATCTTCATCTCTCTCTTTGTCTTGGGATTTTTCCCTCTCTCTCATCCTCAAGAGCCTTTTAGTCCTCTCCACATGTTACCTGCTTCCTCCTAATCTGAAGGGGCTTTCAGGGTCAGAGAGGTGCTCCCAGGATGAGGTCAGCTCCCTCTCTGAGTCCCACCATAGACCCCCTACTTCCTAGCAGCGCTGTCTTTCTGCTGCGGCAGATCCTTGCAGTGATCAGAAAGGATGCAGAGTTGTGTTTGTGGAAGGAAGAGATTATTACAGTACCTGGGGGAAGGAGGAGGGAAAAAGCCCAGGTTTCAGCTCTCGCCCTTGAGCTGTAAATTCTCAAGGACTCTCTTCTAAATCTTCTGGAATCACTGTTAGAAATCCACATTCCATTGGAGAGCAGGGTAAGGTTATCAGATAATCAATTATTTTTGAAGCCTTCCTCCCAACTCAGCTTTGACACTTTGAAAAAAACTTCAAAATAAAACTGCAGAGTAAATCTCCGACTTAAAGTGTTGTTTTTCTTATTTAGCACAAAACAAATTAGATCCTCCCAACTGGTATATCCAAAAATTTTCTTCTCTCCTGTATGTGCACACGTCAATGTACACACACGTACAGGCACATGCCTCAGATGCCTTAGGACTGTAACTCTTCTAGGTGGGCAGAAGTACCAGCCATGGCCTTCAGAACCAGCCGCGCCTTCTCTAAAGGCTGCTGTAATAACATGACACAGAGTGAGACATTGCTTACTTCCACACTCTCCCACTTTAAAAAAGACTAAGTTGCCTCAGATGATTTCTAAAGAGCTGTTTTTTCCCTCGCCTTCCAGAGGGCCAGTTGAGAGTGGATGCCAACGTATCCGTGCATCACCCTGGGGAGCCTTTGGGCGTTCGAACTGAGGTGAAGAATCTCAACAGCATCCGGTTCTTGGCCAAAGCCATAGGTGAGTGCCAGCTCTTACCTCCAGCTGTACTTTGCATCATCTGTCTCTTGCTGTGTAACAGGCCACCCCAAAACCTAGTGGCTCACATAGTAACCATTTTCAGTTGCACAGTTCTCTGGATTGGGTAGTTCTTCTGCTGGTCCTGCCTCGGCTCACTCCTGTGGCTGTGGAAAACCGGCCGCCAGCTGACACAAAGGGTGTGGCAGCCTCTCACGGGTGGGGCCTTGGGGCCAGGTGTCTGCCAGGCTGCTTTACCCACGTTGTCTTTTTTCATTCACTTGCCTCGCCGGGGCTTTCTTGTGTGGCTGTGGGAGCCTTCCAGGAGGACAAAGGCCTTAACGCCTCTTGAGTCCTAAGCTGTAGAACTCACAGCTACTGTTCCAACGCATTCTGTTCAAAGCAACTTGAATTCAAAGCAAGTTGAATTCAAAGCCGATTCCAGGGGAGGGGAAATAGACTTCTAGGGGGAAGGGAAGGAGAGGGTTCCCATATGAAGACAGACTGCAGACGGTGAACCTCTGGCTCTGAAAGGAGACACAGTCCATGTTTCTGAAGCCATGAAAGGTTTGAGTCAGGGAAAACCCTCATAACCCAAGTTTGTGAGGGGGAAGCTTAGAACAGATGGAAGAAAGTTCCACTTCACCTTGAAGGTGGTAGTGTTCTGGGACCCATTATTTTAAGAGGCGGTGAAAGTAACCTAAAAAAAACCCAACCAAACAGATTTTGGATAGATTAATCTGTAATGAGTTATGAAGGAGACCCCTGGCATGTTTTTGGCTGTCCCCAACCTTCTCTTGTCCTCTGAAGTACTCTTTGGAGGAACAGTCTGAGCGAGAATTCTCCCTGTGGTCTGACTCAGAGTGGAAGAACCGAAGCTTTACTATCATGGGCTGACTTCTCCAAGCCTGTGATTTTTCCACCATCTTTTTCTCCCTAGTTGGGCCTTTTGGCCATCATCTCCTGCCAACCAAGGACAGCATTGGAGTCGGGGAGATGAGGAGCAAAAACTGACACATTTTGGCATTGCTGCTGCTTAGTAGCTGAGATAAAAGGGTTTGGATTTGGCAAGGGAGCATGGTGCATGGTGGGATGGGGAGTTAAGGGAAGACTCAAGCTGTTTTCACAAAGAGGCTTAGCAAGTGTGGCTGTGTTTTGATGACCACAGCCTGCGTTGCTCAGTGGTGCAGGAGCATGGCATGGAGCCGTGGTTCTTAATCGTTTAGGGTTACAGATCCCTTTGAAAATAGAGTGGAAATTCTGGACTCTCTCCAAAAGATGTACATATACACACCCCTGCATTTTGTATATAATCTCAGGGGGTACCAGAACCTTTTGAAGCTCACCCACGGATCCCAGGGTAAGAACCGTTGGTGTAGGCAGCATTCCTAGATCTGAACCTGAGCTGTCTCAAAAACTCAGGCAGGGCTGCCCAAGGCCCTTCCCAGCACCAATATTCTGTGATGGCAGTGAGAAGAAAATACAGCATATAAGGGAAGGATTATTATAAACAATCCTCTTCCTGATTATTTTTTAACATAAAGATTGAGAAAAGTAATTATTGCTTAACTGGATAAAAGGTATAATCAAAATATGTGACTAAATTACTATGTTTTTCTTAGACTATGAAATTCAGAGGCAAATCAAAGAACTTGAGAATGGAGGTGAAATTCTGAATGAAACACGCTCATTTGATTACAAGCTGGGGTGAGTTTGCGTTGAGAGCACCTTGACCACAGCCAGGTAGGGCACAAGAGGTCTGGGCTCAGCCACAGACCAGCCGTGGGATCTTGAAGAAGGTATTTAGCTTCTCTGCACTGTGGTTTCCTCACTAGTAAAATTAGAAAAATACAGTATCCTACAGGGATATAAAACGCCCTCTGAGGCCGTTAGGAGATTTGAACTGACCCAGACGGGACATGAGCGCTTAGTCTGAGGGCCTGGCCCTTCCCTTACTTCCAGCTTGCCTGCTCTGTGGCAGGAATTTTTACTTCCTTAGATAATGTATCAGACATCTACCAGCGTAAGCTAGAGGTAGGAGAGAGCGAAGGCCTGGTTGTAGAGATGACTTTTTTTGGTTTAGATAACTTTAACCCTAATTTTCTGACTCAGAATTTTGAGGATTTTATACTTTAAACAGAATACTGGAAAAAAGCTCAAAAGTCTAGAGTTTGAGCTGGCTAAAAGCCGCAGATATTAGCTACAACTCCTTTTTATCTTTTTTAATTGTCATCCTAAACATTTCTCTTTCCTTTATTATTATTTTTTCATGTATTCATATACACATCTCCCGTAGAAAGCTGAAGAGCTTGAATTTATCTGTGTCTCTTATTGGCAGGGGAAACCCTTCTCTGCATGTAGGTGAGCCAGTGCTGTGTGCGGTGTTTGTTCAATGTGTTCTTATTTAACTATCGTAGGTGCACCGTGCCAATGAGAGACAAAGAAGGAAAACAGGACTACAGGTGGGTTACTCTTCATGGCAAAATACCATTACATATTTGGGGTCAGGGGCAAACTTCAAATCCATTTAAAGATCAGCATAATATTCCTGAATAGTTTTTAGGAACCACTTTTTGTTACAGTTATAAGATAGAATATCTAGACTTCCTATGTTATGTGTATACTGGGAGAAGTATTATTTTTGTGATTTGGTAGCTCAAAGTGTCTTGACAGGATTCAACTCTTGGAATACACTTGTTCACTCATTTCTGTGTCAAAGTTGTGTAGTTAAGCTAAGAGGATGGCATTTGAGGTTGGGGCCTAGGCTGTTCTTATTCTTACATTCTATGACAAATTCAGTAATACACTTAAATTCCTCAACAAGAAATGAAAAAAGAGATGTATATGTTAACGACAGCTCCCTTCAAACCTCAGATGATGCTACTTCACTGATAAATTAAATAAGTTGGACTTAATATGAGACCCACAAATAATATAGCAAGTAATGATAGGCTTAAGATAAATTGAACCTTTTATTTTTCCCATCGAGTTTAGCAGATTACCAAGATTGAGGTTTTATGCAATGGAGTTGTTGAGATTAGCCCACCTTTGCTTTGTGCAATGCAGAAGGATGTAAGTGTAGCTGTTGCTGTCAATGAGGATCAAATGTAGCATCATTATGTAGGAAAGAAGAAACTCACAAACCCTTGGAGTGAACCTCACCCCAAGGACGCCTATCATGCGTCTGCCAGACTCAAAATTATTTTAATTACTATGATCTCCCAGTTTTAGTCTGTTCTTCCCAAGAACCTTCTTTGTTCTTTAATGTTGCTCCTACGCTTTGTGCTGCTTTCCTACCAAGCATGGAGTTAGGCTTTTAACTCAGCCAGTGGCTTCAGCTCCATCTCTCAAGTTAATAGTGAGTTTCGCGAAGCCTCCCTTTTGCTTCCTCTTGCCTTCAGAAGTCAACCTGATCCGTAGCAGAGATTTGGCACTGAGGTGATGGTTTGCTTGCACTTCTTATCTGTTACCTTCAAGCCACCATTTACTGTGCATTACCTGCTTTGACATAAGCCCTTCGACAAATAGGAAGGAGCAAAGAGAAAATGTTAGTACCGGAATAGAACAGAGGGAGAGATATCTTTGTTCCATAAGAGTATATGCAGTGGTTCAGCCTCCACATTTTAAAAGAATTAATTGCCTTTATTTTTTAGAGCAGTTTTAGGTTTACAGCAAAACTGAGTGGAAAGTACCAAGAGTTCTCACATACTCCCTCCCCTCTCCAAGTGTACACCCAGATTCTCCCGTTATTAACATCTTGCTTTACTGTGGTACATTTGTTACAAGGATGAACCAATACTGATACCTTATTATTGACTAAAGTCCATGGTTTACATTAGAGTTCACTCTTTGCCTTATACATTTGATGGGTTTTGACGTGTGTAAATGACATGTGTCCACCATCACAGTGTCATACAGAGTAGTTCCACTGCCCTAAAAATGCCATGTGCTCCACCTGTTCCCCCACTCCTGTCTGGCTTCCACATTGTATTTAGGCAAAATCCACTGATTTCTTCTACCTCTGAAGAAAGTAAGTTTTTTTCTTTGACTTTTCATTTACTATATTAATACAAATAATGCTAAAAATAGTAGAAATTTTTAATGAGAGAAGTCATCTTTTTTCCTAATAAGTAAATTGTTCTTATTTGGTCCTATTTTTTCCAGTGGATGTCTTTATGACTATATAGTCATGCACTATAGAGTGATGTTTCTGTCAGTGTCGGACTGCGTACGCGATGGTGGTCCCGTGAGACTATAACACTGTATTTTTACTGTACCTTTTCTATGTTTAGATACACAGATATTTACCGTTGTGTTACAGTTGCCTAGAATATCAGTACAGTAACATGCTCTACTGGTTTGTAGCTTAGAGCAATAGGCTATACCATACAGCCTAGGTGTGTGGTAGGCTGTACCGTCTAGGTTTGTGTAAGTGCATTCTAGGATGTTTGCACAACAAAATCACCTGATGACACATTTCTCAGGGTGCATCCATGTCACTAAGTGACATATGACTGTATACCCAAGTCTCTGTGAATTGTGCAATGGATTATCCACAACTGTAAGTCATAGTGCAGCTTCAACCCTATGTTAGGCTTATTTCACTCGTCATTGCTATTACTGTATAAGCATGGAGAGTGGTGGGTTTGCTGGTTTTGACACTCGTGCAGAGACTTTCTTGGGAAACAGTTGATATAATAGGACACTAGAAAATATTTGCAAGTAACATAACATCTAAACACAGAAACATTCATAATTAATAGTAGAGTTTATTCTTCCCATTAATCCAATACTCCAGATTCATATCCCATCTCCTCTTTGCCTAGGTTCATGCCGGAACCCAACCTGCCTCCCCTGCTGCTCTACGACACCACATCTCTGCCTGCAGGTGCAGACTCACAGCAAGTGATCAATGTTGACCACATTCGGGAGAGACTCCCTGAGCTCCCCAGTGTGACGCGAGAGAGGCTCGTTCAGCAGTATGGGATGTTGCCGGAGCACAGCTTCACTTTGCTGGTAGGTATTGATCAGATGCGGCAGACTGGGTGGTGCTCTGCAGGGGCCCCTCCACGCACAGTGGGCGGCTGTGGGCTGTGAGTGGAGCGGGCAGGTTTCTTCAGTTGTGCTCTGGATGCCGCTGAGAAGAATGGGCACAGTTACCTGTGCTCACTCCCCTCTATGGTAAATGCTCCTCATGAAACTAGAAAATGAAACTCACTCTCGTATTAGTCGTTTCCTCTTTGTAGAAACAAACACCTGCTCACGGTAGCCATGGAGACTTCTTAAAGACAGTCCAAATGTTATGGATGAGTGTTTTCCGGTGTGTCTGAAAGAAAGGAAATTCAACGTATAGGGTTTCTGGATGTTTAGCACTATTGAACCATGACAGGGTCTGGCAGGATGTTAGGGTCTCAAAAGCGAGCCGGTTGTTTTACCAGTCATAGAAGAAAACACGTATTCCACATGAAATGCTGAAAACTCTGACTAAAGTGTCCGCCCTTTGAGGCTTGAGGATGCACCTGAAGGGGCCTGCAGAGCGTCTGACACTACTGAGATCTGCTTAGGGATTTTCCATCCTTTTCAAAGCTGTTTGGGGCTTTGCAGTTTTCTTTGTCATGGCAACATGAAAGTGACATGGCATCAGTGAGCGTAGCGTTTTGTCACAGTTGTCTTGTTCCTGTCTGTGAGGGAGGAGGTGGAAAGTTTTGTTGCCGCATCTTTCAGGGAGTAGGTATGTGCCACACTCATCTTTTGGAGCAACAGAATCTGTGGAAATTCTGGATTGTTTTGCTTTTTAAATGGCCAGTAACTACATAGGGATGTTAGAAGATACATATTTATATGTATATTGATGTACTTCAGTAACAGCAGCCTAGCAACTTATAGTGTAAGGTAGGTAATGAAATGTGTGTTGAATGAATGATTCTCTGTTTAGCATCCATAAATCCTTTACTTTGAGAAGCAGAGTTGCTCACTGCCTCCTATGGACTGCTGTTGTATCTTATTCATACCTCTATGATTATATCACTGTATTTTAATTATTTATTCATTTATCTTGTTCAGCATCTCGAAGGCAAGGACTGTTTCGTCTTCTCTGTTACTCAGCACAGATTAGCACACCAGCAGTGCTTAATGCCACGTCTTTGACTATGAATCAGTCAGCATTCAGTACAGAACACCTCGTAACATGAAGCCTCTTAACAATGTGTATAGTTTTCCTAGGGTGAGGTAACAAAACTGATTTTTAGTCTTACACATCTTTCCCACCATCTTGACCACTTTAATTTCCAGCCTACTTGAAATACATACTGAATTCCAGAACAGCATTTTATTACTATTTGCCAGATTACACAGGGAATGGGAGGGCAGGGACCAAGCTACTCAGCCTCAGACATCAGTCACCTCTCTCCATGTGGCGTGAGGTAGTGCATGCTGAACCAACATTCCTTGGCTGTTTCTTTGCCCAAGGCTGTGATTTCAGAGAAGAATACACTAAATATGTTACTTTTGTTATTTTGTATATCCACTTTCTCAATAAGAAAAGTGAAAGGACCTTTCAGAATCTCCTCTCAAGGAAATGACTATTTGTGTTCAAGGCACTGTCTGAAAATATATGCCCCCTTCAGAGGGCATCTCCATTGGATTGTCACACTTGGTCTTAGATGAATATACGATGAGGACACATACACTTCACTGAGCATAAGCTCCGTGGGGGCAGGGACATTTCTGCATTTGTGTTTGTGTCCCAGTCTTCATTCATTTCTCCTCTATGGTGCCAAAACCTAGTGGGCCTTGGATAAATGTTTGCTAAGGGGTAGCAAATGAGTGAATCTCTGTTTTAATAGTTTAAGGCCCTATGTAGGGAAACTTACCTTTGATTATGGAGTTCAGATTACTATTATTAGCATCTCCTGCGTAGCAGGTACTGAGACAGAGACAAAAAAAAAAAGAATCTAAGAGTTTATATATATATACATGACACTATAGCTAGCCAACCCCTAGACAGATTGCAATATGCAATAGATAGATGTATAAGGTAGGATCAGAGCTTAGAGGAGGTAGCAATTAACTTGATTGAGATGAAAAAGGAAAACTTCAAGAAGGAGGTGATTTTTTAGCCATTTTTGAAATGACTTATTTTTTAATATCCTAAGAACACGCTTACTTTTATGGCTTGCAGATAACGTATTGGGTGATTAGTTGTTGTTTTTTTTTTTTAAAGGGCTAATACTTGAAATTTCCAAGATGAGTGAGAATGGAAAGAGATGGAAATGGAAAGAGAACGACGGTTCAGACAAATTGTTTTCCTGAAATTAGGCAGCCTGAGTCCTTTATGACTTTGTAATCATTGGAAGCTGAGTTACTCATACCCGAAAATGACATGTTCGTGCTTTTTCCTGCCTTCATCAGAAACACAACAGATTGCTGAGAAGGGCAGATGCACAAATCTAATGAACCATCTTTCAATTTAAAGAGTACCCAGGAGTATTCATTAAATAAATAGCAGTGGTGGAGGTGAGCTCTGCAGAGCTTCACTCCGGCTCCGTGCCTTCCGATGGCTTATTAAATTAAGCACTACGCGCATTCACACCCCCACACACATGCTCTACCCACAAATAATAAAAACACTTCAGAATTTAACTCTAGTCTTTAAGTTATCTCATCATTTTATTATGCCATAGGCACTGAATTATGTGTTATTAACATTATCCTTGATATTTACAGAACTCTAACATCATACCTGAGCATCTGCCACAAGATCTAGCACACAGTAGGCACTCAGTGCCTGGGTGAATAAATGGGGCACTATTGAGTGCACAGGAAAAATCCCAGGAGAAGTAGTGTTCCTGGTAAAAGCATCCCTGTTTCCAAAGGGAAACCATAAACCACCCTTTGACAACCCAGAGAATCAGGGAGTGTTACACGTGTCGTTGAACTCCGGTGAGAAGGCCTGGAAGTACTATGACCATGTGTATCACTTGGTCTCTCTAACTCTTGCATTCCAAACTGGTTTCACTAAGACTTTAAATCAAATCAACATTCTGATTTTCTCTCTTAGACCCTCCTGATAATCCCTTCCCAACAGAAAACCTGTATTACTGTTTTTTCCTCTGGCCACATAAGTGTCTTGCCCCACCTAAAACTTCAACCTATTTGGCCAACCTCACTTCTCTGTCTTAAGTAAAAATTGCCTTAATTTCTGATCTCGTATGTCAAGATTAAGGAATAGAAATTTGGAAGGTGAGATCCAGGTATTAGGATTCTGAAAAACAAGAGATTTTAATAGCATAACAAGTTTTTCTCTGAGTCAGTATTTCCAGGAGTAATTATTAGAAGGATCGGGATTATGTGTAGTTGCATTTTTCTCAGCCAGCTCTTCCCAGGCTGGTTTCTGTGGGGGCATCTCTTCCTAAACTCTGTGCCTTGCTTCGCTCCAAGAATGCAAAGGAGTTGCAGCCATTTGCCCAAGCAGCACGTACAAAGGGCTTGCAGCATGCTCTGCAGTTTACCTTGTACCACTGTTTAACATGCCCTTATGACAGCCGTCTGAGGCAGGTATTGTTGCTCTCCCAATTGACAGGTGTGCAGATGTAACCGCTTTGGTTAAGTGACTTTCCCAACCCCGTGTCGGAGCCCAGTTCAGACCAGGCCGACTTCAGGGCCCGGCTCTGCATGTGTCAGCTCCACTGCCTGTTTGCACGTCTGATGTGCTGCAGTGTCACATGGAGATAATGCTTTTAGTTAGCTGCTGTTTGGGTTCGCTTTTGCTTTATTAGTAGAGAAAACAGAGTTTTTACTTTTGTTGCTATTTATGCTTTATACAGTCCCACTAATGTTTCCTAAAGCACAATCACAGAACATAGATTCATTTAAAAATTTTTGTCACTCCTATTGGTTTGTAAGATGCCAGACTGGCCCTATAAATAAACATAGAGAGCTGTCTCCTAAATCTGGTGAAAGTCAGTCAACACCAATGAAAAGTAGAAATCATGTCTATTTTGTAAGTGGAAAAATTAAGTCAGAAGAAAAGTAATGTATGCTGTCCTCTGCAGCTTGATTTATTTTGTTTTAAAAATTTTCTGCTGTAGGCACTTGGCTCCTTCTGTCTGAATCACAGAGAAGTGTCTCCACGTACGTAGGGTGGCGTGTGTGGGGTCTGGGGAATGCTTTTGCCTAGGGCCTCATGTCCTTCAGCCTGTCCCATAACAGGTACTTGGTGAGGAACAGAGATGAGCTTGCAGGGCAGCTGGCTGTGTATGAAGTCAACAGATGGAAAGCCCTGCAGCCCGTCTCGTGTGGGAGATCTCCATGGAGGGACCGCAGAGTGTTCCCAGTGGAGTGTTTCGTGAGGGCCTGCCGCTCTCGCCACAGTGCCCTGTGCTGTTTTCAGATGTAAGTGCTTCAGCTTTTCCATGTTGCTTCTAACTGTCCTGAGCAGGCCTGCAGGGCAGTGAGTTAAAACACTGACTCAGGGACAGACTCTTAGTTCCAGATCTCACCTCTGACACTGAGGAGCTGAGAGAGCTCTCCCAGGGTAACCAGAGCTGTTTGCCTCCCCAGCTGGAAGAGGAGGGATGACTCACTCACCCCGATCATGATAGACATGGCAGGATCTTCATCGAATCTAAAAAAATCTAAATACAGCCAGGCAGACTCCCGAGAATATGCTGCCAGGGAGAAGAGTACTGACACCAAGCAACGCGCTAAACGGTACATCAAGAGACTCGCAAGGTTGAATTGTAGAAAAACCCAGCAAGGCCCCTGTGAGGCTATAGGAAAATGTGATTGTGAACCCTCGAGTTGTCACCTGTGCTGCTGCGTGTGTGTATGTGTGTGTCTTTGTATTCAGCCTCAAGACGTGTGGTCTTATTTGAACAACTTCATTTTCTCCAGCTGGTTCTTGCCTATTTAAAGTAATAATCGTTTGTTTCTGACATCATGGAAAAGGTTAAGGTGTCTCCAAGGGACGAAGAAACAGAAAAGATACCTTGACTACAGCTGGGTGTTAGTTAAATGGATTGTTTTTCAAGAATTTTACTTTAAGTCTCTAGTAAGCTAGAAATGGCCTGGTTTGCTGTCTGGATGAATTGCCTATAAAATAATTTCCCATGATAAATATCCATACATTCCACATGTAATACTACTTTAAATCTGATAGTTTGAAATAATATCTGAAACCATATTGACTGGTTTTAGACTGGCCAAACTTACTGAGGTGCAAAGTACTCACCTTTTAACTGCTGTTGAAGGAAAATCCATTTGGTCAACATTGTCGTGCACCATATTTCAGCTCCATGCAATTTTCAAAATCGATTTTATTCTTCATTTTATAAAAATTGCATCCAGTGCTTGCCAGCTTAAGGGTGCTTTTACACTTAGTCTATATACTGGAAAAATAACCAATATTTTATTCTGGTAAAGTTGAATAAAAAGATGCATTTTCTGACTCTACTCCTGAAAACCAGCAATTCACTTCTGTCAGTGCAAGTGAAGAGGTGCTTTGGGAGGTGAGGATGCTCTGCTCAGAGACATGTGACCCCTCAGGAACCTGGCCACTGGGGACAACGTGCAGGGAGGAGTTGAAGTCCTGTGTGCCCAGCCTTGGGGACCCAGAGGGGGTTCTGTCCCCAACCCCTCCTGAATACTGATTTCCCTATGTATGGAATAATTGCCTTTATGGGACAAATAAAATGTATTGTTTCAAGTTTCAGGCAGATCTTGGGGAAATGAGCACATCCACACTGGCTTCGTTGCTGTTTTTAAGCTCCAGCCAGAAAGCTCCTATTGAGCAACACAGTTCTCTCCATGTTGGGACTATTTGACAATAATGGTTTTTTAGGTACACTGAAGTGTGACTACCATCAGAACTGATTTCTTGACAGCATACTTCTTGTGTCCCATTCTTGCAGATACTGTCTTTTAACTGTGCCGGTCTTCTGTGAACTTTTATTACCTGAATTATTTGGATTTTGACTATTCAAGGGGAATTCTTATTCCCAAATTGGTTTCCTTCGGCACCTCTCCTAGAGTTAATACATGTCAGAGAATGTAAAGTCATTTTCACATTAGTCTAAACACGCCCCGAACAGAACTGCTGCCGTGAGTTGAACTCAAGATGTCTACATACTTTCAGTATGTCTTTGCTGGGAACATAGCACAAGTGAAGTTGTTGGGACCAGAGTTTTGCTCAGATTTTAGGGGCTCCCAAGCACTGCTGGGAACATGACCCTGGAGTGGAAATTGTGGGGACCACAGTAGGACCATAGACCTCTCGTTGCCCGTTCCCTGGGACAGCGTGGAGAGCACACCCGTGTGCTAGTCTTGCAGGTGGCAGTGGTGGTTCAGGATCCCTCTGGCTTTCTCCTGACACACTCAAGTGGAAGGTTGCGTTTCCTGCGCCAGCCTCACACCACCAATTAACTCCCTTTTGTTTTTCCCCACTGAAGAATCCTCTCTCGCTGAGTAGTGTTTCTGCCCACAGGAGCACTTGCTGAAAGATTTTCACAGCCACTTCCTGTTTCTATGAAAAGCAGAGGGAGGACTCGTTCACATGTCCCACCCGAGCCAGCGCCCCACTGAATGTTCTGATCCCTAATCCTGCTGTGACTTCTGCTGTCTGCCCTGTCGCCGTCCCTCTCTCGCGCCTCTGCTTCATTTCCATCCCCAACACAGCATTTGGTGTTTCTTTCTGGGCCATTTTGTACATAGCTGTAAGAATGCCCAAACTCACAGGACTAGGAGGGAACCCAGAGCCCCACGGACGTACGGCTGGCGGGCCTCTTCCAGTGTCTGCACGGATGCTCGGCGGCTGCCCTCCCTGGCACCCCTGTGGCACAGTCGATAGCACAACTCCAGTTTGTGCCTCCACAGAATGACAGACACGTTACAGCGTGCATGAGCCTCACCTGAATGAAACCACTGCCATGCAGTCTGCACGTGCGGGGCCTCTTTGGTCAGCTGCGCTCACCACAGGCATGACCTGCCCAATTAGGTGTGAGTTCCCCATATTAGAGGAATTAGAATGCAATCATAAATCACAGGCTGCTTGACACCAAGACTGTATGAGAAACTATGGGATTTATCTGGGTCTGGGTGTGCTCACACTGCCTTCTCTGGGGCAGGGGCAGGGGACGCAGAAGCCAAGCGGGGCTCTGGCCAGCCTCTGTCCCCTGGAAGGCAGTATGGCATGGGTGGCGCCGTGCCACTGTCTTCTCCCTGACTGGGAACAGGTGTGTGTCATGCCGCAGCTGAGTGCCTGAGTGTAGGCTGACAAAAGCAGAAAATGAACTTGCCATTTTCTCCTCCTAATTTCTAAGCTAATTTCCTTGTAACATTTTTAATATGTGAAGAACCTTTGAACAGCTGGCAGCTATCAAATGAAATAATAGAAGTGGTGGGGAAGTGCTTTCTCTTGAGCTGCTTGTCTCACGTTGTGCCTGGCACTGATAGGTGCTCAGTTTCAGTCCCTGGGAAGACGGGGACCGTGACCTTTCCACAGACTGCAGAGCTTCGAATCCCAGCGCTGCTGCTCTCTGGCTGTGTGACCTCAAGCAAGTTAGTGCCTCAGTGTCCTCATCTGTGAAAAAGAGTCCCAGTAGGACTTAGCTCATAGGGCAGTTGTTGGATTTAACTGAGTTAATGCCGAGAAGGTGCTTAGAGCAGTGCCTGGCACCTAGCGCTTTAGCTGCCGGAACTATGGTTTTTATTATCGGCAGCGGCAGCCTCGTGCAGCCGCCCACAAGGCCGGTTGCCGATCTCTGTGGCAAGCAGGTATCAGTAAATACTTGTGAGAGCCTTTGAGTAGCCCAGGATTGCTAATGCAGGGTCCCTGGTAGCTACCAGGACACTCCCTGTCACGTGAACGACTGTTCCACAACTTGCATTTTCTGGGCTGCTGCATCCTCTCAGAGGCTGCCGCCGGGCAGCTGCCGCTCTCAGGTTTCACCCTCCTTATAAATATAGTCCAGCCTCACTCTGTGGCCTTTCAGCATCTTCACAGGGTGTGTGTGACTTAGAACAAGAAATGCATTTGAGAAATCAGCCTTCATCCTATTCCAACTGTAGAGTCTTCTGACATTTTATCGTCTCCAAGGGATGCAGAAGGCAGCTTTGGGCAGATGGCTTCCAGGACCCGACGCGAGGGTGAACTGAGGCTCCTTCCCTGCATGGCTATGGAGGCGAGGTGACCCCTCTGCCTTGCCTCTCACCGGTATTGACCGCTGATAGATCCATTAGCAATTGAGGGCTCCTGTTAGCCTCTGCAAGTCTGAGCTGGCTTGGCTCCGGGTGTAATTGCATGTTTTGGGAAATGTGATTAACATGTGAAAAAGCTGCTTCCCAGTCCTAGAGCTGTAAAGACTGTGTGGTGTTATACAAAAGCCAGGACCAGTTGTCCCTGCCACTTGAGCCATCTTTGAAGGAACAATTACAGTCAGCATCAGCCAGGAGGCTTGACTCGCTGTGCAGCTGAAGTTGCAGTTCTGTCCATGCAGGATGGATTAGTCCTGAGTCGAACGCCTGCTTATTGCTTTTGAGGAGGGCGTTAGAGGTCCCCTAATGCTGTGGCCTTTCTGCGTTGCTCTTAATATGATTTTTATGTAAGGGAATTACTGGCTCACTGTTTTTCTGAGAAAACCAGATGGCTGCACTGACATGTTCACCAGAGACTTCCGAGATTTGTGCCAAGCTTATTAGCATTTGCCAATCTCATGGAAAAACTAAGAAAACTAGAATGCGTGTGGGGTTGTTTTTTTTTTTTTCCCCTGAAAAGTGGGCTTCTGCTCTGAAGAGCCAGAGCTGGCAGCCCATGTGCAACTTTTATTGATCCATCATTCCCTGGGCGGCGGCAGCTCAGCCTCCTCCAGCCCCGCTCCCTGTAGCTCGCCCCATCGCAGCCGCAGATACTCACGTCTGCTGTAAATTGTGGACTGAAACCACGTATCCCCCAGTGAAGTACAGTTCCAGCTCAGAGAGGCTCCATCACAGCACTGACGTGAAAAGACAAACAGAAATCTGACGTGCCGTGTAATCCATCCAATAAAAAACCACCCAAGGGTAGAGGAATAGATATTCATCACGTCCCAGCAACTCAGCCAAGCCTGGGAGTTTAAGTGCAGTATTTCTAGGTGGATTTAGAAAACCTTTCCTCGGCAAAGCAAAGAGTTCTCCTCCTGACAGCTCATTTCACCAGTGGGCCAGCCTGTCTGCGTTAGAACAAAGGGAATTCTGCCCGTCTGATTTGGGCCAGATAGCAGTTTCCTGCGTCCCCAGTGACTTGTGTACTATTGTGGAAGTTTGGATACTTTTCCATAAGTTAAACAGAACTTCCTCTTCATGTTCCTGCATTTGCCTTTATCTGCAGTCAGGCTTTGGCTGCCGAGCTGGCCTTTGCCCGGGGTTAGCATGAGCAGAATAATAGCATTGGCTTGAAAAGAGATTCAAGAGATGATTATGGGATTATTCAGTAGGCTTGTCACTGGAGAATTTATCTGTTACAAAGGACATGTAGGTTTTTTTTTACTGTTATGGAATTTCTGCTTTAGTAACTGTGTGCCTGTGTGTATATTACAGCATCTACAATCACTAAACTTTGAGAATACTTTTGTTAGTGTATCTTGCTTCTTCCCAGTATCTTCTTTTTCCAGAAAGTTCTTTTGGTTAATGAAGGGTCTCTGAAAGGAGCTGGAGTGGGAGCCTTCACTGCAGTGTGAACTTAAAAAGGAATATTTCAAGGAAAATGTGGTCTGATTTGAATTTTAGCAGGGGAGGGAAATCTACTTAAAATGTATATCCTCTCCCTTAGGAAATTCCAGCATCCCTTACCTGGGTGGAACAGATTTTTATTTTTCTTACTGAAATATTAGGTGTGGACGTAGCTAAATTTCTTGGTTCTGCCAAATCTATCCAAGCCTGCAGTGAGCCATAGAGTATAACTGAACACGTGCCTCAGGGTCGGCTGTGCACATAGCTGTGGCAATTCCAGTATTTAAAGGAGAACGTGGTATGATAAAGCTTGGGCTCCTGTGTGATTTACACAAACGCTAGCTGATGGGGGACCCTCGTTCCGTCTGCTGATACTTACTGAGCACTGACTTAGCTGAGGTTCTAAAGTGAACAAGGGCGGCATGGCCCTGACCACCGTAGCTGACAGGCCAGAGGGGGAGAAACAGTACAGTGGCCTTGGTGCGCCACCCAGCTGCTGCTGGAGCAAGCTGAGGGACGGAGCCAGCTGTGGCCGGCTCCACTCAGGAGGCCTGGAAGCCACCCCCTCCACCGGTTCCGTGGCCTAAGTAGGCTCCTGTGCCCGTGTTCCCCCTCATTTTAGAAACATTCCAGAACCGTTCCTGTCCACCTCTTGCGATGGTGGGAAGATGAATACAGTTATGATCCACTTTTGATCTTTCAGAGGTAGAATATTCTGTTTGTTCTTTCTGGATTTGCTTCGTTTCGTACCTTTTTTCCAGCAATCACTAGGACTTCCAGCAGAGGACAGGCCTGGAAAGAGAGAGGACACTAAACTCAGGCCAAACATTGTGGCCCCAGGTTGCAGCTCAAGGATAAAGGTTGTGGGCTACACAAGGCCGACACTGGGAAGGCCAGCGAGTTTGGGGCGTGTTGCATTTCACCATCCTCTGGTCTGCAAAGCCAGGGCTCTCTAAAATGTGCTTCTTCTTTTGAGAAAATGCTATTCGAATGCTGCATAGTGACAGTAGTAGAAGTAGAATACCTGCCATCAACTGGAAGTGATCAGAATTTTCTGGTGACATCCCAGTGTTTAGCAAAGAAAAAGTAGCTGTCTCAGAGGAGGCAAAGGGCGACAGTTTCAGATTTGCCTTCAGAATGCTGATCTTTCATTTTTTCGGAAGGCTTTATATAATTTTTTTTTTTTTTTTAACAGAATGAAGTTGGCCTACTGGAGTTCTTCCAAAATGTGATAAAAGAAACTAGGGCAGAGCCAAAAAAGGTGACTAGTTGGGTCCTCAACACTTTTCTGGGCTATTTAAAGCAACAGAACCTTGCTGTGCGGGAGAGGTGAGTGCGGTGGGGATTTCTTTCTTCCTCTGTGGTGAGCTCTGTGTCGGCGGCGGAAACGGGGCAGGGCCCGGTTCTGGCTCTCCCTGTTCCCCCTCAGGATCTCCTGACAAGACACAGACACCCCCTGTGAATTCCAGATTCTAAATATGTTCTCTGTCCCGTGTGAAAACGCATTTATTTGTTCAGTTCCCTGTGCGTGGTGTCCTGTGTTCTGTGCTGGGGCCAGGGGTGGGAAGATGAGTAAAACAAGATGTTTACAAACTTGGGAAGGACACAGGCCTGTGAGAAAACAGTTCCCTCGGTCGGTCTGATCCTGTCACGCCAGAGGTGTGCACGGGGCACTGTGAGTGCACATAAGGGACCCGAAGGGAAGCGGGGAGATCGGCCAGGGTTTCCCTCAGGCCATGCTGGAGCCAAGCCCCAGAGAACAGCAGGGGTTGCCAGAGGGGAGGGGGCAGTGCAGTGCCAGAGACAAGCAGGTCTGCCAGCCCTGGGACGCCCAGGAACGGCGGGGGCTGAGGCAGGCAGGAAAGATGGGGACAAAGCTGCAGAGGTATCAAGGGCCACCTGGAGGGCTGTGTGTGCCGTTATGAACAGCTCTTGGAAGCTGTAGATTACAAGCTCGTGCCGGTTTCACACTGGAGGAATGCAGTGTGTCTTAGTCAGCTCAGACATAACGAAATACCCCAGACTGGGTGACTGAAGCAACAGACATTTATTCCCCATAGTTCTGGAGGCTGAGAATTCCAAGATCAAGGTGCTAGCTGATCCGGCCCTTGGCAAGGGCCTCTTCCTGGCTTGCAGGCCGCCGTCTTCCTGCCGTGTCCTCACATGGTGGGCGGAGGGAGGAGGAAGGAAGGGGAGCACAGAAGGGAGCAAGTGAGGGAGAGAAAGCCCTCTGGTCTCTTCTTGCAACAGCACCTGTCCCGTCATGGGGACCCCACCCTCATGACCTCTTCTAAGCCTAATCACCTCCCAAAGGCCCATCTCCTAATACCATCACACTGGGGGTTACGGCTTCAATGTAGGAATTGGGGTGGGGGGCCGCAAACATTCCATCCCTAACAGAGTGGAAGAACAGACTAGAGGCAGGAATTCTCTCTGGGAACGTCCTGCAGGAATGCCCAGGCCTGGGCTGCGGTGGCAGTGGCCGGGGTGAAGTGAAGTAGGCCAAGTCTGGACGTGGGCACGACTGCAGATTGCTTGCTTGGGCGATGAGGTGCGGTGGAGGACAGACCCTTCAGTCTAGTAAGAGGGAAAGGAGGAGGAGTGAGGTTAGAGGGAAGGGGCAAGGAGGGTGCCATATTCCATTTGGACATGCTGAGTTCATGGGGGCTGCGGTAGGCTGCTGTCCGTGTAGGCAGGATACACGGATCTGCAGCTGACAGGAGATCGCCAGGAGGTATAAATCTGAGAGTTCTTGTTTGTTCATTATTCAGCTCATGTTTCTGTAGACCATGCTGTGTGCTGAGCTCTGTGCTGAGCATGGGGAAGCGCGGTCCACGCAGGCCCAGCTCGCAGAGGGCAGGCGTCTAGAAGCGGCGATTACAGCAGTGACGGATTCTCATAGAGGGGAAGAAAGTAGCAGCTAAGCTGAGACCTGAGCATAGGACAAGTAGGATTAGGCCAAGGCCAAGGGATAAAAGTGTTCCAGGCATGGGGACAGCATGTGTAAGAACCGTGGGGGAGCTGGGCATGACAGTTTGGGGACGCAGGTACGTGGTGCAGCATAAGTGGAACAGGGACTTAGCAGTGGTACTTGATACTCGAAGTTGCTGGATAGATGAGAACCATGTAGCATGCGAGGGCGGCCAAGGGAGGGACCCATGGCTCTCTAGCCTGTGACTGAGAAGCCTGGGCAGAGAAGTAGGAGGAAAACCAGGGCAGCGTTGATGTCACAGAAGCCAAAGAAAAGGCAAGGTTCAAGAAGGAAAGTGTCAGCTTCACGTTCGGCCTCTTGCTCTCCGTGTGTTAGTGAGGCCAGGTGGGGTTAGGTCACCTCCTGACTTGGCTGATTACCGGCAGCGACCTTGGACGAGTTCCCCTCTCTGACCCTCGCTTCCTTGCTGTGAAATGACAATGACAGTGCCTGCTTCGGAGGGCTTTCAAGAGGAAGATGACAGTGCCTGGCACACGGGCCTCAGTGTCAGCGCCTCCTTCTCTTTGCCATGTTGCCATGTCAAGTTCAAAACAGCGGCCACCTTCAGTCTCCTGAACTCCTGCGGCATCCGTACCCTTTTTGTCTTTCACCCCCGTCCTCCCAGGTTTGACCTTTCCAATCAGAAATTCCACTGTTTACACTGAAAACACTGTGGCCGTTGCACGAGGGCGGGAGCTGTGTGGAAGAGTTCATGGAGGAGACACAGCTGGACCATAAGCCTCAGAGGCTGGATAAGATTTGGTGTGGGAGGGCACCAAGGTGTGGGAACGGCAAAGGCCTGGCATGTTTGGAAAGGAGAGAGCACAGTTGGTGGGAGCAGAGGGCGGAGAACAGCCGAGAAGCGTGGCCGGCTGCACACGGAGCTGGAGTAGGGAGCATGTGGGAAGTCGCTCAGGGATGGAGCCGGGGAGCCAGCGCACAGCTACGAACACCACTGTGCAGTGCGCTTGGGGGCGAGCAGGACCGTGCCAGCCCCCAAGACGCTGTCAGTCTCCTGGGGAGGACTAGACTTGTGCATCAGAGTTTTAATTCAAGCAAAATGGGACACTTCCCATTTAGGACTCTGCCCAGCGCAGTGGGGACAGAGAGGAGGGAGAGTCACGTTAGCCAGAAGAACCCTGGGAGGCTTCGAGAAGATGAGGTGTTTGCTTCTGGAAGAAATATAAATCTCTTAGCTTTAAACTTACCGTTTTCCATGTTGTTGGTTATAATTCATGGAATTGCTGAACTTTAGTCTTAGAAGAGACTGTAGTATCTTCTGGTTCATCTAGCTGACGAGCTCCTAGGAGATCAGGTGACTTAGCGCAGTCACCTGACTTTTGGATCAGTTCCCTTATGCGTTGGTCTGTGAAGTTGGGGGGTTGCTTAACAACCCAGCTGGTGGCTTCTAAAGGAGCCGTGGGATAAATGAGCCTGTTGAGTGAACTTGGAGCTCCTGGGATTTACCCAGCAATTCAACAATTTGGGGTGAAATTACCCAAAAAGCACTCGGGTTTTAAGAACCCAAAGGGTACCCAATTCTAAATTAAATTATGTTTGGTTGTTCCCAAATCAGGAGGAAGTAGGCAACAGTTCTGTTTTACAGTTCAAGTGGAATAAGAGCTGAGGAGCCAAAACCAAGCGGTGGCAGCTCTGTTCCCACGCAGTTCAAAGGACTTTAGCTGGACTGATGCACCAGCCTGCCCGTGGAGCAAACAGTAATTAGTGAACAGCCTCTGCTACTAGGGCTGACGTCTCCAAAGCTGAGAAGGGCAGAAGCTGCAAAACGAACTGCAGTCTCATAATGACACCCAGGCAATGAGCACTCTAGAGATCAAATTGGCAGGGACTGATTTTGTGATTAGCATTCATCTTTAAAGATCTCTCAGAAGACTGAGGTTTAAAGGGTCCAACCAGAAAAGCTCTTGTTGAACTTGGCTTTTTAATTGTTTTGAGTATATTGCTTTGAAAGTTTTGTTTTTTTTTTTTTTTTATTAACAACTCATTCTAAATTATTAACAGATTTGATTTAGTGAAGATGGTGGAAATCACAGATTTCCTGACTACGTGTTTTGTGGTAGCGTCAGGCAAGTGCAGCCATCTGTCCCATTGTCCAGTCGAGTGCCCCCACCTCCCAGGTCAGCGGTGGCAGCAGCTCCCGAGCCCTGGGGAGCCAGGGAAGGCGTCTGAGCCGTGCAGGGGCTGGAGGGAACAGGAAGATTAGCACAGCTGCGTGTCACGCGGGACAGCGTCCAAGAGGGGCCACAGGCATCTTGGAAGCCCGTTGGTGGTACGATGGCTGCAGTCACGTGGTGTCATTATTCAGCTCGTGTTTCTGTAGACCATGCTGCGTGCTGAGCTCTGTGCTGAGCGTGGGGAAGCGCGGTCCAGGCAGGCCCAGCTCGCAGAGGGCAGGCGTCTAGAAGTGGCGATTACAGCAGTGACGGATTCTCGTAGAGGGGAAGAAAGTAGCAGCTAAGCTGAGACCTGAGCATAGGACAAGTAGGATTAGGCCGAGGCCAAGGGATAAAAGTGTTCCAGGCATGGGGACAGCATGTGTAAGAACCATGGGTGAGTTGGGCATGACAGTCTGGGGACGCAGGTACGTGGTGGAGCATAAGTGGAACAGGGACGGTGGTGTTGGGAACACAGAGGAAGGGATGGCTGCAATAAATGTTTTGAAGGATCACTACGATTTGGCAGTAAGGGACTAGGTTTGCAGGAAGTAGGTGGTGCATGAGGCAAAGACAACATGATCTGTACCCAGGCAACTGGAAGCCTGGTGCTGGCCGCAGTTGAGACAGAAGACGTGGGGTGAAACGGCAGGGGGCTGCTCTGGGAGGAAAAGTTTGGTTTAGGATTGGGCTTGGGAAACTGTGCTGTGTAGACCTATGGCCTATTTTGTATAGTCTGTGACTAACGATGGCTTTCGCTTTTTTAAAAAAGCAAAAAGGATATGTGACAGAGACCATGGATGACCCACAGAGCCTCAAACATTTACTGTCTGGCTCTTTCTAGAAGTTTGCTGTCCGGGTTTAGAACATGGCAGGGTGACAGTGAGGCCTCTGCAGAGCAGCGGCAGCCCTGGGCACGCGTGTGCTCCCCGCTCAGAGACGGGGGTGAAGGCGCAGGACCGAGGACGGTGGCACCGGAGCCACCCGGCGTGACAGGCGTGGAGTAGAAGAGGGACAGCCAAGGAGAAGGGGCTTTACTGGCACCCAGGAGTCAGGCAGCAGGATGGGGAGGAGCTGTGTCTGGCAACAGGTGAGGGGTGATTTTTGAGAGGCTGTCTCGTGGAGGGGCAGGTGAGGAATCTGTACGGACAGACGGCAGATCGTAACCACTAATGCTGGATTGTTATTGATAAAATAAGGTAGGAAACCGGGCAGAAGTAAGTAATTGTAAGATCAGCGGAAGGCATTTTCAAAATGGGAGAAATCTGAGCACTTGTGAAGTGTGAGATGAAAGCTGCGGAACAGGCCAGGCCGGGGGGCTCACGTCTGTAGTCCTGGAAGGCTGAGGCGGGAGGGTGGCTTGAGCCCAGGAGTTCAAGGCTGCAGTGAGCTGTGATCACACCGTGCACTTCAGCCTGGGCAACAGCAAGACCCTGTCTCTAATTAAAAAAAAAAAAAATGCGGAACAGGGGAAATAAGCATCTGAGGAAGGTTCGTAGGAGTGGAAAGTGGTGGGGCTGAGAGCGCCAGGTGGAGGGGTTGTTTGATGAAGGAGGAGGAAGAGGGCACCCTAGAAACTTCTGGCGCTGGCCTCAGCTGATGTCATTGTGAAGTGGGAGGTGAGGGCCTGTGCCGAGAAGGCAGGTGGGAAGGAGACAGTCTAGAGCGGTCGCTCAGGTGGGGCACCAGGTATGGGCACCAAGAAGTCAATGAAATGAGCACAAGGATTAGTGCACAGCAAATGCCACCAGGAGTCTAAGTCCAGTATGTTCCTCCTCCTTGTGTCCTGTTCTAACAGAAGGTGGACTTTGGGGCTAAGACAGGCTTGGGCATTGAGACCGGCAGCACGTTTCACTGGGGCGGGGTGGGGCTGTAGAAGTGTCAGGGCATCTGCTCTGGAGCTGTGGTCCTAAACGAGCTCCGAGAGACTGGACAAAGTTGGAGGATTTGAAAGATCCCATCCCCTCCTCTGTAGACACGCTGGCCTCGCGGAATCCGAGGAAGAGAGACCAGCACACAGAGCTGGGGCCTGCGATGTCAGAGTCTTTGCTGGAGACACGTTCACTGTCCAGAAACCATTGTTATCTGACAGTGGCAAATTAGTAGCTTGTGCTGCTGCCACCGTTGTTTCAAGTCTGTTGCTTTGTGTGCTGAGCTGATGAGTGGGCTCGGTCTTTCAGGGTTGGTGTGACAAGTACCGATCTTTGTCATCGTCTTATTCAAAGTTAGCCCCAGCATATGTAGAATTAGCATGTGCGGTAGACCAGACATCCCTGCTGGTGGGAGGAATCCTGTGACACAAATATTAATGACCTACTATGTGTCAAGCACTGTGGCAACAAAAAGGTGATTGAGAAATCCCAGGTGCTGTTAGATCAGTGGACAGATTTTACAGTATAAATTTATGACCCAACTGATAAATTAAGGTCATTAGATGAATTTCTCTAAGGCAAAGTATTTTTAGCTATTTTGTGTTCTTTTTCAGTCCCTCTCCACCCCCGTGTCCTTCATTTCATTGCTGTGGTCTGATATGTTGGTCATAATTCATAGGTTGAAATCCTAACCCCCAAGGTGATGGTAGTAGGAGGTGGGGCCTTTGGTGGGTGATTCGATCATGAGGGGAGGAGCCCTCATGGATAGGATTAGCTCCCTTATAAAAAGAAACTTCAGAGAACTCCCTCACGCCTTCCACCATGTGAGGACACAGCAAGAAAGCGCCGTCAGTGAGAAAGCAGGCCCTCGCTAGACACAGAGCCTGCATGCGCCTTGGACTTGCACTTCCCAGCCTCCAGAACGGTGAGAAATAAATTTCTGTTGTTTGTAAGCCCCCTGGGCTTTGGTGTTCTGCCACAGCAGCACAAATGGACCAACACAAGCATTGGCTTGTATGGGGGTGGGGACCCTATCTTTTTTTGCATGCTCTAGAAATCCAGTTCACCCTCAGTGCTCATTTGGGTTCTACACACAGAAGATAATTGGCCATTGCATTTTCTAAGATTGCAGAACATCCACACTTTTAGAAAAACCTGCCTTCCTATTACTTGTCAGTAAATGATAGGGGGTTAGAAAAGGATAGTAGTTTATTCCTCAGCCCTCTCCCCCTCTTCCTTCCGAGAGTCAGTCAGGGTGGTTCACAGATGTTCTGAATGCCAATTTAGTAACACCAGACACTCTCCAGACCTAATTTTCACTTGGAATTACCTTTTATCCGTACTTTGGAATAAACACTTAGAGAATGATGGGCTGCCTCATTATGTCAGCTGTTTTAAATGAACAACCCTAATGATGTTTCACTGTACTTGAATTAGAGCACAGTAAGTCATACCTGGTTAACTTGCACTCCACTGGTTTGAAGTTCATGGAAACTGGCATAGGGCTAAGCTGTGGTTTCCTTTTTATTATCTAAGAGCATCCAAAGAAATCAGCAGTGAATGATAGGAACCAAGACTTAAACAGAAGGTGTTTTCAAGTGGCATTAAGCATTTCAGAAGCCTTCATTTACATAGACACACTAATGTGCTATTTATAGGTCATTGCTAGCTATTGAAACCTCGTCCCCTAATGACCCCAGATAGATGGCATTTCATTAGCCTAGTTGTTGCATATACAGGTTGAGTATCCCTAATACAGAAATCCAGAATGCTCCAAAATCTGAACTTTTTGAGTGCTGACATGACACTCAAAGAAAATGCTTATTGTACCATTTCGGATTTCAGATTTTTAAATAAGGGATGCTGAACAAGTATAATATAAATATTTCAAAATCTGAAAAAATCCAAAATTTGAAACACTCTGGTCCCAAGCATTTCAGATAAGACATACCCAACCTGTATTTAGAGTAGCAAAACCATATATTTTAAAAGAAATAGTCCATAATTCAGTCTTGCTTTTACCGTAATCTAGGCATGCACCCTAATGTGAATAAATGACACTTTACTGTGTCTGGTTGCCCTGTCCTTTTATATCATGGGATCTTGGCAAAGAAGTCACAGAAGTATGAATGTAATAGATTCTGGGCCCTTCTGTGTCCAGAAGGCTGTTGTGAGCCTGCCAAAGAGAAGGGGGTACGTGGAGGGGCCGTGAGGTTGGATGAAGATGTGGCTGGTAGTCAGGTGACTTCCCTCACAGAAAGTCTCTTGCAATTAAAAGGAATTGATATTTGCACAGAAACACTCAGAAAAGTGGCTTTTTTAGCTGTTTTATTTGAAGTAATTTTTAGGCTGATCTCTTAGTCAAAAATATTTAATTACTGGACTTTATTTTCCTTTTCTTGTCATGGTTCATGAGTTTTGCAGCCACCTCCTTTTCTTGACTAATTACACTGAGCAGTTGTCTGTTGCTACAAGTTCTGCCAAACAGCTGTTATTGTTGGGTGGTAAGAGGAAGAAAAAGCACCAGTCACAAAAATTTGTCATATCCTAAAAAATAAATAAAATAAAAAGAGAGCCCAGTTGGCCTGTAATCTTCATCCCTACAAGGTTTAAATAATTAGACCACAAGGTCGAGTGTCCTGATTCTGCATAACCGCTCATGCATTCCCTGACGGTGCACAATGTAAACTTGTCTTCTCTCCTTTTGGGGACACTAGTCCTGTCACAGCCTCTGCACTTGCTGAGCTTCTTGACCTGCTGGACAGCAAAGCGATTTCTTCATCAGCTGCTAAACAGGTATGAGCACACCCCCTAGAGCTCCCGACTGCCCCACTGTCCAATAACTGTTTTCTGTGACACCAAAATGCCATCACTAAGTGACTTTCATCATGGAAGTATTAAATGCTTGCAGTGAGGTTTTTATGCTGAAAGGTAGAAACATTCCACGTGGGCAGGATGTAAAGCCAGCCTGTGTGATGCCGGCAGTTTGCTTCTCGTCCTTGCTGACCCGGGGAAGTAGTTACTGTTTGGCTTACCCTGAGTGTCCCCCCAAGCCTTTGACACGGGGGCTGCAGACCATGAGCAGTTTCCCCAAGTCCAAGGCAGCCTCAGCTTGGCTCCCCCCAGCCTCCCAGCCAGCCCCAGGGCCTCCTCTGCCTCTGCCATGTGAAAACTCAGAGAAGCAGCATTGTCCTAGGTGGCGTTTGGTCTCATCTGCACCTCCACCTAACAGTCCTGGGTGGGTGGAAGATTCTGGGAATTCAGAAAATTCTTACACGTAAGTACCCCGAAAGACAAAGAACACCTAGTCAGCTGCCTCATCTCAACTTCAGAGATCGCAGCTGTCAATGCTTCAGCCAGAAACTTAATGTTATTTTAATGGTGCCTTTGCATTTAATATTAATCTGCACCGACAGTAGTGGCAGGTTACAAAGTGAGGCTTTGGGAAAGTGGCTGCTTTTGGCTAATTATGAGGCACCGTGGAGCATACACTGGGCTCTGCTGTGAAAGTGGAGACAGGAACTAATAAAGGCTCTGTTTACCCACCTCACGTGGGGCTGTCAACCACAGGGACCTCGCCACATTTAGGAACGGCTTCTGGTTGTCTGCATGTCAGAGGAATACAAATGTTTATGACAATGCTCAGTGGTTGCAGAAAGATTAGATGTCCTGAGGGCAGAAAAAAACTATATATATATACATATATAAGAGCAGATGAATGATAGCATTTAAAATGAAAGAGGAAAAAAAAAACCTTCCGCTTCTTCCTTCCCTTCCTGCCCCACAAAAAAACAAAACAAAACAAAAAAACCTAGTGCAGTGAATAAGATAGTTCCAGTGGGAAGAAATGGAAAATCCTGGAAGATACTGACAGCTAGGTTCAGATATGGAGACACTTTCAGATTTTATCAGCTTCCAATGTTTAAAGGAGGTGGGTAAGTCCTGGCTTCTGTGAGGCAATCAAACTAAAATAAAAGCCTGATTAGAAAGGTGTTTAGTGTGTGCTATGTAAGGGAATCTTCTATATCATTGCCTTGGGGGGGTTGCTTTTTTATTTTCTACTTTTTGTTTTCTGCTTTAGAAAAATCATTGATTTTCTGGGGAAAAATAATATATGTTATAAAGAATTTAAATAATGCAGAAAAATACAAAGATTCTCAAATTCTACCATCTTGAAATAACTACCATTAATATTGGGTGAATATCATTCCAGGCATCTATCCGTGCATATATACGGAAGGAAGGGAAGGAAAATGGATGAGTATAGACATGAGGTTAGAGAAACAATGACTTTAAAAAATACGAGGTTTTAGTGTTCTTTTTTAAATTTTATCTTTACATATACAGTTCATTGGTTTTTATTTAGTATGTTCACAAAGTTGTACAACCATCACCACCATCTATTCCAGAACATTTTTATCAGTGCAGAAAAGAAACCCTGTGCTCATTACTCCCTATTAACCCCTTCCCTAGGGAACCACTAATACACATAATCCGTGTTCTCTTTCTGTGGATTTGCCTGTGCTAGACTCATACGATATGTGGCCTTTGTGTCTGGCTTCTTTCACTAACAATATTTTCAAGATTTATCCATGTTGTAGCATGTAGGGTACTTCACTCCTTTTTTATGGCTAAATATATTCCATTGTATGGAATATACTGGGTTTTTGTTTGTTTTGGTGACAGGGTCTTGTTCTGTCACCCAGGCTGGAGTGCAGTGGTGTTGTCATAGCTCACTGTAACCTCCAACTCCTGGGCTCAAGCGATGCTTCTGCCTCAGCCTCCTGAGTAGCTGGGACTACAGGCACACACTACCACACCCAGCTACTTTTTCTATTTTTTATAGAGACAGTATCTCACTATGTTCCTCAGGCTGGTCTTGAACTCTTGGCCTCAAGCGATCCTCCCATCTGAGCCTCCCAAAATGCTGGGATTACAGGTGTGAGCCACCACGCCTAGCCAGTATACCACATTTTGTCTCTCCATTTATCAATTGATGGACAGTTGAGTGGTTTCTACATTTTGGGTATTACAGATAATGCAGCTTTGAACATTCACGTACAAGTTCGTGTGTGAGCATATGTTTTCAGAGTTCTTGGGCATATACCTGTAGGAATGGAACTTCTGAGTCATGGTGATTCTGTGTTTAACATTTTGAGGAAATGCCAAACCATCTTCCAAAACAGCTGCACCATTCTACATTCCGACCTGCCATGTGCATGGGTTCCAGTTTCTCCACGTCCTCGCCAGCACTTGTTATTGTCCATCTTTTTTTTTTTTTTTTTTTTTTGAGACAGAGTCTCACTCTGTTGCCCAGGCTAGAGTGAGTGCCGTGGCATCAGCCTAGCGCACAGCAACCTCAGACTCCTGGGCTCGAGCAATCCTCCTGCCTCAGCCTCCCGAGTAGCTGGGACTACAGCCATGTACCACCATGCCCGGCTAATTTTTTCTATATATATATATGTTTTTAGCTGTCCGTATAATTTCTTTTCTATTGTTAGTAGAGACGGGGTCTTGCTCTTGCTCAGGCTGGTCTTGAACTCCTGAGCTCAAACAATCCGCCCGCCTTGGCCTCCCAGAGTGCTAGGATTACAGGCATGAGCCACCTCGCCCGGCCTTGTCCATCTTTTTGATGGTAGCCACCCTAGTGGGTATGAAGTAGTATCTCACTATGGTTTTGATTTGCATTTCCATCATGACTAATTATGTTGAGGGTATTTTTGTGTCTTGTTTTTTATACTGTGCTTTTTTAAAAAATGTGTTGCCATTAATTTTTTCTAAATTTAACAGAAGAGTCCAAGTATGCCTTAGATTTCAGAAACCTGGTCCCCACTCTGGTTCCACTGGTTATTGGCATTGCCTCTGACAGGATAGGAAGAGGCTCCATTAAGTGATTAGATGGCGAGGGGGTGAAGAAAGGTGACCGAATGTCATCCTAGGGATGACAGATACACGGAAAGAATCATCCTTTCCTGAGAACATTCTGAAATCCAAAGACTCTCCCACTTTGTTTTCTAATTTGTTATTAGTCCGTCTGTCCCTGCCTCTCTGCCTCTGCCACTGGCCCATTATTTTCATTCCTTACACGTTTCACTGCACCCTTCTCCTAGGCGTCCCAGCAGTGCCTCTGAGATTTACAAGCCTTGTCCCTTCAGCATGCCAGGGCCAGGGGAGTTAAGAGGTTGCTGCCATGAAGCAGCCCTAGTTTTCAGAAACAGAAATAGAAACCATAAGGTTCTTTTTCATCATGAGCAACCTCCTGGTAACTGTAGACAAAAGCATCCTGCATTCCTCTCACCAGACCCGGGGCTGTGTATTGAGGTGGCGAGTGGCAGTCCCCATCGCCTCCCCTCACTGGAGGCAGGGCCCGCTGGGACACATCAGACTCACAGCTAACCTGAACGCAGCCTCCCGGGATTCCTCTTGTGACACTGAGGCCCCAGATGTCCAGGCTGCTGGTCAGGTCAGGGCTGGAGGGGAACGGTGCAGGGTATACACGCGTGTCTGTGCACACCTGGAAACAGATGTGGATGATCCCGTCTCCGAGGACCATCCAGCTAATGTTCCAGTGGCACTGGGCTGGATCAGGCGATGGAAATCGCATTTAACACACAAGTGTGCCATTTATCCAGTCTCCTCTTTAAAGAGAAATCACCAAAAACCTTTTAACGTAGAAAATGTTACATCATGTGCTAAAGCTGCGTTACAAATGACCTGACGTCCTTTTCCCTCTCAGTGCTTCAGTTCTTTGCACATGTTACTGTGCCCCGCTCTGAGGGGCTTGGGTTGATGTCTGTGCCTTTTGAGAAGAGAGTGACCTTTCTCAGTCCTTGCCTTTGACCCCAGAGAGGGTCTCTGTGACCACAGAGGGGTCTCCTTTCTCTGTAATTGTCACAGCTCCCTCCCGGCCACCAGCAGGTCTTTCTTCCACACCCTGACCTTGGAAGTCTGGGGCAGGCAGGGCCTATGTGCTTTCCTTTCCTTCGAGATACTTTGAAAGTAGCCTTAGCTGGAGAGACATTTGGGTGGCAGTGACGAAGAGGGTGTGTGAATCCAGTCCCCAGGGAACCAGAGGCGGAGCCTGCCCCATCGGCAGAGCTGGCTGCAGTGTGTGTGTGACCGGGGGCGCCCAGCCTGTGTCACCCCGTGCTTTCGGTGCCGCTTACTGACACACAGGAGCAGCACCGCACTGGAAACCTGGTTACGCATGTTTGTCTTGGGTGGGCAGCAGTGGGGGCTGGGAGCTGCGCTCCTGGCCAGAAACAATCGCGCTTGGGTAGCACTTCGCAGGGTGTGATTAAACACGGACAGAAGCTGAGGATTTATGCCCCGGCACGAGGCTCAGCAGCCGCAGAGGCCATTACGGGAGCGTCAGCAGAGTCTGGCCAGGACACAGGGCCTGCCCTCCTCTGTGGCTCCCACCCTGCTGGCTCCAGCCAGGACACAGCGTCCTTGTCTTAAACAGGAATGAGCAGTGGATGGGACAGCCGGGGTCGGCTGTGTCAGCCTAGGGAGCTGGGGGTCTGCGCGGTAATGGCCGCTGCACTAATTGCGAAGTTAACAAGCTGATGTGTCCTGACTCTGGGAGTAAAGAGCATTTCAGCCGCCAGGCTCCCCTTTGTTCCTGCAGGCTGCTGAATGACGTTTGTCTGGCGTCACTGCTTTGTGCCCCCACCCCACCTGCCCCACCTTCTCAGGGAGCAGCCAGCCTCTCTGCGTGTAAAAGCTTCCGTCCTAGCGGTGCACGGTTTCCTTCTCAGCGGTGTGGGTTGGAAGTGCCCCAAGCACACCGCCACCATTCTGGTGGTTTTGGCCCAGGTAACTCCAGCTAGCATTTGAGTCATCGGTCCGCAGCCGTACCAGGGCCAGGCGGAGGCTGACTGCTCGGCTCAGGGTGTGCCCTGTGTTTCCAGCCCGCAGCGGGCTGGGGGAATCACCCCGAGTGCACGAGGACGCAGACCCAGGAGGGCCCCGGGCTGCCCGGCTCCAGCCGTGGCTGTGGCTGCTGAGCTCCTCCGCCCCGTGTTCCTGGCAGGAGTTGCTGTGTAGGTTCTTTATGAGCAGGTCCTCACTGGTGGTTTCTGTTTTGAGCCAGGTTTTGAGACCTCTCTCTCCCTGAATGTTGGACATTTTCAACTAGGAGCTTTTTGGGGGGTCCGTGTAGATGAACAAAATGAACACTGGTCAAAGCCTAGATACCTGCCGGTAGGGGAGAATTTAATTAGGTTATGATAATATATCTGATGGATAGTAGATTTTTTAATATCAGAAAGTATTTCTGCAGTAAGTGGGGGGAAAGGACACAAATTGTATGCACTTTATGGTCACTACTGTGCTACAAATCAGAAGGAAAAAGATGGGAATGAAAAACACCAAAATATTAACATTGGTTATCTTGAAGGAACAGGAATGCAGGTGATTTCTTTTTACCTTTTCTATATTTCCTTATTTTCTGCAGTGAACACATATTAACTTATAATTAGAAAAATGTTTTTAAAAATTTAAGTCTCGGTTCAAG
The DNA here is from genome assembly GCF_020740605.2 of Lemur catta. Lineage (NCBI taxonomy): Eukaryota > Metazoa > Chordata > Mammalia > Primates > Lemuridae > Lemur > Lemur catta. The sequence goes on along the minus strand of NC_059132.1, from coordinate 74,706,763 downwards.
AAAAATAAACATACAAGGGTAAGAGGGCAGAGAGTCCCTTCAGACTTGCCATGGGGCAGCTGCCGAGCATAAACTGCATTAGAAATTGTTCTGGTCCCCAGTCTGCGTGCTGAGGGCAGGGAAAGTTCTCTCCTGCCGTGTGCGCCTCTCTCTAAACGCCTTCCTCATTGTCAGGCTTCGTGAATATTTGATGAGCTGAGGTGGAGGCATGTGTGTCCTGCATTTTGCAAGCGCAGGGGCAGGCTTTCCCTGAGCAGGCAGGGCTGGGCAGCGGTGGCCGAGGGGTGCCCGTGGGGGGCTGGCCCAAGGACCCACCAAGCACCCCTCCCTGCCACAGTTGCTGCACACCCTAAAGAACAGAGCCGAAGGTGCGGTACTGTTGTAGCTGTGATAAATATTTGTGGTTGTTTTGATTTCAACTGGGGGAAACTTTGAGCCCTGCTGAGACTCAGAGCATCTCCCCCTTCATGGCTTTGCTGCACGTGCTAATTTTTGAAGAACGCTGTTTTTCCAGGGGGGACGAATGGCTCCCGGTTGGGGCGTCCTGGCAGAGGCAAGGTAGCAGGCAGGGCGTGGTGCTGGTAGTGACTGCAGGCTGAGAGGGAGCCCGTGCCAGCACGAGGCTGACAGAGGACACCCCCACTCTGGCCGACACTAGAAAACAAGAGGAATGAGGAAAACAAGCACCCTAGGAAATGCCTTCCTTAAAAATGTTTCCCTTTTCTTCCAGGTTTGATCAGTTGTGGGATTTGTCATCATTTTTTAAGCAGAAAACTACACAGACTATTAACTATGAATTATCCTAGTCAGACTTGGATCAGCTCTACCTGTGGGAGACAGTGTGGTAGGCTACAGCCCCCGTGCATTGTAGTGTAGGTTTTTAGTTATTTTCCATTTTGTATCTTCATTATGGGGCTACCTTCCTCTTTCTGCCCCCTCCCAGTCATGTTTCCCAGCAGGCCGAGCTTCTGGACTTTAAGTGCAGTGGTTACTTCCTGCAGCCTGTGGAGCCCCATCCTTCACCAAAATGTCAGCTCAATTAATTAATTTGGGGGACGTGAGACAGATCCATCAGGCCCTCTGACTCCCGTGAGCAGGAGTCTGTGAGGGATGGTCATGCCCACGCCGCCTCTGGCCCTCTGCCCGTGCCGGGGAGCAGCGGGTCTGAGTCAGCAGCTGAGGGGGACTCACCGTCTCCCTGGGCACAGTGGGCACCTGGCTGACCCCAAGTCCTCCATGCTCTGAACCGAGGGAGAAGTTCAGCATCAGGAGGAAACTGCGGGTTTGTTTATCTCCATCTAGAGTGGCCTCGTTCCCGGCCCTGCGGTCAGGGACGCTTCAGGACAGACAGGGCACCAGCCGGGCAGCCAGGCGCCCTTTCCTCCTCGGGCCAGGCCCGCACAGCTGGGTCTTAATTGAATCCGCTCATTCCTGCCCCGGCTGCACAGACCCCGGCAGCAGCACGTGGAGCTGGCGGAAAAGCTGACTCCTCTCTGTCTCTCTCTCCCCTCTGGCCTGTAGGTGTTTGAGGAGCTGTGGAAGAATGAAGGGAAGACTCCAGCGCAGATTGTTTCAGAAAAGAAGCTTGAACTGATGCAGGACCAAGAGGCACTGGAACAGCTCTGCCGCTCCGTGACGCAGGGACATCCTGAAGTGGTGACTATCACGGGCAGGGGGCCGGGGCCAGGGCAGCCTGCGGGGCCAGCCCAGAGACATGGCCAAGAGCCTTTCCACCGGTCCTCGTCACAGCCCAGAGGCTCTTCCTAATAATGGGGGGCCCGGTTTCATCAATAATTCCCTAATTACTTTTGTCAGCTTTTTAGTTAAGGTCAAAAGAGATGAAATTAGGTGAATAATGGAAAAATGCGACTTCTTTTCCTTTAAGAAGTCGTCCCACTCTGGAGTTTGCTCTCTACAGAGGTGTGGTTTAAAGGGGCATTAGCCAAGCTCATGAAATCCAGGATTTTGCCCTCTCAGCATGTTGCCGTCTCCCAGGGGCGGCACTTCGAATGTGGTGCGGCCACCTCTACCTGTAAGGACGACCTCTCGCTGATAAACCAGCAGGCAGTGCTGCGGAGGAGCAGGGAAGACAGGGAAACAACTTCCTGTCTTTAAGAGGTGGGAAGAAAGGCAGAGAGGAAAAGGATTTGTAAATTGTGGAGAAAATCCTTGACAGGAGCATGGCTGAAAACCAAGCCATTTTGTGTTCTTAGCACAGCACGAGATAGGAAAGTACAACGAGGCTCCCTCGCTCTGCAAGTGTGATCATACTGTCCAGTCGTATTTTTCATTGGGGAAAAAATTTGTTAGTATCTCTTTCAGAATAATGCCCACCACCCATCAGCCCGCCAGGGACACTAACAGCTCCGTAAAGAGCTCTTGATAAGGAAAATGAGCCTGCGCGGGGTCTCGGCAGTCTCCATCATCCTGCGTCATCTGTAGCGGCTGATAAAGACACGCTTTCACTCGCGGACCCGTCCTGCGGCTCTCAGTGCAGACTGAGCACTCACTGCCGCCCAGGCGCTGCCGCGCAGGAGGGCGGGCGGGCGGCCTGATAACGCGGCGCCTCCTGCCTTCATCACTCCCCCACCCACTGGCTCTGCCAGTTCATAGATTTGCTTTCTAATAAAGGGTTCTTGCCAGGCAGCGAGGGGAGAAGGAAAGCTGTGCGATTCCGCAGCTGCTGAACGGCACCGGAGAATCAGAGAGGTGTCCTCACCGCCTGGGCCCGTGACTCATCTCCAGGGCATTATGCACGTACGAGATGTGTCCTCGTGTCACTGTGGCGCCCCAAAGGAGAGTGTCCTGGTTCCTGCACGCCAGCTTCTCCAGCTGTCGGCAGCCACCTCTCATTCATTCATTTTAATCAGAAGGCAGAGGGGCAAATCCTCCTCTGACAGGAGCCTGGAAACCTCCTCAGAAGTGCTCCCCACCCCGTTTGTCCTTTCCTCATTTTATAGCTAATACTAACGGGAAGAAGAAACTGAATTTAATTTTCAGTAAACTTAAACCTTAGTTTGGGATGTCTAGGTGTAAGTCTCTTCATTTTCTCCTCTTAAACATCTTCAAAGGTAATGGATGTGAAGAAGGGAAACCCCAGAGCCATCAATAGACTGATTGGGTTGGTCCGGAAGGCGACGCTCAGCCGAGCAGATCCAGCTGTGATAAAGGCAATTCTGGAGAAGCAGCTGTCCTGCCATGGTTCCTGTCCCCCGGCCTGAGGGAGAGCAGCGCAGTGCCCCTGAGAAAGCTGACATCCTGTGCCCTGGGAGCTGGCATCGCTCAGTCCCCAGCCCGAGCCGCACCTGCCACGAGGCTGCGTCCTGCCCAAGTCCTCGCCCTCTGGACCCCGTGCCTGGGACGCGGCCTCCACGGAGAACACAGCTGCGCCCCCATTTGCTTCACTGACAGCAACAGGGTTCCCTGATGGCCACGGCAGTGGTTAGGGAACAGCACACTTTTGTTTAGTAATTTTTTTTTTAATTATTTCAGCATATTATGGGGGTATAAAAGTTCAGGTTACGTATATTGCCGACCCCCCACCCCCACCCACTGGAGTCAGAGCTTCAAGCGTGTCCCTTCCCCAGACGGTGCGTATTGCACTCATTATGTATGTATACACCCATCCCCTCCCCCCCACCTCTGCCCGACACCCCATTAATGTTATTCCCAAATGTGCTCTTAGGTGATGATCAGTGAAACCAATTTGATGGTGAGTACACGTGGTGCTTGTTTTTCCATTCTTGGGATACTTCGCTTAGTAGAATGGGTTCCAGCTCTATCCAGGAGAGAACATAAGAGATTCTATATCCCCATTATTTCTTATAGCTGAGTAGTACTCCATATACCACATTTTATTAATTCACTCACGTATTGATGGGCACTTGGGTTGTTTCCACATCTTTGCAATTGTGAATTGTGCTGCTATAAACATTCGGGTACAGATGTCTTTTTTATAGAATGACTTCTGTTCTGTTGGGTAGATGCCCAATAATGGGATTGCTGGATCGAATGATAGGACTACTTGAATCTGTTTAAGGTATCTCCATATTGCTTTCCACAGAGGTTGCACTAGTTTGCAGTCCCACCAGCAGTGTATGAGTGTTCATATCTCTCCACATCCACACCAACATTTGTTGTTATGGGACTTTTTGATAAAGGCCATTCTCACTGGAGTTAAGTGATATCTCATTGTGGTTTTGATTTGCATTTCCCTGATGATTAGAGATGTTGAGCATTTTTTCATATGTTTGTTGGCCATTCTTCTGTCTTCTTTTGAAAAATTTCTGTTCACGTCCTTTGCCCACTTTTTGATAGGGTTGTTTGATTTTTTTTCTTGCTGATTTTCCTGAGTTCTAAATAGATTCTAGTTATCAGTCCTTTATTGGATGTGTAGCATGCAAAAATTTTTTCCCATTCTGCAGGTTGTCTGTTTACTCTCATGACAGTTTCTTTGGCTGTGCAGAAGCTTTTTAATTTAATCCGGTCCCATTTATTTATTGTTGCTGTGATTGCCTTTGGAGTTTTCTTCATAAATTCTTTGCCTAGGCCAATGTCTATAAGAGTCTTTCCCACATTTCCTTCTAGAATTCTAATAGTTTCACACCTAAGGTTTAAGTCTGCTATCCACTGTGATTTGATTTTTGTGAGAGGTGAAAGGTGTGGATCCTGTTTCAGTCTTCTTTCTACATGTGGCTATCCAGTTTTCCCAGAACCATTTATTAAATAAGGATTCTTTTCCCCAGAGTATGTTTTTGCCTGCTTTGTCAAAGATTAGATGGCTATATGAGGATGGTTTTATATCTGGATTTTCTGTTCTGTTCCACTGGTCTGTGTCCCTGTTCTTGTGCCAATATCATGCTGTTTTAGTAACCACAGCCTTGTAGTACAGTTTGAAGTCTGGTAAATTAATACCTCCCATTTTGTTTTCATTGCCTAAAATTGCTTTTGCTAAACGGGGTCTTCTCTGGTTCCATACAAAGCATAAAATTATTTTTTCTGTATTTGTGAAAAATGATGTTGGTAATTTAATAGGGATTACATTGAATCTATAGATCACTTTGGGTAGTATAGACATTTTAACAATGTTGATTCTTCCGATCCCCGAGCATGGTATGGTTTTCCATGTATGTTTACGTGCTCTGCGGTTTCCTTCCTCAGTGTTTCATAGTTCTCCCTGTAGAGGTCTTTTACCTCCTTAGTTAAATATATTCCTAGGTATTTTATTTTCTTTGTTGCTATTGTGAAGGGTATTGAGTCCTTAATTTGGTTCTCTGACTGTTATTGGTATATATGAATGCCTCTGATTTGTGTGTATTGATTTTGTATCCTGAGACTTTACTGAATTCATTGTTCAATTCCAGGAGTCTCTTGGTTGAATCCTTGGGGTTTTCTAGATATAATATCATATCATCAGTAAAGAGTGAGAGTTTGATCTCTTCTGTCCCTATTTGGACACCCTTGATTCTGCTCTCTTGCCTGATTACTCTCGGAAGGACTTCCAGCACTATGTTGAAAAGTAATGGGGACAGTGGGCAGCCTTGTCTGGTTCCAGTTCTGAATGGGAATGCTTTCAGTTTTTCTCCATTCAGTATGATGTTGGCTGTGGGTTTGTCATATAAGGCTTGTTGTTATCATTTTTGGATAGGCCCTGTCTACACCTATTTTGTTAAGCATTCTTATCATAAAAGGGTGGTGAATTTTGTCAACTGCTTTTTCTGCGTCTATTGAGAGGTTCATATGGTCTTTGTTTTTGCTTCTATTTATGTGGTGAATTACATTTACAGATTTGCATATGTTGAACCCTCCCTGCATCTCTGGGATGAAGCCCACTTGGTCATGATGGATTATTTTCTTGATAAGCACCTGGATTCGATTTGCTAGGATTTTATTGAGAATGTTTACATCTATATTCATAAGGGATATTGGTCTGTAGTTTTCTTTTTTTGTTGCATCTTTTCCTGGTTTTGGTAGCAGAGTTTATGTTGGCTTCATAAAATGTGTTGGGGAGAATTTCATCCTTCTCAATGTTATAGAATAACTTTTTTAGGATAGGCACCAGTTCTTTGTAGTTGTAGTAAAATTCGGGTGTGAAACCATCTGGTCTGGGACTTTTCTTTTTGAGAAGGTTTTTTATTGCTGTTTCGATTTCACTTCTTGATATTGGTCTGTTCAGGAATTCTATTTCTTCCTGGTTGAGCCTAGGAGGCTGTGTGTTTCTAAAAATTTGTCCATTTACTCCACATTTTCCAGTTTGTGTGCATAAAGATTTTTGTAGAATTCATAGATGATATCTTGTATCTCTGTGGCATCGGTTGTGATTTCTCCTTTCATGTTCCTGATGGAGGTTATTAGAGATTTTTCTTTTCTGCTCTTGGTTAGTCTAGCCAAAGGCATGTCAATTTTGTTTATCTTTTCAAAGAACCAACTTTTTGTTTTATTAATCTCCCATATGGTTTTTCTGTTGTCCATTTCATTTAGTTCTGATTTGATCTTATTAATTTCTCTCCTTTTGCTGGGTTTGGGTCGGTCTGTTCTTCCTTTTCCAGCTCTTTGAGTCTATTCATTAGGTTGTCTATTTGTAAGTTTTCTATCTGTTTGATATAGGCATTTATGGAAACAAATTTTCCTCTCAGGACTGTTTTAGCTGTGTCCCACAAATTTTGATAACTTGTGTCTCCTTTGTCATTTAGTTCAAAGAATCTTTTCATTTCCATCTTGATTTCTTCATTTATAAAATAATCATTCAGGAGAAGGTTGTTTAGCTTCCATGACTTTGAGTAGAAATGAGAATTTTTGTTAGAGTTAATTTCTACTTTTATTCCACTGTGATCTGAGCAGATGCATGGTATAATTTCTATTTTTTTAAATTTTTTAAGACACTCTTTGTGTCCTAGGATATAGTCAACCTTAGAGAATGTCCCATGAGCTGATGAGAAGAACGCATATTCAGTGGATTTGGGATAGAATGTCCTGTAATTGTAAGTCAGGCCCATTTGTTCTAGCATTCTGTTTAAGTCCATTATTTCTTTGTTTATTTTCTGTTTGGAGGATCTGTCCTGTGCTGTCAGCAGGGTGTTGAAGTCTCCGGCAATTATGGTGCTGCTGTTTATCATTTGGTTTAGATCAAGTAGGGTTTACTTGATGAATCTGGGTGCACCTAAGCTGGGTGCATATATATTAAGTATAGTTATGTCTTCTTGTTGAACTGTACCCTTCACCAGTATATAGTGACCATCTTTGTCTTTCATTACTTTCGTTGATTTAAAAACTAAGAAGTTATCTGAGATTAAAACCACCAAACCAGCCTTCTTTTGGCTTCCGTTTTCTTGAAATATCAATTTCCACCCTTTTATCTTCAGTCTAAATGCATCTTTGCAGGTTAGATGAGTTTCCTGGAGACAGCAGGAAACTTGGCTTGTATTTTTTTATCCATTGGGCCAGCCTGTGTCTTTTGAGTGGGGAATTCAAGCCATTCACATTTCTTGAGAGAACAGATAGGTGGGGCAGATTTCTGTTCATCCTGTTGGGTAGAACTTCATTGCTATGTTTTCTCTCTTGAGCCATTGTGGTATCTGGCCTTTGATCTTTAGCTCTTTTACATTCGTGGGTCTTTCTTGTGCTAGTCCCTGTGCAACGCTGTTTTGAGTACTTCTTGGAGGGCTGGTCTTGTCTCGGTGAATTCCCTCAGTCTTTGTTTATCTGAGAATGTCTTAATTTCTCCTTCATATACAAAACTTAGCTTTGCTGGGTACAAGATTCTAGGCTGGGCATTATTCTGTTTTAGAAGAGTGAGAATGGGGCCCTAGTCTCTTCTTGCTTGTAAGGTTTCAGTTGAGACATCTGGTGTTATTTGGATGGGCTTTCCTTTGTATGTTAGTTGTTTCTTTCTTCTTACAGCTTGAAGAAGGGCCTCTTTAGTGGATATTTTGGTCAGTCTAATGACTGCGTGATGTGGTGTCTTCCTATTTGCAGTGAATCTCCCAGGGGTCCTTTGTGGTTCTTGTACCTGTATTTCTAGATTTTTAGCAAGGCCTGGGAAATTTCCCTCAATTATATCTTCAAATAGCTTATCCAACCCTTGCGTATTATCTTCTTCACCCTCAGGAATGCCCATAAGTCTCAAGTTAGGCTTTTTCACATAATCCCACATTTCTTGCAGACACTGGTCTTTTCTCTTATTTCTTTGCTCTATCTCTGTGACTGACTTATTTAATTGGAAGGTGTTATCTTCAATCTCTGAGATTCTTTCTTCTGTTTGATCTACCCTGGTCTTGAGGTTTTCCACTGTGTTTTGTAGTTCCCTGAATAAATTCTTCATTTCCAGGAGTTCGGTTTGATTTTTCTGTAATATTTCAATTTCTTTAGTGAATTTTTCTTCGAAGTCCTAGATTTTGTGTGGTTTCTTTATGTTGGTTATCCATTTTTACTTGCATATCATTCAGTTTTCTTACAATCCATGTTTGAAATTCCTGTGACATTTTAGTGTTCTGAATCTGGTTAATGTCCATTGGTAGAGAGCTGGTGTTCCTCTTTGGGGGTGTGTTTTCTGTTTGATTCTTTATACTTCCAGAGTTCTTTTGCTGAGCCCTTCCCATTTGGATGAATGGTTGCTTCCCTCCTTTCAGCTTTCGTTTGGAAAGTAACACGCCTTGTGCTCTGGTCCTAGGCTGCCTAACAGCCTGGGTGTGTTGCTTCCTTTGTCACTAGGGGGAGCCACTTATGTGTTGTTCAGGGTTCTACCACAGCTGGGGGGCTGCTCCTGGTGCGTCCAGCCCCAGAGTATTGATTTGACCTAAAACCAGTCTGACGAGTTAAGTCACTGGGCTGACTTTTGATCTGCAGCCAAGATTCACACTGGTTGCACAGAGAGTGGCTTTTTCTTCTCTCTCCCTCTCCAGAGGTGGTGTCTACCACTTTCCGTGTGAAAGATGCTGGCTAGGGGGAGGGCATGTTGCCACTGTTCACGCAGCACCCCACCAGCTACAGATCCCACGAGCGATGGTCTGCCCCGCCCCAATGCCCGCAATGTCCACACGCTAATCTATCACGAGTGGGGGAGGACTCAGAGTTCACACATCAAAACGGGACCGTTGGCCATAGGTCACACAAGGGCAGAGCTCGTAGCAAGGGTCAGTGGGCTGGAGGAGGGGAGCTGCCCGGCACCCTATCACACCACAGCAGCTAGGCTCTGGACCCTGAAAATGGCAACTGCCCACCCACAGATCGCCAGCACTGGGGGTGACTGTTCAGGGGTTGGCAGGTGCCGGGTTGAGGGGCTGTGTCATCAGGATGCCCCATTGCCTCATTTATGTCACCTTCCCACAATCTCACGCCTGTGCAGCAGGAGCTCTCAGTGTCTCTGATCCATCCTGAGTGGGCCTAATAGCCCGCAGGGGTTTCCAGGTTAGAGTGTCCTAATTAGTTTTCACCTTTGTCAATCTGGATCGGCTGAGTGGTAGAGGCAATTTACCTGTCTCCTAACTGCCTCCAGCGGTAGCCCAGACCCGTCCCTCCCCGGCCAAGCACAGTCCTCGCACAGAGCTCGGGAGTTCAAGATGCTTCCCGCTAATGTCTCCTCTCCACAGAGCCCCCACGTCTCCCGGGTGATTCTGCACCGACTTCAGGCAGATTCCTGCCTGAGTGGGTGTGGAGGCCAGTGAGAAAGCAAGACGCTCTCCTGTGGGACTGATCCCACCTCACTCACTGGTGAGGCGGGCACAGCCATCCCACACTCTACTGTCTATTGTTTGTCCCGCACTCTCCAGATTTTCGCGATCTTATCTCCTGTTCACCTTTTCTTTTTCCTGCTTTTTGTGTCCCATGCTGATTCCCCGTGGATTCACAGTGCTGTTCTTGCAGGGGAGCGATCCACTCATGTATAGCAGGTCAAGATCTACGCCTTCCTCTCTGGGAGCAGGAATCCAGGAGGTTACCTCCACTCCACCATCTTTTCTTCCTCTGTTTGTTTAGTAATTCTAAACTAAATAAAACATATGTTTCAAATACTGTCACCATTTAAGAAAACTTCATTCTGTGGTTGAACAAATATTTTTGAGCACTTGCTAAGGGCTGGCCATTGTTCTAGGTGCTGGGCATTAGCAGGTTCACAGTGATCAAGAGACTATAATTCCGGTGCAGTATATTTAGACCTAAAAATAGATAAATGAAGATGAAAACATAATAAATTGGCACAGTGTAAACACGTGTTTAAGGAGATCTCAAGAAGGTGTGGGAGGATATTGTTGTCAGTATTAATATTAGGTGTTTATTTGTGGTAACCAGCTGATCCACTGAGTAAAGTGATATTGCCTCTTCAACTCCCTTCCAATCTAGAAGGCACAGATCTGAGAATGAATTTTTTTAAAAGACAACAGAAGTTTTCAAATAAATTTAATGAATAAAATATATACTGAAATATCACATAAAAATTAACTTACACTTCAAAGATTGTGCAGGTGACAACTCCCCCCCGAAATCCCTCCAATCCTCAGGCCACAAAAGATAAACAGAAAAAAAGCTGTAACATCAAACTGATTTGTTTTGCATGGAAAGAATAATATTATAAACTAGTAAATCCAAATCATGACCTTTAACAATAATCATGGTGCAGCTGACAGCATCACGAGGAAGGCCGGGCTGCCTCCGCTCCTGTCCTCGTGACAGTACTGTTTCTACTGCACTGGAGCACTCGCTCCTTCCTTCACTATGTGCCTTCCTCCCCTCTGACTCACATGCTTGCTTACAGATCGGTTTTGCAAATGCTGTTTTTTAAAAGCATCTTAAAAGCATACTTGTCAAACTGTGACACAAGCAAGAGAACAAGCTCTTTGGAGGCCCTGATTCTGAGCTGTGAATTCTCCAGCCTACTAAGGACAGTAGAAATGTTTCTGTTGTGACGGGTGCTCCAGTGGCAGCTGGGGAACCGGAGGACGGTGGGCACTCCCCCCATTACCAATTCCTGCCTTGCAGTGTCTCAGGACTTCCCTAACGAAGAGTGATGAGAAAAATGTCCCTCTTGCCCAGCCAAAAAGGGAGAGAAAGGAAGGAAACCAGTTGTGTGGTTTATTTTAGACGAGGAGGTGGTGGCATTTTTTAAAAATAACGTTTTAAAAAATTAGTGACTTTGAATTGTAAGAAAATATGTCATCCAGGAAGACAACTGTTCCATGATCTGTTGCAGTACTGAAAACCACTGGGTCTAAAAGTAATTTTTACCAGACCTCTCTATAAGAGAGAAAGGTAAAACCAGTTCTACTTGCTCAGCAAGTCACTGAATTACAAATGGGCAAAGTGATCCGAGATTGCAATCTGGCAGGATCTTTATTTTCTAAGAAACAAGTTTCAGTTTTGTTTTAGAAATTCCATTTTCACCAAAAGTTCTGGCTTCTTGATGATTAAACCATACAGAAAGCACTGATCAATCTTTCCAGACTTTTTGAAATTAAGAGCTTACTTAAACGGGGATGCAGCCAGATAAAGACGGTTTACCAAAACTATTACACTGAATGAAAACCATATTATGGACTGATCATTCCCAGAGAAAAATGCCATCACTAAAACACTTGATCTTTATAGACTAATTCTCATTCAGCTCTGACAACTGCCTGTTGTCTTGAATGCCAACTTCTGAAATCCTGAAAACTGGACTTCGTATGTTACCACTGCTACTAGAAGAAAACTAAAACACAGCCCTGACTGGAACCTGATGAGATAATTGTGAGATACGTTTACATAACGGCCTAAAAAATTCACGGAAATATGGCTCTGCTCATAAAAGGCCTCAGTGAAATACAATTTTACATTTTTGTGTGAGTCTGAATTTAGTCTAGTCATGGGTTTACTATTCTGGGGGAAATCTCATTAAAATGTACGAGTTGGCCTCATAGTGAAGCCATTGCCATCTGTCATTGGAATCCACACACCTGTAGTCCGAGTGTATAACGCCGAGGGTTGGACTGAAAGGAAAACGTGCTGGAAAACTGGCTTGAACCAGCTCTGCCTGGTCAGGCCCAAAGCGCGTGTGTGCTGCTTGAAGAGGAGGCTGGTTGGTGGGCTGGTTCCGGCGGGAAGGCAGGAACGTCAGCCCCAGCACTCGCACACTACCTAGCATAGAGGAAGTTTTCAGCAAAGGTTCACTCACTTTATGAAACAAATTAATGGACAGCCATTTGTGGGGCCCTTTTGTAAGAGAGGCTGGTGATACCAACTACTAACTAGGCTTTCACATTCTGGGTCATTCCGATCTAGAAGGGAGCTTTCTATCTCTGTCCAGTTTATGCATCAAAGTGAACTTCTGTTCCTGCCTTTCAAGGTGTAGGTGTCCTGGGAAAAAGAACTTAAGATCATTACTGCACCAAGGTAAGGATATTTTAGCTAGGAAACCCCCCACTTTTTTTTTTTTTTTTTAGTAATTATTGCTAATCTGGAAGAAGGCCATGAAGTTTTTGAAAGTACACAGCCTCCTGCAGCTTTGAGTTGGTTAATTCAGTATATCACTTGTGGCCACAACCCACAACGTATATTGTACTTTTCATTTCGACTGAATTTAGCTGCATTATTTCAAGAATTCTACATGGTAGCTATTGGAAAAAACCACCAAATCTACCTGAAAGTCCAGATTTACTTGAAAGGCCGTTATCATAAGCAGCTTGGCAGTGGCTGCCACGCTTCTACAGCAGGTTTTAGACAAACGCATTCGAGAATTATTTTTGCACAGCGCTGACCCTGGCTCATGAGATGGAAGCATCCGAATGGAAACCTCTCGCTGCCTCTCTGAGTCAGACAGCTTAGCAAAAGTCATGTAAGTAAAGGTATCACTACCGAATTCCTTCTGCTAAAATATCTGCAGGGTAAAAAGGGGCCTTGTCATAGGGGGGCCTTTTGTAGACTTTTGTAGACTTGTCCCAATAAAAAGTCAGCTGACACTCTAAGGAGCACAGCCTTCTGCAGCCTCAGTTCCATGAAATTCATAATCTGGCCTGAGAGCTTTCACCACCTTTGTCGAGTGCTAAAATGATACAGTAAATCCAAACTCCCCAAAAGATGCCTGAAATGCATATCAAACTCATGCTGATGGAATCCTACTGGCAGTCGTTACTTGTGTGGGTGTTAGGTTTACTTATGCCTTTTAAGACAGAAGCAAAATCCATAGTGACCTGACAGGATAGGAAAGGTCACTCCTCGCCAAAATCATCATCGGTTCTAGGATTCTACATGCAAAAGGACAAAGAACTGAAGGCTTCCCCCACTCTGTCCTAAAGAATCTTTAGGACAGAGTGAAAATCTTTCACTAACGCCCTGTTTATCCAGTTAATGAGCTGCCAGGGTAATCTGTCCTCCCAAAACAAGTAATGGCCTAATAAATGCCTGGACGTAGAGAGGATTTACTGAGGCAAAATTATGCTGAAAACCATTCGTAGTCTTCTGAGAGCTCCTTCTAAAGCATTAGGTTTATGATGGTCATTGAAAAACAAAAAAAAAAAAGAGTCAACTCTGTTCTCGTTTCCTCAATGATGTGATTTAAGGGTGGAATATAAACTGGCTTGACAGTGTTCTGTTTTAAGCTGTTATTTGATGGAGAATTAATGTTACATGATTTATAGACTGACAGCTGAAGCAAGAAGGGGCCTAGAATGTCTTCTTAATCACTTCAAGCTGATTGGCCTCAGCTCCAAGAGGACTGCGGTTTCCTGGAAGAGCGAACACTGCAGAGCAGGCTGAGGTTCACAGCAACCACACATGACACCGGCCTGGCCCAGTGACTTGAAATAGCACATGCGATAATAGCTGTCCTGCAATAAAGTGTTTCATAAAAACAGCTAGCAGGACAGCCATTTCAGTAAACACAGGGCTGGTAATTAGCAATTAAATTGAACTGCCCTTAAATGAGAACTGGAGCGAATGCAGATATTTAACATCACACCAGTGACAGGTCCCACCCCTGCTGGGCCAGTGTGTCCCCACTGAAGGCCACCTAGACACACTGAGCCAGATTCCGAAGGGGCAGCCCAGCCACAACCCTAAACCTCTAAACAGACCTGGAATCAACCCACATGGCCACTGCAGCCAAGCTGATTCAGAGAAAGTGAAAACAGCTTTCCACCCTGAGTAACCCTGGCTGCCCAGATTGAACTGGCTACCCACATATTCACACACCCTGTTTGCAGGTTCTCTTCATTAGAGGATGCTTCCCTGATAACCCCCCAGCTCCATGTATCTCAGTGGATTAAAACCTCCGAGTCTATCCGACCTAAACAAAAGCCTCCTGAGGACCTGTAAAAGCACTGGGTGTATCCTCCCTCTATATTGAGACTTCACCTCAAACCTCAGCACATCAAAGTATTTTCCAAAACAATACTAAGCAAAACGAGGACAACTTCAAAATTCCTCTAAATGCCAGGAAAGGAAATATCTAATGACAAAGAAAATCACATCTCTAATTGATTATTCCAGCATCCCCATTTCTTGGCTGGGAAATTATAACTTACCCCAATGAAATTATATTTGAATTTCCTTGTTTAAAATTTTAAAAACATTTACTTGGCCATTTCCAAAAATCAATTTTAAATATCCCCAGTGCTCTCATGTTTTGAGCCACAAAATTCACTCGGTCTAGAACTTTAAATCAGACCCTGAATTATGCATTGAGGTTAATGTCGTGATGGAACACGTGACTCACTCACCTTTACTGCCAAGGCCCAGCGGGCCAGACACAGTGACGCCAGCCCTGGGCTGCCCCAAAGGCCTGTGCCTCCTCTTCCTCTCTTCCCCATGTTCTTCCAGCAAGTAACACAGCAACTGATGTGGGAACCTATCATATGGAAAAATGTCCACACTCTCAGACCACCACATTTTTAAGCATGCCACATATCTTTAAAAATTTTTCCCCCAAATTCATTACACAAAAAGATATTTCTAAGGGCCTTGCCTATTTGCCTTAGGACTGGAATATTCTACTTCATTACCATGACTTTTTCCCGCCAAGGAGTTCCCAGCATCGCCTGCCTGCTATGTGGTGTCTTCATATCTGCCTAGACCAATGTTCACTCCCCCGAATCTTTCAGGATTTGCTCTTCTATCTGTAGCCTCAGGTCTCTGCTGTTTTTCTTTTGGCATGTCCATCCCCTGCCCTGAACAACCCACTCCTGGTTATTTCACCCAACTACACTGGCTTTTCTATTCTCTATACTGTATTTCCAGGTCAATTTTCTGACTTCATTTTGCAAAAGCCTGATACAAGCCTCTGGAGGAGGACTGCGATGGATTCAGAAAGATGAGCCAGTTTCCAATTCCAAGTAGGAAGTTAGGGAGGGGTTAGCGTGTGAATTTGCTGCCAGACCCCACCATGGGAAGCTGCATTTTCCTGCCTGTCATCTCTGTCCTCCTTTAAAGTCAGTCTACTTCAGTACCCGTTGAAAAAAATAAGAGGCACAAAATCAATCTCTTCCCCAAAGGGCACCTTGCACAAAGGAACCATGGTGTCCTATAATAAAGCACTACGGACTCAGGAGGAACTGACACCACCACCGGATAGTGGAGAGAGGTGTAAATCAGACAAAAAGCCAAAGAACACAGTTCCCACATGTGGCTTCAGCATTCTGTGACCTGGCAAGTCCAAACAAGAAGATAAATACTTGTGCAAAACAAAGTTAGAGGATAAATATCTACAACTTAAATTCCATCTTTAACTGTTCTCTCTCTACCTTAAGCCACCTTCTTTTCTGATGGAGACGTGTGGGCAGTGCAGATACACGCAGGCCAGTGTGCCCTGCCTCATCCCTCCTGGCTGCTGCACCGCAGCTGAGCAAACCACTTCTCAAGACAAACAGAAACGTGCGATGAGCAGGTAGCTGTCTTTGGTTTCTTGCTTATATTACGAACCACTGTCAGGCTGGCTCCTAACAGCTCAGCCAGCCCAGGTGGGATCTCCCGGTGCCTTTGTGCTACGGGCTGGTTCTCAATCTCTCATTACCAAGCTGTTTCCAGGGCCCTGGAGCACAAAAGGGCTGCCTCTGCTCTGCAGCGTCCAGATGTGATTCTCTCCCCGATTCCCCTTCCTGTGCGCTTGGGGCCTGATTAAGACCAAAACAGCGCTCTTAAGGCACAAGCACCGGACCCGCCGCTGCCTTGGGGCTCCGCAGAGATGCCCACAAAGAAAAAGAGAGAACCGGGTCTTCCAATTTCCCTCCAAACAGGGAGGGTATGCTCATTACTCGCTTCTCATCTGCTGACTGGGCCCAAAATAGAGGGGAGTGGAATTTAATATCCATAAATATCAGTTGTTTATGGTCTCATTTTTAGCCCACAATTGTTCTTTTTTCTCCCCTTGGTGGTGGTTTAACATGGCTGTGGCTCTAAGTATAATTATGTCTCCTGGAGCAGGCTGAATAAATACAGACAGAATGTTGGGGCCTTCTAATGAACCCCATTACTCAGAGGGCAGCACTTCCACGTGGAGCGAGTCCCCAGCAGGCACTTGGCTTTGCTGGACACCCTGAGACCCGTTTGCATTTACATCCCAGCTCCCGAAGTGGGCTGTACACTTCCTGTCTCTCTACAAAGTGCAATGTGTTAGCAAAAGCAAACAGAATTTTAAATAATTACCAGTGTTTTTACAGGCTGCTTTTAGTTTACCTTTATCTTTTTCCCCTACTCCATACTTTCCCCAAAAAAACCCACTATGAAATGGCTTCACAAGTTAATCTATTTGTTTTCATAAAACACTTAAAACATAATGACGGCTGTGATCTTATATAAGTATACAGTACCATACTTTCTTTATCTGCTCAAACTCCTGAAATCCAAAGTAACAGTTTGCATAGGTACACCAAATTTTGTGCAAATCTTACTAAAATAAGGCTACATTCAGTGTTTAGGTAGTGCCACACTGATTAAAGTAAGTTCTCAAGCAACAAGAAAAATTGTCTGCATCCCAAATTCTCTCCAACTACATCTGACTTCCCAGGCAGGCAGCTGAGACTGGTGGATTTGCCTGCACCGTAAGGCAACACATGTGGGGCAGAAGACAAGTCCTGGAATAAAGTTAAAAGGGATGTCTGCTACATGCTTATGTGTGGAGGCAAGGGGGCTCCATCTTCAGTCTTCCCTTTTAGAAAATGGAAGCCAAAATGCAGACGGCAGCAGGAGCATCTGCACAGCTGAAGGTGTGTTTCTTCTCGTGTGCTGCTGAAGAGCCGGCCTTCTGACACGGAGCCTTCCAGAAATCACTGAGCCCCAATATCTGCCTGATGCAATCTGAGCTGCAAGATGAGTGACTCAGGGGGGCGGGGAGAATAACAACCAAAAAATGCAAGGAGAAAAAACTGAGCAAAGAAAACCACCAAGGGAGCAATCAGCTCATGAGGCTTACATTCTACACAACGGAAGGTGGAAAGACCCGGCATGAGAGAGAGGAGATATATAGAAAATTCCCCTCCCACAAATCAAGTATTGTCAGGAAATTTCAAAGTAGAAATTTTTGTAAGCAGCTTTGCATTTAACATTCAGTCAAGACACTAAAACCTTATAAAACAAGAACCTCTATTTTAAAAAAAGAAAAAAGATCTAACAATAGGAGTCCTCGAAGTCACCCAGAATCTTATAGCACAGAATGGAGTGTTCCTGGGCCAAGGCAGCCAGTTCCTTCAGGAACTCAGGGAAGAGGGCAGCGGCCAGCATGGTGTTCCTCACTGGCAGGGGCAGGCTTGGGGGGGCCCCAGCCACCCTGCCTCTGTTTGTCAGGAAGGGCTGAAGTACTCTTGGAGGACCATCCAGAAGGTTCTTGCCACTTCCTGTCCTAGAAGCGTCCTGAATGGGATCTGAAACCAGAAAGAAGACAGTCATGGTGACCCTCTGTAGCCCTCTGTCCACCGTCTTAAGTGTGTGTGTTGGGGGGCAGCGGTGGTGGAGGGTGTCTAATCATGGGGGCAGTTCCTATAACTGGTTAAATCCTGAAGACAGCCCTTGAGTACTACGTGACACACATATTTGCCCGACAGATAACCTCCATAGATTTTAACCCCAAATCCTGTATAAGAAACTTTGTGCAAAAATTGTGGCAAGAATATAGGTCTGTCAAAAACCCTCCAGGCTGGGTGTGGTGGCTCACACCTGTAATCCTAGCACTCTGGGAGGCCGAGGCAGGTGGATCATTTGAGCTCAGGAGTTCAAGACCAGCCTGAGCAAGAGTGAGACCCGTCTCTACTAAAAATAGAAAAAAATTAGCGGGGCACGGTGGTGCATGCCTGTAGTCCCAGCTACTTGGGATGCTGAGGCAGGAGGATGCTTGAGCCCAGGAGTCTGAGGTTGCTGTGAGCTAGGTGACACCACGGCACTCTAGCCCAGGCAACAAAGTGAGACTCTGTCTCAAAAAAAAAAAAAAAAAAGGAACCCTCCGTGCCCAGAAGGTAGGGTAAAAAAATAAAAAAGGCATCTTCTACCACTAGCATTAACCGAGTGAAGACCTAGCTCACCAGGATGCTTATTTGGGGACGACAAGGAACTCTGCCTGCTCTCACAGCCTCCCAGTGTGGGGTGACCGTTCTCCCTTTGCCTGTTCAGCCCTGACCATACAGCAGAGCTAAGGCAGGGAGGCTGGGTTGGTTACATGAGCCACTCTGAGTTCTCTGCAACTGCTGCAGCAGACCTTAGGGCTCCCTGTTGGCCCCCAATCTCCTTCTGAGTGAGACTTCTAACCTTTTATATAAAAGGAGAGTGGAAGATTCCTTCTGATCCATAGAAATAATGGAGAGGAAGTTGGGGGCTGGTAAGACCAGACTAAGAACTTCTTGCAACCATGGAGAGGAAGGTTTCCAGGGGTTTCCATCTCAGTTTCAATAACTAAAGTCTAAGACAATATGAGCCCAAACTTTAACATATTCAAGTGATTCGTATTTTCTTATCAAATCAGTTTTTGCTAATTAAAATGGTTCAACTTCCCTGACTATTTAATTCCTGAACATCAACAGCCCACATATATTAATATTTGTAGGAATTATTTATGCCTTCCTCTGCCCCTACACAAACAGTCCCATTACTCCTTATAAATCATCATATTCAAGCTCCTCATTATTTTGGCTGCTTTTTTAGAATTCAGTCCCATTTTTCAACACTCTTCTCGGAGTGTTGCTTAACTGCAGTACTAAAAATTCTTGACATTTATAGTACTTTCCACATCTCACTACTATAGTCTTTAGTGTTAAAAAAAATCTTCCACTTTACTGCTTTAAATATCCTTTTAGATTAAGGCATATCACAGCTTTAATGCCATAAAGAACTGGGAAAGTTGTTGAGAATCTGTCTTCTGCTACCTTTCTGCAGATACCACGTGCCCTGCCCACAGAGTAAGGACAAAGGGGTCGACTTCACCAAGCCACTGCCAACCCTGCGACCAC
Source organism: Lemur catta (assembly GCF_020740605.2). Taxonomy (NCBI): domain Eukaryota; kingdom Metazoa; phylum Chordata; class Mammalia; order Primates; family Lemuridae; genus Lemur; species Lemur catta. Next base: position 74,687,369 of record NC_059132.1, on the reverse strand, counting down.
CCTCCCCATCCCCACCATGGCCCCAGGCCCTGCAGCTCTCCAAGGGCCCCACAAAGCTCAGGAAGGAAGCTGACCTGCACACCAGTGGGGAATGGATACTTGTGGACCCCACTCCCAGATCAAGACCAGTGTTGTTCAGGCTCGTTCCACCCCCTGGAGTTCCCTGCCTGGCATCTCTGCTCACCTAAATCTTACTCCCTTCAGAAGCACTAGTACAGTGGTTAGGAGCACAGACTGCCATTTACTGGCTGAGTGACTGCAGGCAAGTTGCTTTACCTCTCTGTACTTTAATTTCCTCACCTGTCAAAAGCTCAGAGAGTTGTGGTAAGGATTAAATGAGTCAACAGGTGTAAAGTACACAGGGACCTCTAAATAGTGTCAGCCATCACATCATCCTCAGTGCAGCTGCCACTAACTTCACAGAGCATTTCCAGTTTCCTATTCCTTGTCCTGCCCTCCTCCCCCACGTTAGTGACCAGCGAAGGCCAGCACTGCCCTTCAGCCTTGCACTGTTGTTGATGTTCTGTCTCCTCTACTAGACTTGGAGCTTTCTCAAAGCTGAATCCCTATCAGATAATGTATTAATATCTTGTGCAACCCCTTACACACTCCATACTCATAGCAGAAGCGAATAAAAACTTGCTGAATGAATGAGTGAAGGAGTGACCTCCTTAGTCTTCCCCACTCCTGATCCTCCCCGGAGCTGCTTATATTCCTCATCTCCACCTTCCTCTTTCCACTCCACTCCTCTTCTCCCCTAAAAAGGGTTTTCGTGATTCATTCATCTAGCCTGATCCATGAATAACAAGTGTCATCACTAAGCCTCATTTACACAGCTAGAAACCAAGAATCAAAACTGTGTTCACCAGTGAAGGCAGGAGAGCACCCAACGGGGAGATCAAGGACTAGTGGGGAAATCTTCAGGGGGCTCCACCAGCGGCTGGGACCTATCAACCCAGCTCTCCTCTGGGGTCTTGGCCTTTCAATGTGTCACCAAGCACCGTCAAGCTCTCGATTCAAAAGCAAGCAGACCTGGGTTGGGGTCCCTACCTGACAACCAAAGCTAATCATAATGCCTCAGTTTGCTTCTGTGTGAAATGGGGCTATTACCTACCTGACCTTCCTTCTGGAATTAGAGATCAGTGAAAAGACTTTGAATATAAGAAAATTCAAGGTTGAAGTATTCAACTCTATGGTTTAGCAAGTATTTGAGGAGAAAAAGAAAAGCCTGGCAAGTGGCTGAACCTCAGAGAGCAGCAGCCTCAAGAGGAATAACGTGGCAGCTGGCACCAGCACGCCGCCCGCTCTGGAGCAGCGGTCACACGGGCTTTTGCTGGTGCTGGAAGCATTAGTGCGGCGGCTCGTTTTCCACCGGGGCTGCCAGGCGGCAAAGGGCACGCAGGGTCTGCGCGCTGGAGCAGCGGCGCTGCAGGGGCCCCAGTCGCGCCCCTCATAAAAGGGTCCAACAAGCATACACAGGCACCTGAAGAAGGCAGGAGGAAGGGAAGCATAAATAAATTTCAGAATTAGGAATGGTTTCTGAAATGCTGCCCTGGGTCTGAAAAGCTGCAATGAAAGGTTTTCAAGACTAATACTGGGAAGATTTGAGAAGTGAGGGGAGAGAGGTTACAGGTTCCTCTCGCTGGCAGCAGTGTTAGGCAAAGGGCATAGCACACAGACACTGGAAACTGGCCCATTACCATGATTCTTAATTATAAATTGTTCTGTGTCACAGTAAGAATGAGGGGGAGGAAGACTTGGCACATTTACAGGCAAATGATTCAGAAGTCAGCTTTATACAAGAGGATGGGAAATTTCCCATTCTGTGAGTTTAGAGTTTTTTACCTTGGGGGGAGGGTGTCACTTTGCTTACCTGAAAGAAGTTAGAAAGTTAATCTGAAAAACTCAGTTATAGGGAAAATCTTACATCTCAAGAGAAGCTTCCTACAAGTCAGAGTTCCCTGAGTGCCCCCCACCCTTCTTAAAAAGCACTGACCCCAGATGACTAATCTGACAGTCATGCAGCGAGAACAAGTTCCCCTGGGCACACATCTTACAACCACAGGCCCAGACAATCTGTCGCCAGGACAAAGCCCAAGGTGTAAGTGACCCCACCGCCCTCCTGAACGTGTTGGGTAAGTCTCAGTGCTCAGTGTGTGTGCATTTGTCTCCCTGAATTAGGCAGGACAGGCTCAGGCACTTGAGCTTCATGATCCTGGCTGACTACCCTGGGCCTCTCATTTCAGCTTCCTTATATGAAAATGAAGCCAAGGGCACCTTTCTTGCCCATTTCACAGTGCCGTTTGACAATAAAAATTGACTGCCTGGGAAAGCACTTTATAAATAGCAAAATATAAATGAAGACCAGGCCTGAAGTACAATGTAAAGAGACTGCAGCCACCTTCTATCTAGGAGATGCAAAAATGGCCACAATGTATTGCATCAAGAGTTGGGGTTTTTGTTCCATTCTTGAATCCGCGCAGGCCCCGTGACTTGCTTTGACCAACAGAACGCAGCAGAACTGACCTTGTACGAGGTCCAGGTCTGAGCCACAGATGTGAGGGAGGCCATCCCTAGACATCCAGCCGCCCACTGACAGCAGACACACTAGTGAGTCCAGCCAAAATCGGCCTGGCCCAGGTCAGAAAACACCCAGATGACCACACAGACTCATAAGCAATCAGAAATGGCTTTGTTTAAAGCCAATGCATTTTTGCAGTGGTTTGATATGCACAAAAGCTAACTGATATACCTTCCCTCACAGGGTGAGTTACAGCAGCACGCTCTCTGTTCAGAAGAAACTCAGCTCACAGAGACCATCCACGTGGCTAAGAGAGGCCACATGGGGCCTCAGGCCCACCTTCCCACGGAGATGTGGGGGTTCTTTCCCTCCATGAATGGCCTTGGCTGCTTGTCTCAAAGTCCAAGAGCTCAAAGCCTGGCCCCTCTTCCACCAGTGGCACGGCCTCCCTTTCTTTCAAACTCTGCCTTGCAGTACCCTAGCGGCTCATCGCAACTCAAGTTCTGGCTTTAGCCAGAACAGATCTGAGAGATGGAGAACACATCCTTCATTTAAAAGTCAAGGGACAGGGGCCTAGTGAGACAAAGTGACAAAGATCAAATAGCTACACAGAGGAAGGATCAGGCCTTCAGAGTTCTGGGGTTTTTTGGGTTTTTTTTTTTTTTTTTTTTTTTTTCAGCTTCTTTTAAAGGTTAAACAATTGCTCTGAGTTTCATTTCTGCCTCTCACTCCCAATCTTGTTTCTGATCACTTGCGTTAGCCCAGGATCGAGAGCCCTACTCTCTCCATTGATCACCTGCCACAAAGAGGCCTGACTTGTCCGCGTGTGGAAAAGTAAAAGCCAGGGCCACATGGGGCATTTCCTAGTTTGCTCACACCAAGGCATAAGTCACAGCTCAGAGGACAACAGTCATCAAACCTGTCCAACCAGAGCTTACACAAGGCAAAGCAGCAGTGCCCTGTGGGCCCAGCAGGCAGCAGAACCACTCTCAATCTCAGCACCCACCCGCCTCCCTCCCCCACCTGCACTGCCAGGGGCCCAACACCTCCTCCAGAGCTGATAAAAAGGCACTCTTGGGAATTTTAGGCTGAGCATAAACTTTACTTCTCCCAGTGCAAACAAACAGTTTTTTAGCTCCTAGAGCCCTGGAGCACATTTATTTTTGGCCCAAGAGCCTCTGAAAACATTAAAGAGAACAGATGCCCTCCTCAGGACAGGGTTGGTCAAAAAATGGCTTGGGGAGTGCACACAATGCCTCTTTCTGGCCCATATGTGCTGTGTTATTTATTCTAGACAACATCCCACACATCAGCTCCTTCCTGGAACCACTGTTGGTTAGGAAAACAAATGCCCTGCTAGACCCTCCAAAGAGGGAACAGGCCAAGGGTGGGCAAGGCAGATCTCTGTTTAGGTTTAAGGACACGAAGAGGAGGCTCCTCCCTGTTGGGTAAAACTGAAAGTATCTTTGGATGCTTCTAGGACCCAGGAGCCAATGCAGCATCTGTGAACTCGAACCAGCAGGCTGGGGAAATGGAGGGACGCAATGTACCTTTGGTTAGTGCCGCAGGGGTCACATCGGACATGTCCACTCGGAAGAGCAGGTATTGCTGGGCTTGTATGAGGAGTCCCGGGAAGTCTCTCTCCACAGAAGCAAACTGTTCAATCTTGTTTTTCACAGATGCAAGGACCTGTCAAAAACAGCATTCATGATGTTAATGTTTCACAATGGAATTCCACCCTCCATTATCACTATATCTTTCAGGTACAGCCCTCATTATAGGAACTATTATGACATTAAGCATTTGCTCATTTTTAACTGCCTGGGTGTTCTGGGTAGAGCACCCTCAAAACATCAAACTAAATGAAGCTTTGCAGTTTGTCTACAATAATCTACACAGCTAGCTTAACGGGACAGGGAAGGAAAGCAAATGAATTAGAACAGAGGGATTTTTGAAAAACTAAACAACAGGGGGAAAGAGAGAAGCAGCCCTGCAAATTAGCACCCACGAAATCAGCAGGTAAGGATGCGGGCTCAGCTAACTTACCTGGTAGAGAGAGCGTACGCTCGGCTGGAAGACCATATTGGTGTTGAGCAGAAAGGAGCGCAGCAGTGGCTGAGGGTAGCTGGCTAGCTGAGTAATGATCCCAATAAGCAGCAAATTAACATGTAAAGAGTTCTCCAGCATGTTCTCTAGCTTTGACAGGACCACGCTGATGAATGGGCCTGCAGGAAGAACACAAGGCTTCAGGGCTGGCTGGGCTCAAGGGGATGTCTTTCTTCATCACCTGCAGAACCCCTGGAGCCACAGCTGCCAAACCACCGCAGGCCCACAGGTGCAAACCCAGACACAAGTACAGCCAGGTCTTCTCCTGCCTCACGACCAAAGTGGAAGACAAACCACCACAACAAAAAGAAAACAGAGAAACATGCATGGGAACTAATATTCTGATTCCACCAGCAGTTTTTTTTTTTTTTTTTTTTTTTGAGACAGAGTCTCACTCTGTTGCCCGGGCTAGAGTGCCGTGGCATCAGCCTAGCTCACAGCAACCTCAAACTCCTGAGCTCAAGCAATCCTCCTGCCTCAGCCTCCCGAGTAGCTGGGACTACAGGCATGTACCACCATGCCCAGCTAATTTTTTCTATATATATATGTTTTTAGCTGTCCGTATAATTTCTTTTCTATTTTTAGTAGAGACGGAGTCTCGCTCTTGCTCAGGCTGGTCTCGAACTCCTGACCTTGAGCGATCCACCCACCTCGGCCTTCCAGAGTGCTAGGATTACAGGCGTGAGCCACTGCGCCCGGCTCCACCAGCAGTTTTAACACTTACTAAAATTATCACAGACCTTGAAAAAATGTCAAATAATTTAATTTTTAAAAGTTAAAATATGCTTTTCTATATTGTTGCTGTATTTCTTGGGGCTATCAATGCTTAAAACATGATAGTCATCATCTCATGATGCCGTGGGCAGTAGGGTTTCATGCAAACATTAGAGGCCATTAAAAGTCTTGGTAACAAAAAAATCTTTGTTTATTAAAGAATACCAAAAACAAGACCAGGTACGGTGGCTCACTCCTGTAATCCTAACTACTTTGGGAGGCCGAGGCCGGAGGATTGCTTTAGGCCAGGAATTTGAGACCAGCCTGGCAACAGCAAGACCTCATCTCTACAAAAAATAAAAAAATTAGTGTGGACGTGGTGGTGTACATCTGTAGTCCCTGCTTCTTGGGAGACTGAGGCAGGAGGATCACTTGAGCCAAGGAGTTGGAGGTTGCAGTGAGCTATGATGATGCCACGGCAATCTAGCCTGGGTGACAGAGCAAGATTCTGTCTCAATTAAAAAAAAAAAGAATACCAAAAACATATAAATTATGTTTATCAGATAGCAACACTGTAAATAGGGATTGTCTATCCCGAACAAGCACTCTGAGAAAGATTCTGCTTTGTCAAGTGTCACAGTGTGGAAGAATGAAAAAAGACAGACAGAGGTGAATGAGCCCCTGGGCCTCTTGGTAACCACGCTTCAGCTTTCAGATGAGAGAGAGAGAAGGGACTCTGTTTTGGGAGATATAGTTTGGTGTGTCATAGATTTCTTAAAAAAGAAAATCCACATGACTATAAAAGAAGTCATAAAAAAAGCAGTTCATAACAAAAAAATTAGTCATACAAAAGCATTTTGTAAAAAAATTAGGCAAAAGGAGCTCCTGCTACTTAGGGTCACTCGAAAATTAATATGCTTTATGTTTGAGTTCATTGAAGACAGGGAAAACAAAAGAAATAAATCTGGCATTAATAAAGTTACTTGAAGATGTTTTAAATTTTTACTATAAAAGTGTTCCTTTAAACAAAATCGATAAGAATTTTGTACTTCCCCCAGTGGAGCTATTGATGATGCAACTAAAGTATGGCATATTTACGACAAAGGCACACAGCCCTTGATGAGTAAACATGCCTCCTGAAGAGTTCACCAACATCAATACGAGTTTAACAAAAACATACTTCATCACAAGAGGCTTCATTCAGAAGGCCTGGGTAGCGTAAGACAATAAAACCCTTTGCAAGGAAACAGATGGTCTCTGTGAAAAGTGGTAACACCAACCCTAAACCTTTTACCCACCAGCTGAGTAACAGGGTAACGGTAATACTCCTGTTTCTAGGAAAACTGAGGATGTCTCTAAGGCGTCTGGGAAAACAGAAGAGGCACCATCCCCTCATGCTGTCAAGTTTAGCCTCAACTGCCCCATCCTTGGGATGGGAGGCAGAGCCCTTCAGTTACTTCCATGACATAGGAGGTCAATGAACTCTTCAAATAGAGTCCTCAGAGATGCTTACAAAACAAAACTGGGAGAGTTTGCCAAACACATTCAGAAACTCGGGACTGGAACCCCCCAGTTTGAAAACAGCTAACCCCAGAAATGTCACTGGAAACTCTTCTTAACGCATCACAACACAATTTTGACTTTCTAGGGAGATCTACGGGGAGAAGGCTGCTGTCCTGGCCTCCTCGAGTTGAGGCCCAGTCTTTCTCCGTCCCCTCCTGCCTGTCCCCTGCAGTCCCGGGATCAGCATCTATTTCCTTCCAGATGGAACAAAAACAGGTGAAGTAAGACAGATCAGGGGGCAGCGTCTTCTAGGTCCCTAATGTGATCCCTCAGCTTCCCTTCCTCAGTCCCAGAGTGTACTTGGCCTCATCTGGCCATACTACAAACCCTAAACTGCTGACCATGTGGTGACGGGGGGAGACCACCACTACTTTTAAGGGGGGAAAAACACCAGCTTAAACCCCAGACTCTCTGGAGAGTAAAAGCGTGTCATCATTCTCTCACCTGAATGGCAGAATATTAGGTCAAGGCCAGCAGACTGTCATACAAAAGCAGTCCACTTTGACATGATAATTAATATCCACTAGTGGCATTAATTACAACTTGTTAGCCATATGCAATCAAAAAAAACATTGAGCACTTTCAAATTAATCTTTTATTCTTACTTGGTTTCTAGAACTTGAAAAAATACTGCTTAGCAAAAAGTAGTTGCTAGGGTAAACTGGTAAGCAGCTGAAAATCAGAAGACTCAGCTACAATTTAGAAAGCCACAGGTGTATGTGGAAAATGGTGAGTATATTTTCTTCCCACATCTCCTAGGAGGACAGAAGAACTCCCCACCCGTAAAATATTTAATTTTTCAGAGTCACCAGTACCTCACTGCCCCTCCCTGTCATTCACCTCTCTCCCTTCATGTGCCCCCATCCCCTGCCTCAATCGATCCCACACCCTCTGCCTGTATTTCCTCACTCCAGGGATGGAGCTGCCGGCAATGCGGCACCTCGGCTCTGAGCAACATCTCCCAAGTGTGGACCTGCGCCTCCACCTCCCCTGCCAGCACCACCTTGGGTCAGACTCTCACCATGTCTTGTCTGGACTCCAGAACAGTGCTTCTACGTTAAGAGAGATTAAAATGATTCAAAAAAAATTTTTTTTCAAACATTATAAGGGTATAAAATGAAAAACAAGCCTACCCCCTCGAGGCAACTCCTGTTAACAGATTCTAGTGTATTGTTCCAGAAATGTTTTATGTTATACGATAAAAATAACAATTGAATTATTATTGAAAACATGTATTACGCACATCCTATGTGCTAGGCAGTGTTCTAAACACTTTTTATGTATCAATTCACTTAAGATTCACAACCCTAGGAAGTATATTTATTATTCATCCCCATTTAAAGATGAGGCAAAATGCATAAGTGCACACAGCTACAGCTAATAAATAATGGAGTCAGAATTTTGATTCAAATCGTCTGATCTGTTTCTAGTACTTTTTTTTTTTTTTTTTTTTGGTGGGCGGTGTGGAGACATGGTCTTGCTCTGTTACACAGGCTGTGTGTGTGTGTGTGTGTGTGTGTGTGTCTCTCTCTCTCTAACTCCTGGTATTTTAAACAATATATTCCAGAGATTGTCTCATGCCAGCACATATGGAGCTGCCTCATCTCAGGACCACAAAATACTGGATTGTTAGGGGTGATGCATGAGTAAGCCAGTCTCCTACTGGCGGGCATTTGGGCATTTGGTTTGTTTCCAGTCTTTTTCTATTAATATTATAAACAATGCTGAAATGAACATCCTCATATGTACATCTTGTCTCCTAAATGTCAATACAGCTGTGAAAACATTCCTAGAAACAGAACTACTTAGATCAAAACACTGGTGCATTCTGAATTCTGGTATGACAAGATTCTCTCACTTATTCTTCCTGGCACCAACCTCTCCCCACTCCAGTGCTGTCTTCATGCTGACCAAAGCTGTCTTTTCCAGATCCAGCCATGTCACTCCCCAGCTTTAACACTTCAAGGGTTTCTTTAGTGCCAGGGGCACAAGGTCCCTATTTCTCAGCTTGGCCCAAAGGCCCCCCATAAGCTGGCATCAACCAAGCTTTCTGGCTCCCTCAGCCACCATCCTGCCCCACACAATCCACGCTGTCACACGCCATGGGCTGTCAGGCTCTTGGTCTTCCTCCTGTTGTCTCCTCTGCCCGGACTATCATTCTCATCCACTTTCCCCTGGGGACTTCCCCTCCTCTGGGACGCCTTTCCCACTGCGCTCCCATGCGACGTGGCATACAGGGACTAATAATGCGTCTCTCACTGAGACAGTACAGTTCTTTGTTGGTGTCTCCTCTGAAAGTCTGTGAGCTGCTTTAATTTTGTGTGCTTACTTCCTAGCATAGAACCTGCCAAACATTAGAGGGTCAATAAAAGATTGTTGAATACATGAATAAATAAAATTAGATAAATGGAACGCTTTGATTTTGCTGGGAAGTGAATTCATTTCAGCGGAAATCAGATTCCCTGGAGAGAAGGAAGTTAAGCCTAATGCACAGAATACACTCAGAAGTTTGGACACTACAAAGCACACATACAGGGAAAGAGAAAAGATGTTTCCTGAAGCTGTGTACAAGTTTCAAAGGAGGAGAAAGGCAAGGTTTTAGTTACTATTACCTATATGTATCAAAGAACTCCCATTACGTTTTGTCACTTTTCCAGTTCTCAGGCGTATTATATGTAAAATATTGATGTTTTTTAATAAGGTGTTGTATTAGCTTTTTTTTTTTTTTTTGGCCCTAAGCTATACTTTGTTTCCTCAATTTACACATTTCCCAGGGATGAAGCTCCTCTACAGGAAGGCAGGCATTCTAAAGAACAGCCTTCATTAGCCGCGGGTGGTCCTGATGTCCCACAAAAGGCGACACTGTGGTGTGTGCGAGGTTATTTCTGCCCCTTTCCCTCTGACTGAGCCCTCCCAGCTCCCTCCCTTCCCTGTCCCCCTTATCTGCTGGGAAAGTGAGATTATCTAATCCTTTTTACTTATGATTGACTGATTGGATTTTAATTAAAACTCGTTCACACTGAAATGTTATCTCAACTAGAACTGCAAGCCTTTTAACTGTGGAATTAAAAGCTTTCTTCCTGTTTATATAAATCTTCAGGCATCAGTAAATAGAAGAATAAGTATTGGAGGAGGAGGGTGGAAGAGCTCTGAAGTCACATTAAGCCTACTTGGCTGGCTGGAGACGGCAATCTGCTTTTATCTGCTTTAGGCAACCCTGGGAGGTGGGCGCACAGCCCCTCCTCACCAAGCTTCTCCCTGCTCGCCAGGGAAGAACAAGCCTCGGCTGAGGCTGCTGGGGACTCCCTGTCATAATACTGGAAATGACGTCCCCAGTCTCAGTCAGTCCTCACAGGGGCACATGGAGGGTCAGGGGTGCCAAAGCTACATGGCTGGTAAGTGCTAGAGACTGGATTCACCCAGGCCTGACTCCAAGGCCCCTGTCCGTCCCTCCGTGTTGCTAGCATCTTCCAGCACCTCTCCCTGCTACCTGGACACCACGCAGGGGTCCCACCCCAGCTCTGCCTGAGCTTAGTGAGCCCTCTCCTCTGTGGCAGTCCCCTCTGCACCACAATTGGCAGATTCCAATTTCACTGGCTAATGTCTAATGATGTCTTCTATCACAATTCCTCACCCCAACTACCTGTATCCTATCCTTTTGCCTCTCACATGATTTCTACCTGTTGCTGGTGGTGTATCACTTCAACACACCCACTCTTTAGAAGAGGTATGAGTTTATGTGGGTCTACTCGGCTTATTTTTGGATAAAGGTCTTGTGATTATCTGAAATGAGCTCCCAGGCAAAGGGAGAACTAACCCCAGTGGCCTCTGATGTATGTACACAGCTACTGTCTTTCACCTGTTCAGGTGCGAGGGACAGGGCAGAGAACAAACGCGTCTCTGCCCTCATGCGCCACACGTTCTAGCAGGGGAGACAGTAATTTTTAAAGTATACATATAAACAAGTGCCAAGGAGAAACATAAGTTAGACTAAAGGAAATGAGGTGATTAAATAAGACTGGATTCTTGTGTGGTTTAATCAGTCCTATTACTTGATCACAGACATAGAGAGAAGTTACTAAACAGTAAAATTTAACCCCTAACAGAAACAAGACAACCGTTACAAGAATGACAAAATAAAAATAAAACCACCCCTCTTTGCTCTTCACAAAAATATTTTCAGCCCTGTTAGGTAAACTGATGATGCTTCTTACCTTTACCTACCTTACTTTCCTGTTCCAAAATGTACAAGCACTTTCAAAAGCAGAAACCACAAACCAATTTAAGATCGTCACCTGTGAACGGGGTGCTTTGAGTCCTCACGGGATGGTGACTGGCAAAGGCAGTCTCATCTCTCACCCCAAATGGGGAAGGCACGGTCTCTACAGCAGGAGCTTCCACTGTGAAAGAGTCGAAGTCATCCTCTTCCTCTTCTAGTGCCTTCTTCCCCTCCTCCTCCTCCTTTTCTCCTTTGCTCTCTTCTTCCTTTCCTTCCTCCTTTGGGAGCAGCGAGGGATCAGGTGTGGGGAAAGTCTGCTCTATCAAGCCCTGGGTGTCAGAATCCAGTTCCTTAATGATCTGGTCATAGTGGGCAATGAAATCTTCACTCTCTGGGTTGATAACCATCGGGTTTGAATTGTGCTCTGCATCAGAGACAGGAGACGCTAACTCTAAGTTTGAATCTGGGGCTACTTCAGGCTCACTCTCTTGCTTTGGCTCCTTGGACACATTTGGAGATAGGTCTGAACTGTCCCTATTGTGTTCCTCCTCTGAACTGATCTCTGGCTGGGGACTGAGGAGGGGGCCGTTGTTCACAGGGACACTCTGAACACTGGTCTGGGCTTCAGCTGGTGGCTTTGCGGTTTCCTCTTGGGCATCCCTGGTGTCCTCAGAGTCCTTCTCGGCACACAGCCTGTACACTATCACGTCATCCTGAAAGTCTGACTCCTCGATGTAGGACCCTTTGAAGAGCAAGATGGCATTCTTCTTCATCTCCTGGATATGTTTGGGGGGATCGATGGGCGCAGGGGGGCCTGAAGCCTCCAGATGGTCATAAGGCTCAGAGGAGCCCACATCAGCCCCTGAGGAGATCCCAGTGTCATAGCTGTCATCCCATTCCAGCTCCGTCTGGGTCTTGTCCTTCCTGGGAGCCAGCTGAGGTCCGGTCTTCCTGGGGAGTTGCTGCGGGAGCCCAAACACAGGGCAGGCTGAGCTGGCACCGCCCTCCTCTGTCAGACCTTGGAGAAACGTCTCGGCGTCGGGGGAGTCCCCGTCATACAGAGCGGACCAGACGCGGCAGTCCCTCATGCAGCGCAGGATGTTGGAGTGGGCCTCCCAGAGGTACTGCAGGTAGCTGATGTCCAGGGCCTTCCCATACTCCACGATGCAGGCCGACGGGGAGAACGCCTCTGGCAGCGGCTGCTCCACGGACCCTGCACAGGAGGCAGACACCGGTCAGAACTGAGACGTGTGGGGACAACGGTGGTGGGTGAGGATGTGACTCATCAGGCTAAGACTCTGTCTCACCAGCTACTTAGGTCTGATAATGTCTGATTCAATAATTTCTGAATAATAAAAAATGATTAGGGTGTAAGAAGGAAAGATAATAATAGAAACTCTACCCTCACAGAAGATATAAAACCAACATGGCCAGTCAGGTGCTGGCTACGGCCAACGGGAAACAGTTATTTTGTCTCAGTTACTAGAGAAAGAAGAGCTATGACGGCAACCTCTCGCGTTGTTGAGAGGGCTCAATTAGGTAATAAACCTAATATGGTACCTGCCACAGGGTGCTAATAACTTAAAAGTTTCTGGAATCTAAAGTATAAGGACAGTAATCCATGAATTTGGGAACCAGATTTTCTGTAGAGAAACCCTAGGTTTTTAGAAAAGCTTCTTAACTCATTCTGCCTTCCTGGGCTATGAGGACTATATCAAATGGTCTCTTACAGTAAAGTTATATTCACTACAGAAGTCATTTTAACCTAAGAATGCTTCCTATGTTACCATGACTGCCTTTGATATGAAAAGTTCCAATTTCATTACTGAAATAACTGTGAAAACATCTGCCTTTAAGTTTATGTTTTCCCTCAAAAACAAAAAAAAGACTCAGACAAGGAAATTATATATATGTGTATGTGTGTATGTATATTTCTTCTACCATTTCTTGAACATCTGGTATGTTGCAGATGCTTTATCAATGCTGTTAATTCTCCCATGATCCTAAATGGTAAATACTATTTTCTCCATTTACAGATAAAGAAACTGAGGCTCAGAGATGAAAGAACACCCAACCCAAATTGTGGCAGAGCCACAATTCAAGCGCAGGATATTTCATGACAACTCCCATTCTTACTTCAGGGCCACACCTGTGCTAGCTTCATGTCTCTTCATGATCTGAATCTCTAACAGACTAGGCCAGAACTGAGCTTTTAAGGGTACATATTAGTCATTAGTATAGATAGACGTCATTCACTTCTTACAGCTCTACTGCTAAAAGGTTAGTGTTTATCTCTTATCTACTTCAAAAATTACTACTGGCAACATTTACTGAGCACTTACTACATGCCAGGCCATCTTCTAAGAGCTTTACATATCTTAACTCATTTATCCTTAGAATAATCCTTTGAGGTGTTACTATTTTACAGAAAAGAAAAAAAATTTAGAAAGGTTAAGTAATTTACCCAAGAAAGTAGCAGAACCAAGACTTAGGTTTTCTACTTTTTTGAACAAATTACTTACCACTGCACAATAATTACTCTAGGTAGCTACTATATGACCATCCATCCATTAGAGCGTTTATCTGCTGTTAATGCAACCCCAGAGGCAGGACAGAAGAACATGGAATTTAGAATCAGAGAACCTACCAGCTGTATAACCTTGAACAAGTCAATTCCTCTCTCTGAGTTTGTTTCTTCATCTGTAAAGTGGGAACACTAGTATACATTCTTAAAAGCATAAAAAGTGATCACATGGGGAAAGAAGTTAGCAAGTTATGGACAATCATGTTTAATTTGAATCTTGAATTCTGGGGCAAAGTTAGCCACAAAATCATTCTTGAAACAACTTTTATGTAAATTTAAAAAACATTAATTTTTAAATGTTTTAAAAATAACTTAAGTGAGAAAATATAAGATATCCACACTAGTTTTTCCAACAGGAAAATATTATTAAGATATAGTCATATAGATTATTAATTTCCATGCACAAACTGTATCTTTACATAAAGACCAAGAATCAGCAAGACAACCTTCATTTATAGAAATTACATTTACATCAAATATGCTGATATTTTCTTAGTCAAGTAACTTGGTTTTTAAATCTATTTTATCTAAGAGGAGTGTGGCTGGGTGGACAGAACAACATGTTAGGGTGGATATCAGAATCCAGATCGGAAACACTTGAGTCAACACCAGGACTGGACCATTTCCGAGTGGTCACAGGACAGCAGAATGTTCCTGAACTGAAACAGCCATATGACCATCAGAGATACACAAATGCCCCCGTGCTCCAACTGCCTGTCAGGGGGCCAAGGTGGACAGAAGGGACCATTTAAACTTTACTTGTATGAGGTGAACTGTAGCTGGCAAACAGCACCTGAGTATTATAAGACCTATAAAAACAGTATTTATGAAAGCCTCTGATCAGGTCAATCAAATGAATCAGACACTATTGTCATATCACAACTTTCAAGCTTTATAATGATATTACATATATATATATACATATATATATATATTATATATATATATATCATTTGAAAAGTATATATTTCCAAAAATGGCATTTTGGAAATTAAAATAAGGGCTAACTCTATCTCAGCTACAGCCATAACCACACCTCTCACCCCCATTTTGTTTTAGAAGACATGCTATACATGTTTTCGTTCACTTGGACTCAGAGGATGCCAGCAGAGAATGTCACTAGAAAGTCCACTTAAAATAAAGGTGTGCGAACACTAACTAGGTGACAAGTGGGTGCTTCAATGAACACTCATTACAAAGTGTCATAACTCCTTACAAGCAGAAAAGCATCCCCCAGTTGGTCATTCCTAAAAGAAATTGGACCCACTGCATTATTCCCTACCTACCCAAAGATACACATATCCTAAGGAGAGATGGATTTGGCATCCTTTTGTTTAAAGATCATCACCAGGACGTTCCTACCTGGACTATCATGCGTATACTTTGACCAGAGAATATAATCCCTCTCTTGGTTCCCAAGTGTCAGAGTGATTCCACTGGAGCAGCAGACGGGGGTCAAGGCAAGCAGCTTGGCCGCAGAAACAGAGTAACAGTCTCTCTCCTTCACAGCCCACCTCTGACTCAGCATCATGTGATTGCAGGGGATGAGATACCTAGAATGACAAAAACAGCCGCATTCAGTCTCCACAATGTCCTAAACCATCACCAGGACTAACATTCTATACCGTAATAGGGACTGATCATGGCCAGGGGTGGACTCATCCTCTCCCGGCTCTCAGTCTACCCGTCATACCCTTGCCTGAAACTTGTCAAGTGCTTCTTTCTTCCAACAGAACCTCTGTGCAGAGCATTTATGGGCCTTCACAGTTTACCCCACACAAACTTCATCTCTTACCAATCCCTCTTTGCCTCTGTGCTTTTCCACCCACTGTACCCTTCACCTGGAGTGTGCGTCCCCTTTTTCTGCCTGACAGATACCTTTCATGCCACAAAGTCCAGCTGCAGTGTCTGTCACCTTCTCTGGGAAGGCCTCCTGGCTCTCTGCTCCAAGACAGAGCTAATCTTCCTCTCCGCTATGCTCCCAGGCCTCTAGTAAGCCCTGTTACCTTGTACCACAATTATTTCAGTGTCTGCCTCCTCAGTATAATGTGCTACCACAGCAAAGGCCTGCTTCAACATTTTGTTTTATAATCCTGGAAACTCTGGCTCATAGTGGGCACTGAATGGCGGCAGCAAACATCCACCCCGTAGTGTAAACCCCTTCTTATGCTCTCATGAGTGACCAGGAAAAAAATATAGTGGCCAATGACTCACTGAGGATCACTGGGCCCCATTTCACACAAAATACTTTGGGTTTGTGATCAAAGGCATTTTAGTATCATTATGAAACTGGAGACAAGAAAAGCTGGGCAATCATTTCTGACACACCTGGAGCACATCAGTGGCTACATGGGTAGAATAAAGTATGTTTAAATGGCTTACTTTCTTAACAGCGAAAAAATCATAATGTTTACTTAAACAAAGGTGGAGCAAATGGGATAAAGGACTCAGCCAGGGCCAAGCGTCACATTTGTGTACAGGAGCCAATTCCAGATGAGACAGCTCTTCTGGGAATAATCCCAACTTTTCAATAAACCAAAATGGTTTTGTTTCTGTATGCCGCCTTTGAGAAAGCAGCAGTCCAGAGGAAAACAAGCTAAGATTAAATTTTTCATAAAAAAGTACAACTTTTAGGGTATATGTCTTATGGCCTAGAAACATTAAGCCATTACCCACACCTCCTGCTGATCCAAATGAGGCAAACCTGAGTGTATATTATTAACGCAAGAGCCACTGCAAGAGCCTGAGTCAAGGAGAAAAGAAAGATTCAATTCTTGTTGTGGTACTTTACACTAAAGGTTTTAATAATACTTCCCAGGTATGAAATGACAAACTTGCCATTTAACCTTCAGTTCTCAAAAAAAAAAAAAAAAAATCAAACCATTTCTCAAGAACTCTAACTACCTTGTATAGCTAGGTAAGGGGGTCCTAGTCCCTACCCTCACTGCACCCGTGGGCATGTACAAACTTAAACTGCTACCATTAAGAACCAGACACAACCCTGCATGCCTGATGTGGTGACATATATTTTAATAAGCTCAGTTTCATGAAAGCCAAAGGTTACAAGAATGAAAAGAAAAGATGGAGGAGGACAGAATGAGAAAGAAGGGAGCTCTTCTCTAATGCTTAGCTCAGCTTTGGGGACTTTATCTGAGCCGCACTGGAGGAAAATGGATGCCACTGGCAGAAAATGAATGAAGCAGCTGTGTTTCACAAGGATCTCTGTGAGTAGAGATGCTCTAGTGGCCAGGAGTAACACAGGGGACAGAGGCATTCTCCCACCTCTGTCTGAACATGGCACAGTTGGGGCCAAGTGGGCACCAAGGGAAGGTGGAGGGACTCAGGGCACAGCAGGGACAGAGGTGAGGTGGCCACAACAAAAGGAGCCAGAGAAGGTGAGGAGACCACAGCAGATGCTACTGAGATGACTGTGGAGGAAGAGAAGCATGTTCATGAATATATGTAAGACTTGCTTGGGGACCCTGCGAAGCAAGAGCCAAGATCTGACCTGATGTGGCCAGGGCGAGAGCTGGGGAAACCTGTCCTTGGCTGTTGATGTGAACTACCTTTGTCCCATACGCTGGTGAGGCCTAGGGAAATTCAGATTACACAGGATTTATTATATCCTTATTTTGGTCATTAATTATTTAAGACATGAACTGCCTCAGTGCTTTTATATACTGCAGGAACTCAATGACTACTTACAGCCCAAACCAAGCATATTTCATGATTTAAGTTAACATACATAGATTTCTACTCTTTGTTTGAAGTATTAAAAATGGAACACTGGATCAAAGCTAATAAAGCCATTTATCAAATATCACCAGTGGGTAACCTGAACTTATATTAGAATAAAGAGTTATTGGGAATTTGCAACTGTGGAAATACATGCTTTCAGTAGAAACTAAGAACTTTCTTCTGAATAAATCAAATACAGGGAGATTCCCTAAGAGTTAAAGGAGAGATTCTACGAAATTGGAAATGCAGGAGTCTGTTCAAATGAATAACCACTCTTGGTATTCAAAGCAGTAGTTCTTGGGGGTCATTATGTTAGTGAAATAAGCCAGGAACAGAAAGACAAGTATCACATGTTCTCACTGACACATGGAGCTAAAAAAGTGGATCTCATGGAGGAAGAGAGTAGAATGGAGGGTACCAGAGGCTGGGGAAAGAGGGAAGGATGAAGACAAGTTAGTTGTTAGTTAAGGAGTACAAAAATACAGTCAAATAGAAGAAATAAGTTCCAGTATTTGATAGTACAGTGGGGAAACTATAGTTAACAATAATTTACTGTATATTTCAAAATAGCTAGAAGAAAAGAACTATATAGTCCCAAAACAAAAGATAAATGTTGGAGGTGATGGATATCTCAATTACCCTGATCTGATCATTACACATTGTATACAGTATCAATATATATCACATCTGCCCCTTAAATGTATAACTATTAAAGATTGATTTTTAAAAAAAGAAAACAAAACAAAATGGTGGTTCTGCTGTGCCTTTAAAATGAAGGGTCATCCCAGAGGGAAGAGTAGAAAAACCATACCTTGACCCTCTGTCTTTCCATTATGTACAGGGAAAGATGAGGGACAGAAAGATTGCCAGAAACTCCCCAAATGTCAAATATCAGAATGAACTGGTTGTCAATAGCAGAAACATCACTTAGGAATTTAGTACAGGTATTTATCATCAAACTATCTTTTTATTTTTACTATATTTATTTTGTTTGGAAGTTTTAATTACATTCGGGAAGCAGTAAAAATGATCAGAGACTAACAAGTATCTCACTTCAGAGGTCCAGATTCCTTGAAGCCATTCCTCAACATAAGGAAAAAAAATATTGCCCTTGTTGTCCTGCCTATTTTCAGTACTTCCCCAACCCTCTACAACCCTGGGTCTATTTCCTATTTTCTTGGATATCATTCATTAAAATAAGTTACCATCACTTCTGAAATAAATCAGCGCCAATCAATTGATAACAAAGAACATGTATTGCCTACTGCTACATTGACCAAAAACAAGCAAAACAAAGCAGTGAAGCCCGGCCAGGCGCGGTGGCTCATGCCTGTAATCCTAGCACTCTGGGAGGCCGAGGCAGGTAGATTGTTTGAGCTCAGGAGTTCAAGACCAGCCTGAGCAAAAGCGAGACCCCCGTCTCTACTAAAAATAGAAAGAAATTATATGGACTGCTAAAAATATATATAGAAAAATTAGCCGGACATGGTGGCGCATGCCTGTAGTCCCAGCTACTCGGGAGGCTGAGGCAGGAGGATTGCCTGAGCCCAGGAGTTTGAGGTTGCTGTGAGCTAGGTGACGCCATGGCACTCTAGCCCGGGCAACAGAGTGAGACTCTGTCTCAAAACAAAACAAAACAAAACAAAACAAAACAAAACAAAACAAAACAAAGCAGTGAAGTCCAAGGAGGTAAGTGAAGTGCATCTTCTGAGATGATGACACCCCCAACAATGCAGCAGTAGCCAAAAATCTACAAAGCAATGTTAGTGGATTTCACAAACATCATTTGTTGTTCAAAGAAGTTCTGCCCATATTTCTCCTATGCATTTTCCCTCAGGCTGGCTGGCCCTTTTTATTTGTTTACA
The DNA here is from genome assembly GCF_020740605.2 of Lemur catta. Classification (NCBI taxonomy): domain Eukaryota; kingdom Metazoa; phylum Chordata; class Mammalia; order Primates; family Lemuridae; genus Lemur; species Lemur catta. Next base: position 74,668,059 of record NC_059132.1, on the reverse strand, counting down.
TGTTTTTCTTCTCCTCCAGACCCCCAACTCCTATGCAAGATGGAAATGTTCCTGAAGTGTACACACAGCTCCTCTTCAAGCAAACAGCCTCTATCTGAACACAACAGGCAATGCAGCTCAGAAACCTGACAATGGACCAGCACTTCTGGAAAAAACACCCTAACCAGAACATTCAGAAATGGCATTCAATTAAGCAATTAAATTGTGTCTCTACTGGGACATTCTGGGATGATGGCAGTGATCCGTCACTTCCCTGCTTGTCAGCATTTCCTGCCTGCCTTTGGCCTATCGTATGTCACATCCGAGGCAGTGGACAATTTCTCCTTGGTTGTCTGCTCACTAAAATATGCTCTCTTTGGGGGTACTTTATTTCAGCTCATTTTTCTGACATTTTGCCAAATGAAAGAAACTAGTACCAGCTACAAATGGATTATCACTTTGAAATGTTGATATTTAAGAGTATTTGGGTTGTAACAAAATTGACACATGGCTATTATTTATCACATAACAAATACCTTCATCAGAAGCATCCACATAATCCTCACTGCTCTACTGCTTCTCAGATGTACAAGTATATCACATACATTCAAGTGACTGCAGCGGCAGCAACAACAAAAAGGATGCATGATCAATCTATTTTTTATGTCCCTTAAAATAATATTTAAATGACTAGAAGAATAAACATTTCTTATTGTCCTTGATTTTGGTACAGATTCTAAATCAGAAAAGAATTGTTTTCATTACTTTAAAATGTGCTTTCCAGAAAATTCACCTTCCTTAAATTTGTATGATACTTCACAGTGTCTCAAAGCACTTTCCCAGATACCACCACTGTGATCATCCCAATAACCTTATAAGGTAGCACATCCCAAAACCAGGGTACATCAAGTCATGTCAGCAGCTTGAAGAAAGAGACCAGAAACCAGGGGTCTCCTATGTGCCTAACACATGCCCGACTGACAGAAGTGGGTACCCATGAGTCCTCTCACTTGCTCTCCTCCTGGTTCCCCCAGGCAGTGCAGAAGAATTAGAAACAGAGTAAAGGTTCAATAAAGAGCAACTATAGTATTACATTATTGTCACTATCATTCTAGAGAAACAAACCTGGGTTCAGAGAGCCTAGGACCAGTAGGTCAAGCCCATCTCCCAACCTCAGGTCTGGCATTTCTCCACTATTCCTTTCAGAGCTTGTGATAACCTGCCCTGCAGGCAACTTTTCTGGCAAATTATTTGTCCTTATTCACCCTGGAAATGAACATCCCTGACTTGGACATCTACGTATTCCAACCATGAGCCACTTTCTTCATCTTCATAAGGTACAGGTGTGGGTCTCAAGAGAAGCTATGACTGATGACATCTCTGAGGACAGTTTTCAACACAACAAGGCACCACTATGTGAGCAGATAAAGGGTGATCAGAGCTCACCTTGTAAAGGTCACTGAACAGCCAATAAATAAAAGCTTCCACCACCTGGGCTAAGTCTGACCTGGTGACCCAGAGATGGAAAGCTCTGCACCTCCAGCAAGGCCAGGCTTCCAGGAACACTGAAAAAGACAGCTGCTTTTCCTGCCATTAAAGAAGCAGTATTTAAGAATTTCACATTTAAATATAATCAGGTTTCACACATATGTCGGAGTAAAAGCCTGGGTTTTTGGCAATAGAAACGGCTTTGCCAAGTTGTTCTTCTGGATTCCATTCAGGCCTGGCTAATACATTCTGTCATATCAGCAGCAGAGACTTGCTGGGGAGCTAAAATAATCTTTTTAGGACAGATAACTAATGCTCTGCCCAGACTACCAAGGGTGTTTCTTTATGATCGGATTTGTTCTCCACTAATGCCTTAAGATTAGTTACTGATGACCTAATCTAAAACCCTAAAAAGTCCAAAAACTTTTAAATTTAAAAAATTAATAGGTGATACTCTCCCATAAAACAACTCTGTAAAGCCCTGCACAATATGCCACCACCAACTTTTTCAGACTCATTTTTTAATCATTCTCTTTTGAAAGGATGTTACATCTACATGGTACCATTCCTCAAACCAGTAGTTCTCAAATTTAGTAGTACATCAGGATCCCCTGGAGAGTTTGTTAAAACACAGTTAGCTGAACCTCAACCCCAGTTTCTCATTCAGTAGATCTGGGAGGAGGCCAAGGATTCACATTTCTAACTAGGATCCCACTTTGACACCCCTCACTTTTCCAGAGCTACCTATTTGGAAATGTTACCGCACCTACTGGAATGCCTTCTCCTTGGTAACTTCTACTCCAATCATATCAGAACCCCAGTTTCATCCACCCTTATTCCCAAGGACAGGTCAAATAAAGGGTCAGAAAGTCCACTAAGGGAGGAGGAAAGAGGTGTGCATGCTGGAGGACCCTGGTTGACTCTTTTTCTTTGTCACCTCCCACACTACCAGAAGGGCGTGTCAGAGCACAAACCCTGGCCACAAATCCTTGAGCTCCTCTGGCCCTAGCCCTCCACTCCTCTCTCAGCTTTGAGGCAACATCCTCCCTGACTCCATTTCCTGTAGTTCAAGGGTGGGTCTTACTTGAGCAATCAACTCCAAGATTCAGGATCTGGGTTTGGGGAAAAGAAGCAAATACGTGCACCATGGTCTAGCCTGGGGTTTGCAGAGTTCTGCCCTGGGATTCAAGGCAAACCCTGAGCTAATAATGAAGCATCATTGCTTTCCTTCACAAAAGCAGAAGCTTCCCTCAGGGATCTGGACAGGAAGAGGCACTGCTGGGCCAAGACAGGATTTGGTGCTCCTGAGTCCTCTACCTAAAGTTACCAAATTAATGTCATCTTAACAGGTGTCCACTTTGACTCCCAATGCCCATCTTCAAATATCAGACCTTTCCCACCTGTACTTCTGAAGGACACGCCTTGGCAACCTTGTATGTAAGCTCTTTTTAGTCCATCTACTCCACGCCTTACTCCCTTCTGAATTGTACACTGAAAGTACTCAATAAATAGTCACTGAATTTAACTGAAACATACTCACAGATCAGACTGTGCATACCAGATGTGTACCATTACCAAAGCAGAAATCAAAAAAATTATATATCAAAAGCAATTCATATTTGGAAAGTTGTTTTTAATAGCAGAATTCCCTTAGAAATGCACAGGAGAAAGATGTTTAGCCACAGATCAGAAGAACTTTCATAATATTTCTGAAAATTTCCAAGCATTTTACCTATTGTTCCCAGGAACATTTTTATAATAAAATACATATGGCCCTCTAAAAACTTTTAATTCAAAAAGTAAAATTAACCTTGGGAAATAATGCAGAAAATAATGTTCTAGATAATTTTCTTCCTTAGATGCATGGCCCCTACTTAGCTTATGTTACCAAAGTAATGTAAAGTATATAAATATAAAGCACAGAGGGAATTTTTCTTTAAAGGGAACAAAGAAGGCAACTCACCTTAGAACTAGTTGTAACATCACATCTTCACAATGTAAACCAATGAGAGTTCTGAATAACGCCAGGGACACCACACAGAGCTGGGAAGCAACAAACACACATTCCATTTCAGATATTGGAATGATAACTCCACTCCCCACAGATGGGAAATAAAGTAGAATTACAAATAATTTTAAAAATTTAAAAAAAAAAACAATTTTGATAAAAAGCATGCTTCTGCCAGGGAGAATATATGTTCAGGATATCAGTTCTTCTATAGGATTTGGTTAGAAAGCCAGTGCCTGGAAGTATGCCATTATGCAGAATTATCCTAGGCATTTTTTAAATGCCTATGCTCATATTTCCAATTTTTAAAAATCCAGATAAACCTGCCCCCTACAATTCCCCAACACGTACTCTCTCCCTCTTCCCCCCTCCCACACACAATCTCCTGTGTATGTAATTTGTTTTCCTAAGTTATCTTCAAATATGATATTGGTTATTTACAAAATAGGGCTCGTACAAAACTGCATATAACCTGGCCAACTCGCCCTTCAGAGTTCTCAGCCAAGCCTCAGAACTTCTCTTGGCTTTGGCACAAACATTCTCCTTGGATACATTTCCTAAAGTGATGAGGGTGAGATAATGTACTTTTCTAAGAAGTTCATCAAAAAAACAAGAAATCTTTCAATCTCTGATTTCCAAAAAGGAAAGATAAACTGCCACATAGGAGAGATACCCAAAGGTACGTTATAAAATCATTGTGCTCTTTAGAGAGTAAACTTCTATCAATCTACCAGGACATTTAAGTAATTTAGGCTCTAATTCTTTGTACAGAAGAATAAATGCTCATCTGTCTTCCAGTCAAGGTGGGTATAAAACTTGGCCGATGAAATCCACTACGGTGTTGTAAAGAAACAGCTGTTCTTGGCCTGCCCCAAAACATCTCTTATGTTCAGGGCAGGCCATATACTTACATTTAGCCATAAGCAACATGCTCTGACTCCATTCCAAGTCTTTGCACATGCTGTTCCATTACCTGCAATGCCTTTTCCTGCCTTCTCCACAGACTAATTCCCATTTATCCTCAGAAACTTTAGCTTAGGCATCACCTCTCCCCTAGGAAATCTTTAGGTTCTTTCTCACAATAGTACCATCCAACATCTCCTTTCCCCAAACTCAGTTAGGTATCCTTCTTATCTATTGCCATAGTAACCCCTGAAAATCACTGTTCAGCGTCTTCAGCAGGGTGTATTTGTCCTTTTATTATTGAGTTGTAGAAGTTCCTGATTCTGTGTACAAGTACCTTATCAGATATATGGCTTGCAAAAATTTTTTATCATTTTTGTGGGTTGTCTTTTCAATTTCTTAATGGTATCCTTTGAAACACAAACCTTTTTATTTCTGATAATGTTCAATTTCACTATTTTTTTTTTCATTTGTTGCTTATGCCTTTGGTGTCATATCTAAGAAACCACTGCCAAGGGCACAAGGATTTATTCCTGTTTCCTAAGAATTTTATAGTTTTAGCTCTTCCATTTAGGTCTTTGATCCATTTTGAGTTAATTTTTGTATGTGGTGTAACATAAGGGTTCAGCTTTATTATTTTGCATGTGGATATCTAACTGTGACAGCACCATTTATTAAAAAGACTATTCTTTCTCCCATGGAAAGGGCTTGAAACCTTGTTGAAAATCCACTGACCGAGATACATGGGGTTATTTTGGGACTTTCAATTGTACTCCATTGATCTGTATATCTATCCTTATACCAGTACCACACTGTTTTGATTACTGCAGCTTTGTAGCAAGTTTTGAAACTAGAAAGTGTGAGTTCTCCAACTTTGTTTTTTCAAGTTTGTTTTGGCTATTCTGGGTTCCTTGCATTTCCACATGAATTTTAGAATCAGCTTGTCTATTTTAACAAAGAGGCTAGCTAGCAGTTTTACAGGGAATGCATTGAATCTGCAAATCAATTAGGGGAGTATTCCTACATTAACAATATTAAGTCTTCTGATGTACGAACATGGGATGTTTTCCCATTTGTTTAGGTTGCCTTTAATCTCTTTCAACAATGTTTCGTAGTTTTCACAGCGTAAGTTTTGCACTTCTTTTGTGAAATTTACTCCTAAGTATTTTATTCTTCTTGATGCTATTGTAAATGGGATTTTATTAATTTGATTTTTGGACTGTTCCCTGTTACTGTATAGAAATACAATTGATTTTTGTACATTTACCTTATAACCTGCAATCTTTCCAAACTTATTAATTCTAATAGTTTTTAGTGCATTCCTTAGTTGTCTACATCTACATGTAGATAATACGTAAACCATGTCACCCACAAATACAGATGGTTTTGCTTTGAATATGGATTTTTAAATTTCATTTTCTTCTTTAATTGCCCTGGCTAGAACTTCAAGCACTATGTTGAACAGAACTGGTGCGAGCAGATATCTTATCTTATTCCTTTTATTAGGGGAAAAGCTTTGTTCACCATTAAGTATGATGTTAGCACTGACTTTTTCATAGATGCCCTTTATCAGATAGCTAGGAAGTTCTCTTCTATTCCTAGTTTATTGAGTATGTTTATCATGAAGCAGTGATGAATTCTGTCAAAAGCTTTTTCTCTGTCTACTCAGATAATCATTTGATAATTTTTCTTTATCCTGTTGCTATGATGTATTAACTGATTTTCAGATTTTAAACCAGCTTTGCAATCTTGGGTTGATAAATCCCACTTGATCATGGTGTATAATCCTTTCTATATATTCTAGATTCCATTTGCTAGTGTTTTATTGAGGATTTTTGTGTCTATATTCATAACAGATGTTAGTCTGTAGTTTTCTTTTCTTGTGATATCTCTGCCTGGTTTGGAATTAGGATAACACTGGGCTCGTAGAATGAGCTGGGAAGTATTTCCTCCTCTTCTATTTTTTAGAAGATTTTCTGAAGAATTGGTATTAATTATTCTTTTTTAAAAAATGTGATTAAAAAACACATTTAAGTGTACAATTCAGTAGTGTTAAGTACATTCCCATTGTTGCTCAACAGGTCTCTAAAACATTTACATCTACAGCAGTCCCCAACCTTTTTGGCACCAGGGACCAGTTTCATGGAAGACAATTTTTCCATGGATGACGGGGCGGGGGAGGGGGGCGTGGTTTCAGGATGATTCAAGCACATTACAATTATTGTGCAGTCAAACCTCTCTGCTAATGATAATCTGTACTTGCAGCCACTCCCCAAAGCTAGCATCACCACCTGAGCTCCACCTCAGCTCATTAGGCATTAGATTCTCATAAGAAGCAGGCAACCTAAATCTCTCACATGTGCAGTTTACAGTAGGGGTTCGTGCTCCTATGAGAATCTAATGCCTTGCTGATCTGACAGGAGGCGGAGCTTATACAGTGACGCGAGCAATGGGGAGCAGTTGTAAATACAGATGAAGCTTCTTTTGTTTGCCACTTACCTCCTGCTGTGCAGCCCAGCTCCTAACAGGCCATGGAGGGGTACTAGTCCGCAGCCCAGGGGTTGAGGACCACAGTCTTACAAAACAGAAACTCAATAACCACTGAACACAACTCCACATTTTCCCTATCACCCAGTCCTTGGCAACCAACATTTTACTTTGTGTAAGCTTGACTTTAGACACCTCACTTCAGTGGAATCATACAGTTTGTCTTTTTGTGACTGGCTTATTTCACTTAGCATAATATCCTCAAAGTTCATCCATGCTGTGATGCATGTGAAAAGATTTCCTTCTTTTTTAAGGTTAAATAATATTCCATTGTATGTATATATCACATTTTCTTTATGCATTCATTCACTGATGGACATCTAGGTTGCTTCAACCTCTTGGCTACTGAATAATGCTGCAATGAATGTGAGTGTATAAATACTTCTTCAAGATTCTGCTTTCAGTTCCTTTAGATATATACCTAGAAGTGAGATTGCCAGATCATATGGTAATTCTATTTTCCACTTTTTGAGGACCCTCCATACTGTTTCCATAGCAACTGTACCATCCTACATTTCCACAAACAGGACACAGAGCTTCCAATTTCTCCACATTCTCACCAACACTTACTTTCTTCTGCTTTTTTTGATAGTGGCCACCCCAAGGGTATGAGGTATCTCATTGTGGTTTTGATTTGGACTTCCCTAATGATTGGTGATCTTAAGCATCTTTTCATATGCTTTTTGGCCTTTGTATATCTTCTTTGGAGAAATGTCTATTCAGATCATTTGCCCCTTTTTTTAAACAGATCATTTGGGGTTCTTTGGTTGTTGTTGAGTTACAGGAGTTTGTATACATTCTGGATATTAACCCCTATCAGATATATGACTTGTAAATATTTTCTCCCATTCTATAGTTGCCTTTTCATTTTGTTGATTGTTTCCTTTGATGTACCACAGTTTTTAAGTTTGATATACCCTCATCTGTCTATTCTTGCCTGTGATTTTGGTGTCATATCCAAGATATTATTATAAAATCCACTGTCACGAAGTTCTTTCTCTATGTTTTCTTCTAGGATTTTTATGGTTTTAGGTTTTACATTTAAGTCTTTGGTCAATTTTGAGTTAATTTTGCATATGATGTAGGGTAACGGTTCAACTTCATTCTTTTGCATGTGGAGATCCAGTTTTCTCAGAGACTGTCCTTTCCTCATTGTGTGGTCTTGGCACCCTTGTTGACAATCATTTGACCACAGTATGAGGGCTCATTTCTAGGCTCTCTAATCTGCTTCACTGGTCTATGTGTCTCTCTTTATGCTAGCACCACACTGTTTTGATTACTATAGCTTTGTAATATGTTTGGAAATCAGGAAGTGTGAACCCTCCAAGTTTTTTCCTCTTTTTCAAGATTGTTTTGGCTATTCAGGGTCCCTTGGCAATGCATATTCATGTTAGGGTTTTTTTTTTTTCTATTTCTGCCAAAAAAAAAATACCACTGGGATTTTATAGGTATTGTACTGAATCTGTAGATTGCTTTGGGTAGTATGGACATTTAAGTAAGTCTTTCAATCCATGAACATGGAATGTCTTCCCATTTATTTGTTCTTCTTTCATTTCTTTCAGCAATATTTGGTAGTTTTCAGTGTACAAATCTTTCACCTCCTTAGTTAAGTTCATTATTAAGTATTTTATTCTTTCTTTTTTTTTTTTTTTTTTTTTTTTTTGAGAAAAGGCCTCACTCTGTTGCCCAGTCTAGAGTGCCATAGCTCACAGCCTAGCTCACAGCAACCTCAAACTCCTGGGCTCACATGATTCTCCCACCTCAGCCTCCTAAGTAGTTGGGACTACAGGCATGTACCACTGCACCCAGCTAATTTTTCTATTTTTAGTAGAGATGGGATCTCGCTCTTGCGCAGGCTGGTCTTGAACTCCTGACCTCAAGCAATCCTCCTGCCTCAGCCTCCCAGAGTGCTAGGTTTATAGGCATGAGCCACCACACCCGGCCAAGTATTTTATTCTTTTTGATGCTATTGTAAATAGTTTTTCTTAATTTCTTTTTCTAATTGTTCATTGTTAGTATATAGAAGTGATTTTTGTGTGTTGATTTTGTATCCTGCAACTTTACTGAATTCATTTATGAGTTCTAATAGTTTTTTGGTGGCGTCTTCAGGGTTTTCTGTATGTATGATCATGTTGTCTGCAAACAGGGATAATTTAATTTCTTCCTTTCTAATTTGGATGCCTTCTATTTTTTTCTCTTGTCTAATTGCTCTGGCCAGGACTTCCAAATGGGCATCCTAACCTTGTTCCTAATGTCAGAGAAAAAGCTTTCAGTCTTTTACCGCTGAGTATGATGCTAGCTGTGGGCTTTCATACACGGCCTTTACTATGTTGAAGTTGTTTCCTCCTATTTCTAGTTTGTTGTGACTGTTTTTATCATGAAAGGATGTTTAATTTTGTCAACGGTTTTTTCTGCATCAATTGGGATGACCATGGCGGGGGGGGTTTCTTCATTCTGTTAATGTGGCATATTACATTGACTGATTTTCATATGTTGAACCATCTTTGCATCCTAGGACTAAATCCCACTTAGTCATGGTTTACAATCCTTCTCGTGTTGTTGAATTCTGTTTGCTAGCATTTTATCATTTCTGCAACAATTTTCATCAGGGATACTGGTCTCTAGTTTTCTTTTCTTGTAGTCTTTGTCTAGCTTCCTTATGAGGGTACTGCTAGCCTCATAAAATGAGTTTGGAAATGTTCCCTGATATTTAATGCTCTAGGAGTTTGAGAAGGATTGGTATTCATTCTTCATTAAATGTTTGGTAGAATTCTCCAGTGAAGTCATCTGGTCTTGGGCTTTTCTTTGTTGAGTGATTTTTGATTACTGTCCTTACTAGATGTAAGTCTGTTCAGATTTTTAAAATTCCTTCATGATTAAGTCATGGTGCATTGTATGTTTCTAAGAATTTATCCATTTCTTCTAGGTTATCCAATTAGTTGCTGTGTAATTGTTCATAGTGTTCTCTTATAATCCTTTTTTAAATTTCTGTGGCATAAGTTATAATGTCCCCTCTCTCATTTCCGATTTTAGTTGAGTCTTCTCTTTTATTTACTCTAGCTAAGGATTTATCAATTTTGTTGATTTTTTTTCCAAAAAACTCTTAGTTTCATTGATTTTTTCTATTGTTTTCTCTATTCTCTATTGTTTCTTTTTCTCTGATCTTATTTCCTTTCTTCTGCCAACTTTGAGTTTAATTTATCCTTCTTTTTCTAGTTCCTTGAGACATAAAGTTAGGCTGTTGTTTTGAGATCTTCTCTTTTAATGTAAGTGTTTACAGGTTCCTTCTTAGTACTGCTTTCACTGCATCTCATAAGTTTTAGTATGTTGTGCTTTCATTTTCATTCATCTCAAGATATTTTCCAAATTCCTGGTGATTTCTTCTTTGGTCCAATGGTTTTTAAGGGCATGTTGTTTAATTTACACATATTTGTGGATTTTTCCAGTTTCCCTTCTCCTACTATAGTTTCTTTCCATTGCAGTCAGAAAAAAATCTTTGTATGCTTTTAATCTTTGTAAATTTGTTAAGCCTTATTTTGTGATCTAACATGTGGTCTATCCTAGAGAATGTTCCATGTGCACTTGGAGAAGAATGTATATTCTGCTGTTGCTGGGTAGAGTGTTCTATATACGTCTGTTAGGGCCAGTTGGTTTACAGTGTTGTTCAAATCCTCTGTTTCCTTATTCATCGTCTGTCTAATTGTTCCATCCATTATTGAAAACAGGGCATTGAAGTCTGCTATTGTGCAACTGTCTATTTCTTGCTTTAGTTCTGTCAATGTTCGCTTCATATATTTGCTTTATAACATATATATATATGTTATGTGCATATTTACAATTATTATATCTTCCTGGTGAATTGACCCTTTCATATTATATAATGTCCTGTGTGTCTCTTGTGTCCTTTGTTTCTTTATCTCAAAGTCTATTTTTTAAATATAAGTATGGCCACTTTTGTTCTCTTTTAGTTACTATTTGCATGGAATATCTTATTCCATCTTTTGACTTCCAGCCTATGTGTATGTTCTTAGATCAAAAGTGAGTCTCTTGTAGACAATATATACTTGGATCTTGTTCTTTTATCCATTTAGCCAATTTTTGTCTTTTGATTAGGATGTTTAATCCATTTACATTTAAAATAATTACTGATAGGGAAGGACTTACTATTGCCATTTTGTTGATTGTCTTCTGTATATCCTGTGGCTATTTTGTTCCTCTTTTCCCAAAGAAAAGACAGAAGATAGGAGGGAAAGTTCACTCTTCTTGTTCCCTCCTAAGAGAAAAATGGGTAGTTAGGAGTTTTCTCCTGAACTTGCCACACTGTGTAGGGGAGAGGGAGTGGCTAGGACAGATAACATGCCACCAATTTTCCCACCCACTTCAATATGTCTCTTCTTGGCTTCATGTTGCAACCTCTTAACTGTTTTTTGTAGTTCTTACAAAGGCAATTTGGTCCACAAATTTTTGATAAGTCAGTGTCTCTGTGAGGAAATGAGGGCCTGGGGCTTCCTATTCCACCATCTTGCTGACATTACTTTTTAATTTTTCTTTAAATGTTTGATAGAATTCACTAGTGAGGCAATCTGGGCTTTTCTTTGTGGGTAGTTTTTTAAACTACTATTTTAATCTCTTGGCTTGTTATAGATCTATTCAGATTTTCCATTTCTTCCTTAATCAGTTTCAGAAGTTTGTATCTTTCTAAAATTTGTCTATTTCATCTAAGTTATCCTTTGGCATACAGTTGTTCATAGTACTCCCTTGTAATTGCTGTTATTTCTGTAAGGTTGATAGTATTTTCCCCCTTTTTCATCACTGATTTTAGAAATTTGAGTTTCCTCTCTTCTTGGTCAGTCTAAATAAAGGTTTGTCAATCTTTTCAAAAAACCAACTTTTGGTTTTGTTTATTTTCTCTATTGTTTTTCCATTTTCTATTTCATTAATTTTTGCTCTTATCCTTATTATTTTCTTCTTTCTGCCTGCTTTAAGGGTGCTTTTCTTCTTCCAGTGTGTTAAAGTAGAAGATTAGCTTACTGATTTGAGATCTTTCTTCACTTTTAAAGCATATGTCTACATATTTCCCTCTAAACAATGCTTTCACTACATCTCATAAGCTTTGGTATATGTCTTCATTCACATTCATATCAACGTAAATTCTCCTTTCCTTGGTGAATTCTTCTTTGATCTACTCATTATTTAGGAGTGTGCTGTTTACTTCCCATATATTTGTGAATTTCCCAAATTTCTTTCTGCCAATAAGTTTTAATTTCAATCCACTGTAATCAGAGAATATACTTTGCATGATTTCAATCCTTTTAAATTCACTGAGGCTTGTTATATGGCATAGCATATGGTCTGTCTTGGAAAATATTCCATGTACATTTGAGGAGAATGTGTATTCTATTGCTATTAGCTGGAATGTTACGTGAATATTTTCTCTGGTATAACATTTTAATCTCTTTAATCATTTTTTACTTTTTTATTTTCTATTTTTTAGTTATTTTCTTAGTGGTTGCTCTGGTCTTCCAATATACATTTTAACTTACTGGCATTTACTTCAAATTCATACTAAATTAGTTCCAGTGAAATACAGAATATTATTCCCACATAGCTCTATTCCCTCTTTCCCCTCTTTCTGTGATTGCTGTTGTACATATTATATCTATATATCTATACTGTAACATCTATATATACGTTACAAACTCAATGATAAATTATCAAATTATCATTCTTCTGCTTTTAAAACAATAATTACAACTAAATAGAGAAGCTTTTGGGAAGGAAAATTTTCAGAGTTAATCAGAGCTCCATGCTAAAGAGTAACCACCTAAATTCACAACTTCCCAGACTTCAATTTCAAAATAGTCATGGACAGAAATAAGGATCTCTAATGCCCAGACTTGATACACTCTGGTTCCTTGAGTTTACCTGCACATAAGCCCATATGTTTCCCTGCATCTCACCTCCTCAGAAGTACATTCTGCTAGTTCTACAGAAGTGCCAATACTAATTGAGAAAAATGTCCTATGAAAGGCATTAAGTGCCACCTCTCTGACAGAAGGATTCCTGATAGCAAAACACATTATTCAGTTCATCTTGACCCAAATAGAAAGAAACATAATGGTTGTAGGAAAAAAACAAGGAAAAGAGAGCAAAAGTGATATTTGTAATTTCATTCCAAAAACAAACACTCCTGAAATCTGTTCTGAGTTGTCATTTCCTCTCCTCTGAGGCTCTTCTTACCCGAAATGGGGTGTTGATTCGGCTGGTAAGAGTGTCTAGAATGTGGACGTTCTCATGCTGGTGCAATAGGATAAAACGAAGGAAGATCTCAAGTAGTGCTGGCTCGGAGATGCTACGCAGGAAAAGGTCCAGATATGCAGTTGTGGTCATGACCTCCTCCACAGTCACCTGGGACCAACGACAGAGTGAGCACAGGTGAGCATCCTTTCGATGCTGTGATACATGCCTCCCCAACGGCCCCCAGCCTCACCACAGTGACCCCATCAAGGCAAGAATACGCCTTCCATGAAAACACACTTCGGAGGTTCATCTGAAGCCCATAACCTATTCGCATTCCACAACGCCTCATGCTGCTTCCACCCTTTAGTTCAGTAAGGGGAAAGAAAAGGCATAAAGAAGCAATTCAAGTGTTCTGACAACTCTAACCATCAAATGCAGTTCAAATGCCATAAAGATTTTAGTGTGTAATCAAAAATGGGGGAAAAAAAGATAATGGGAAGTATTTACACGGTTAGTAAAGGATTAATTAGAAAACTCAGTATAACTTGTTTCATTATTAGTCATTCAATAAACATTTATTGGGATCTGCTATGTACAAGGAACTGGAAACATAAGATTATATTTTATGTCTAGGAAGATGGGCTATAACAAGCAAAATGATAATATAATAAATTGCAAAGAGGTACAGACACAAAGTGCTACAGATGTTCAGATGTGTTTCTGGAGAGTTGCAAGGTAATTTTTTATAACTGAATAATATACATAATGTGTTATTTATAAAGTACTCGAAGAGCTTACTGCTTAAAAGGCAACTGTGACTTTTTTATAATACAAATTAATATTTTCTATGTGGTGTGATTTTCCCATGCAGTAAAATGTCAATCTTTCAGTGAATAAGACTCTGAAGAGTCAAGTTTTTTAAAGAGCTGAGGACTTGATGCTTAAAGCATCAAAATTTTAATCTTAAATATTTTGATTGGGAATATTTTAAGAGTTAGTATATAATTCTTTGTCCTCCTAAAAGCAGAATATACCATCTCTTGATGAATAGAGGTCATCCCCAGGGTCATCAATTGCCCTACTCAAGCATATATACAGAAACACCCACACCTGAATGCATAAAAATTACCAGAGAAATAGTTCAAACTTTCATATTCCAATACCACACCCTAGAAATCCTAAAAATCCCTTTGCCATGAGTAAAATGCACTTGATCCTAAATGAAACAGATGGTGATACTTTTTGAGTGACTTTATCTTCTCTTTTCCATTTTTTCCATCTTTTTTCTTACTCCCTTGAAAAGTGTTAGCTGTCACTTTATCATACCATTACTGGCCCATTCCTTTTATACTGTATTCCTCTTACACCTTTTAATTTTCTGTTTTCAAAATCCACAGATCAGCTTGGAAACCACGTGTCCAGATCTGATACATAAGTGTACATAAGCCCCGAGTGGATGCATCTGTGCCTAAAGGCTTGGTGATTTCTATTTTGTCTACATAAATTACTCTTTAGAAGGTCTTTGTGCTCAGCTACATTCTAGATAGATGAGTCCAGGTGGATAAGATATTACCAAATCAGTTTGTCTGTCTTCTTTATTCTAAGCAAGACATGCTTATACAGTATAGTTGAATCCACTCTCTCAGAATCTACTGGGAAGTCATTCAGCAGTGCCCTGATCTTTTTAATTCTTCCGAATCCTCTACATGTGTCTTGAAGGCCCCAGACAGTAGGGACATTTTTTTATAAAGCCCTCTAAAGTAACTGATGTCACCAAATATAGCTAAGGGGAAAATGATTCACAATGACCCCAAGCACATAGCTCCATTAGCTCACATCCGCTCTACTGCTGCAACCTTGGGGTCCTGTAGCAGAAACTCAACCCAAAATGATTTAGGCAAAAGTCTAATTCCCCCAAAATCTTGGTCAGTAGAAAAAAGTAGTGTAGCAATTCCAAATGGGCCATGTGTGTAGTTTCTGTAATACCACATTTTTAATTTACCTATTGAGCACTGCTGAACTGGCATGTCACAGAATTCCAGCCTTTGTACCAATAATGCAGCATCAGCTTTTCCCCCCTCAAATTACACATGACCTTAATAAGCTCAAAAGCACAGCAATAAACTCCTTAGAATATAAGTCTTAGTCTTTGGGGGCTAACATGAAAGAAAGGCATTAGTACCTATTGTTTACTACTCTAAGGCTGGATAAATGAAAAGATTTTATTCTTTTTAGAAATCAAAGCTGTCATTTATAAGCTAAGAGGATTTAAGAAAGCACTTGGAGGGGCAGCATTTACATAAATGCTATAAATATTAAAAACTCAATTCCATTAAGCATCAAGTTGCAAATTTGTTGTAAATCGAGGTCATATTCACCTTAAACTAATACCCAAACCAGGGAAATCTGGTTCCCTTTTCTTTTCATTTTTTCCCTCCACCATATCCTCAGAGCCTTTAGAAGCCTTTTATCCCAGAAAATCTTTTCCTGCCCCATTACCTTACTTTCAGAAACTTCCTCTAATCCCCCCAAATAGGCAACCCTCTTAATGAGGATGAGACCAGAGCCTAAGTGTGATCACTTGAAAGCTAACAATAAACCACCAGAGGAAGATGCTCTGCTGTACAGAATGTAAAACAAAATCTTCTGCTAATGCCCCAAAGAAGCAGCATTAGCAAGATAGGAAAGTAGCATCCTCTTCATGTTCCAATTATGAAGGACAATTAGCTACTAATGTAGATGAGAACTTTTGTCTTATAGATGACTATCAATATTTATTTATCTTGTCCTATAATTGCAGGTAGCTACAAATTTACATAGAAATACTAACAGAAACAGTAAAGGAGCTTCTACTTTACTATCAATACACAATAATAAAGTTTAAGGATACTAAAGCTTAAGAATGTTATTTCATACTAAAGGTAGACCACAATGACTAAAATAACCTGAAGAAAACTCAGTTTCCACAAACAATTATCCTTGACAAAGTAAGGACAACCGTGACTATGAAGAATAGATTTGCATAGGCACTCTTATGTGCTTATTTTTGAGCCCAAGTTCTAGGATGGAGCCCTGACTCAGGTACTTGATTTTACTGCTGTCGAGTCCAGTTTAGTCGATCTTTTGAAATAAGTCTTTCTTTGCCCACCTTCTCCACCTCCCTCTAGCCCTTGCCTGGGTCCTCTCATGCCAAGCGCCTTCACCAATCCCTTAAATTGTTGTTTTTGAAACTATGGCTTGAGACCCAAGAGTGGGTACTGAATTCAATTTATTGGTTCATTAATGGTTTAGACCAAATTCAAATACAAAATATCAGAATACACCACACGCAGTAAGGGCAAGTACTGTTTTGTGAAACTTCTATGTATTTTATTTAAAAATATATAATGTAATAAATATATATGTGCTTTGCTTGCACATCCAGTAAATAAACACATGCAAATGTATAAAATACATTTCTGACCATGAGCTGCAGTCAAAAACATCTGAAAAGCACTACAGGAGCACAATTCGCAATCATCCATGCCATCCTTTCACTCAGCAGTTCTCGTCACCACTTCCCTATCCTCCAGGCTGTAACTCAGCATGGTCTGGCCTGGAACAAGTACACGCATAGTTGAGATCAGTTTTCTGAACAGGATGGCATATGAATCTACAGTCAATCTATTCCTTTTTATCTTAGCCTAAGAGCTTCAAAAGTGTGAGATTTTGTTAAATTAGAATTTCAAGCTTCTCAGAAATAGACAAAATGGACAGTTTGTTTTCTTTTAAAAAGGGGGTGGGTGGGAAGGGAGGAGGTGACACCATGTGTCACATTCCACTTCTATAAAGTCAAAACTCTATTTAAAAAAAAAAAAAAAAGATTAAGACCAGAACCAAGCCCAGCCATCATGCCCACAATTGCGGCAGCACATTAACTTAATGTGTAGCGTAGGAGTGAAATTGAGCATATAGACATCCTGACCTTTCTGTAATCAGCTCTAGTTGGGCAATTCCATTTGCATCTAAATTAGCACCAGAATCCTCCCTCTAATGTCAGCTTTATGTGTGTCCTGAAAAATAAATTTTCCACCTGCTAATTGTTTCTTTGTGATCTAGTCACACTGGAGCAAACAGATGGATCCTACCTTCTGTCACTCAGGCAGGTGGCAGGCAGGGGTCAGGTGCCTGTGGCACCCTCTCAGAGTTAGGAGCCACCCATCCTTGGCTTGTCCTCTGAAACCAGAGGAGAAAAGTAGCCAAGTGCTGGTTCATCTGGGTCACTTGTGAGGCCTCAGCCCCAGTGGCTCCAACCAGAGCGAGGAACACACCAACTGAAAGCAGCAGAGGGGAATGGAATGATGGGGCTAGAGCACATGAAACTGGAATGAAAGGGTGTCTACAGGGAACACAGCTACAATCCTGCCCACTGCTGCCAGACAGAGACAAGCCAACAGACAGGCAGGAGGCACGTCCACTGCCGGGGACAGCAGCTGGATGGGCTCTTCACAGCCGTCTTCGTTCTCCAAGGACACAAAGCACCAAGAAGAACATTCAAGTACAGAAGGGAAGACAGACACCCTGGTTCTCAGCGAGCGCTCTACTGTTTCAGCCAAAAATTCAGGACAGAAAACGTTCAATTATTCAAGATCTGAAAATAGTCTGCAGCTGATGATTCTGGCTCCCTCCCTCCGGCTCCCCTCGTGCCTCCCTTCTGCTCCTCGACCTCCAGGCCGCACGCTGCACTGATAGCACTGCCAGGGGCGGGCTGGGAGGTGCGTGGAGGTGACATCCAGAGTCAGCAAGCTTGCCTAGTTATTCCTGAAATATTTGAGGAAGAAGGAAATGAACTTGATGGCTACAATGAGGACTTCAGCAACATATTTGGAGGAAAATGTGCTAAAAATAAAAGCTGGTCTCTGCCCTTTTTTTTTTACCAGCATTGCTTCAAAGGATCTGTAATATATTAAATACATCAGTATAATAAACATATACCCCCTGGGAGAAAAGGAAAGCAGTGAGCAAATGGCTTTTCAGGATCCTTCCAGACTCTGAATGCTGATACACCTTTTCATCTCCCCAGAGTTAGGTGAGGCTGTGGAGTCGGGGGAGAACCAGGCGCCAGAAACAAACCTGGGAGGCAGTGCCACTTGTGCCACAGGACAAGGGCACTGCCTTCATGGCCACGTAGCTTCCTTCTGAGCACTGCTCCCATGAGGCATGCTCTCAATGCACTCAACTGGCCCAAATTTGAGGTATGTTAATAAACACTGTTCAGGCCGGGCGCGGTGGCTCACGCCTGTAATCCTAGCCCTCTGGGAGGCCAAGGCAGGCGGATCGCTCGAGGTCAGGAGTTCGAGACCAGCCTGAGCGAGACTTCGTCTCTACTAAAAATAGAAATAAAAAAATTATCTGGACAACTAAAAATATATGTAGAAAAAATTAGTTGGCCATGGTGGCGCATGCCTGTAGTCCCAGCTACTCAGGAGGCTGAGGCAGTAGGATCGCTTGAGCCCAGGAGTTTGAGGTTGCTGTGAGCTAGGCTGACGCCACGGCACTCACTCTAGCCCAGGCAACAAAGTGAGACTTTGTCTCAAAAAAAAAAAACAACAACACTGTTCTTATTGTCTATACCTCCTCCTAAGTACAACTCTATTATCTGGGCTTTGGTTGATGCTTTTTCCCTGTTTCCCATTTTGTTCTCAGTGTGCCGATTACCTTCTCTTGAATCTTGTCAACTGTTATGGATGCTGCACTTTTGGGGTTCCTAACTGTTCCTAAACTTCCTGCACTGGCAACATAGCAGGAATGGTCCTATTCAACACACATTTGTTAAGCTCACGTGAAAGCTTTGCACTAGGTATTGGGGAGAGAAAGATGAACGAAACACAGTGCTTTCCTGTTGTAAGCGAGAAGCCAAAAGCATTAGGAAATTCTAATTAAGTCTATACCAGGAATTACAGAGTAATGTGAGCCTTGCAGATAATACGTTTACCAGCATTCAGTAGAAAATGAGGTTTTGAGGAAAAGAGCAGGAGGTAATGGAGAGTGGTTTTCAGAAAGAGCACAGGCTTTGGAACTGGACAAACTGGAGTTCAAATGCTAGTATTTATTGCCTGTGTGGCCTTGATTGCGTTAGGTAATCTCTCTGAGCCTGTTCCCTCCTCTGTAAAATGAGGATAATCCACTGTCTCTGGAAGTATTGAGAGGATTAAAGATGATGTGCATAAATCTCAACACACAGAAGGGACTCAGTAAAGGATGGCTATTATTTTCTGATTTGGGTCAGCAATTTAAAATAAGCCAAACTGAGACAAAAAAGAACCAGGAAGCGGGTGGGGGTTGGTTAAAAAAAAAAAAATGTACCTGCCTGTGTTGGTGGTAAAAAAAAAAAAAAAAAAAAAATGCCTGTCTGTATATTTTGGCACTTGGGGGAGAGAAAAGAACAATAGTCCTTACAGAAAATGAGCGTCTCTTCTATTTCCACACCCAAACCCCTGTGCCCAATTTCCCCCAGGCATTTTGCAGAATCTGGAGATACTGAGGTGGCCACAAGGGATGGGCTAGGACAGCCCCCAAAAGTGTGTCCTAGGAGGGGCTGGACTTAAAGAGGGGGCACTGGAACTCTCTAAAACATTTTTCTTTCTGTATTTGCCAATGTTAGCCAGTTTAAACCTCATTCTAACCCCACAAGACCAGTTGGCTAATATTTGAGAATAGAAATAAAGACGTCACTGCCAACAGAAATGGCCCTATGTCCAATGGGCCTATGCTACAACTAGGGTTGGCCAAGTTGAAGTGTCACTGTCCTCATAACAGCAAAAATTTTTTTCTCTTGCCCATCATAAACCTCTCTCCTTGGAGGATTCAGCAAATGGTTATATGTAAAGCCTCCTCTTCCATACTATGCGTGCATAACTTGTACCCTACAACTTCATTATGATATAATTTATCAGAGTATAATTAATATATGATCCATTATATTTGAACCTCATCCAATAGAGTTTAGCTATTGAAATACCCCCAATATCACATTACAAAGGTATTTCATAGAATGGCTCTGAGGTCAGAATTAACAAGGAAATTTGGGGGCATTTTAGCTCAGAAGCAAAGATCTGAAGAGTATTCCAAAGATCACTTGACTCCTCCCTTTCCTGTTTACTAATTGCTCCAGAAAGAATCTTCCTTTTTGTTCAAATTTCTTGGTTGCAACTGAAATAATAATAAAAGCAACATCATTGACCAGTTCTTGAGCACTTGTTATGTAACTAAGGACTATTCTAAGCATATTGTTTCCGTGCTTTGAATCCATACTATCTTAGAGAATTGACTCCAGACGACCTAAGCAGAAAAGATACTTACTGAAAGGGTATGTCAAACAAAACACCAGAAGGCTGGAGAAACAGGCTTAGAAAGGAAAGGAGGTCTGATGCCAGGTAGCCAAAACATGAATACACACTACACCCTCCTTCCAAACTCAGACAGAGATTACAAAGCTTCCTTTGTCTACACAGCGCAAAGCTCGCAATCTTTTGAATCAGAAGAAAGCATTCCTCATTATAAAGCTGATTCCAACAGCTGTAATTTAAATTGTACCTTATTCTGCCCTCATTTTAAGAAGCAGCAATAGAGGAACGCTATTCCCCAAAACTCCACTTTCTTTCCTATTCTGGAATTCTTATTAAACACCTCAGCATCCCCTTTTCTAGGCTAAGTCAATTCCCTTTCTCAGTTTTTTAAATTTTTTTATCCACCCTTTAAGATTACAAACTTACTGCAGAAATAACGATGTCTGACCTGCGGTGTGAATTCTCAAAGGACCTGGTATACCGTCAAGTACTCAAAGAGTAATCAATAAATGTGTCAGGATGGAAACAAGCAGCACTGTTACTTATAAAAACACTGGGTTTTCATGGCCCATGTTGGGGATGCCTTCCTTAGCAGGGTAGTTAGATTAATTTTATAATACTTGAACAGCAGGGAAAATTTTCCATTTATAGTGAATAACATTTCATTGAAAATACAGAGCCATCATGCCTTTTGAATTACAGCAATGTAGAAAACCAACCCACTGGCAAAAAAAAAAAAAAAGAAGAAGAAGAAAAAGAAGAAGAAATGCTTCCTCAGGCTCCCCCCTATTTCTCCTCCTGATTAATAAGACAGTTCTATTGGATTCTGATGAGACTGATTTTAAACCTAAGAGCAGAGGGGAAAGGGTTCACGGGCCAGGGTCCCAACCAGCAGCTTCTATGGAGTGAAGTGCCTGAGAATTACAGGAAGGTGGCATCTAATGCCTGCCACCTCTCCCCACCACCACCACCAACTCAATATGCCTGCTGGGTTAAACGTATCATTTGACTCAACCAGCATAACCAACACATCACTGTATTCTAATATAGTGATAAGGGTGCTAGCCACTTTCTTTTGATACACTTGTTTACTGCATATTCATGGAGTGCTTTGTATGTGTACAATCTGTTAGCAGCTGAAGATACATAAAACAAGTATAAGAAACATCTGTCCCTGAAGGAACTTACAGTAGTTGGCTGATAAAGCTCACCTGATGAGACAAGTGCTAAGCTGTGTGGTCCGTGTGAAAGTTCAGTGGCAGTTCAGGGCTGAGAGGAATCAGTGTGCTTAAGCGCAAGGCTTTCGCTCAATGTGGGACTTATATTAGGACTTAACAGATGAATATGCTTTGGATGAACAGACAAGAAGTGGAGAGGATAATCCAACAGTAACACAGGAACAAGAATGGACTATACAGAGGACGATGGGGACACTGATTGGACTTCAGATTTTCATGGGAACATCAGGAGGGGAAGGAAGGTTAACAGGCAAGCATGGACCAGATGGGAGGTTTTCAAAACCAAGTGAAGGAGTCTGGATTATCTTCTGTAGGTAGTAGGGCCTGTAATAGGTTCTTGGCTGTGGGAGTGACATTTAAACCACCCTCATTTGTTTTTTAAATATCAATTACTACTTCCAAATTTGCTAGAACTTAGAAAGGTTGAATTTTTGTAGACCTGGTAGAGAAAAGTGAAGTCTACAATCCTCACATGTCCTCCCACATGCAGGATCTCCTGACAGAGCACTTCTGGGCTCCCTCTGCCTCCCTCAGTAACTCTTCCCCAAGAGACGAGGAATAATTTACCATTTTGATGAGCCTGGGGTTGAGTCTGTGCCTCTCTCTTTTCTCCTGGGAGCCAGGCTTCTAGCAGAAAGTACACATTCTTCTCTGTTCTTCCACACCACAAATTCTGTGGTGTGTCTGAACGAGTGTCTAATTCTGGGGCTAAATATTAGTAAATCTTGCCCACAGGTATAGACCCCTTTTTCTAGCAACAGTTTCACTGGTAATAAAGGTGCTGTTTTGGTCTTCCATCTGCCTCATTTTTCATATTTCTCAACTCGTAAGAACTTAGATGGGGAGGATAGCCCTTTATACCTCAATCAAACTATACTGACTTTTCTGAAACTGTATTACAGGTCCCTCAGCTATGCAAATTCAGTTTACACTGATTCACATAAATGCTTTACACTCCAGGCCGAGTGCTTCAATGAAATGGAACTATACTCCAGACACTGCCAACTTATGGCAAATGACAATGGTGGCATCAAGACAAACTCACAGCAACACTTAGGCAATCCTAACAGGGAACCCTGTACAGCTGCGGTCCCCAGCTCCTGGGCCTTGGACGGGTACCAGTCCGTGGCTTGTTAAGATCTAGGCTACACAGCAGGAGATGAGCGGCAGGTGAGTGAGTGAAGTTGCATCTGCATTAGCTACTCCCCATCGCTCACCATCCCTGCCCCTGCACCCCCAGTCTGTGGAAAAACTGTTGTCCATGTAACCGGTCCCTGGTGCCAAAAAGGTGGGGGACTGCTGCTGTACAGCAATTCCAAATTGATGGCTGTTGTATTAACTGGGACCCCACCACTCTCTAATCGCCCTTTCTGGCATCTCTTCTCAGCTTCCCAGTGGTCCAACCTTTTCTGGATGTCCAAAGCCCACACCAACTTCTTGGAAATATCCAGTTAGCTGGGCCTCAACATAGATTTGTCTGCCAAAACCATTTTCGATTCCAAGCTGATGAATCAAATGATTCTTTTTTTTTTTTTTGTTAGCCAGGTGTGGTGGTGCACATCTGTAGTCCCAGCTACTCAGGAGGCTGAGGCAGGAGGGTCACTTGAGCCCTATATATAGCCATATACAACTCATTTAATCCTCATAACAATTCCATAAGGTAGGGATTATTATTACCATTATTGATGATTCTTAAAATAATGGTAAAAAGTGCAGATCCAAGACTGAAACAGGATCCACACTGTTCACCTCTCACAAAAATGCACACTTCTCATCTCTGACAATAATCACCTCAAACAAAAGACATCAAGGCCCTTATTAGGGTTCTCATCTTACAGATAAGAAAATTGAGGCTCCAAAGCACATAGTAAGTGGCAGGGGCCAAATTCAAACCCAGGTCTACCTGATAACAAATTTCATGTTCTTTACACTATTGTGAGAAGAAGCCAAGACTAGAATTCTAACAATGTCCTGGCATTCTTGTCCCCTGCCCTCTGAAAACAGAGCAGAAATCCTTTGAAATTGAATCTCTGTATCAACCATTTGACCATGGAGTCAAAAGCACTGTCTCCCACTATAAAAGCTCAACCTATAGCATTTTAGAGGATTTTCACTCACTCCCTGCCCTTTTACCACCCTACCATGCCTCCTCCAACCAATTCAGCCACATCTGTCAGAAGAAAGCTGTTCTCACGGGTAGATCAAGACTTTGCTCCAGAAAACATCTTCCCCAAAGAGCTCACTGAGGACCCTACTCCTGGAAACTACAGAGAGAGGTGAAATTCATCATTAAACCAACATGAAAAAAAAATGCTTTATGTGAGACAGCCACTTTCCTACTGTCACTGGGACAAGGGCCAACAACATAGAATCAAAGCCATCAGATGAGGACAATTATAATAATACATTAAGCTGCCACTCACAGAAGCATTAACTCTGGCCCTCACTGCTCCTGGCAATCCCTGAAAGTACTCAGGTCCCACAAACCTGGGTCACGCACCAGGACTGACTCCACCAGCACCTCCAAGAGATGTAAAAATGGAGTCATTTAGACACAATGATAACTTCACTACTCTAATCACAACACAGCACAATTCCTGCTTCCTGGCCCCTAGGCGAATACTGGTTATCAAATATGGATCTCCAATGTTCAAATAATTTAAAACCCATAAAGTAAACACATGATACTACAAAACTTGATTTGCAATCCAGTGATTCATGACACATTTTTAAGAATATCTTATGGCAGTGGTTCTCAACTCTGGTTCCATGTTATTAGAATCACCTGGGGAGCTATTAAAACATACCCATGCTCATGCTCCATCCTGATCCAGGTAAATCAAAATTTCCAGGGGTAGAGCTGGGCACCCCTTGCTGATTCTGACTTGCAGCAGGGTGTGAACCACTATCACAAAGCCTCCTGGACATTATGACCATCAAGTACTATACTACAGGTGCTAAGGTGCCATTTATTATAAGATATTTCAGCTGACTAACAAAAGCTTTTTTAACAGCTGGTTTTTGCTGAGCAGTACTCTATAAAGATAACCAACCACACTCTTTTCAAAGAAAACTCAAGCCCAGGAGGTGAACGGGCATTTCAGATCATGGGGCAAAGTCACTGGTGAGAACTCTCAGCCTGTACTCTGCCCAGTCAGGCATCAAGTTATCCTGCTTGACAGATACCATCTTCAACCACCTGCCACATGAGATAAATATTTTCCAGAGCTTGTAAATAGATTTAAAATTTCCACTGAAGGAAAACAAAGGAGTAACTTGAAAGCTTCCAAAATTTCACTATCTAATTGGGTAGTAGAATACTGTACATTGTTGAATAAGTTAATTGTCCAAGTGAGCACTAGAGAATTTCCCAGGAATAATAGGATTTGACTAATTCCCAACGATGATGGGAAGGCCCATTACAGAAGAGCTAATGTTTTGAATTAATGAGTAAAAGAATCCAAACACTGGTTGAAAAAAATGAGGTTGATAATATCACCCACTTCCTAACCCTTATTCCCCCATTAAAAAGAAGCAGCACAGTCAATAATACGCTTTGTTTTTAGTGCTGTGAAGTACAGAGTGACCCTGCCACATTCTCGTGATACAAACAAAGGGTTCCATGTGAGAAACTGCAGACTTATTAAAATATTGTTCCTTTCTTCTTTTTAAAGTAGGGCCACCAAAAAATTAAACCTGAGAGCCTCTTCTTAGATCCACTAGATGGTGCAAGCTCTCCTTTTGAGCAGACTTTCCAGGAAGAAAGGACATTAAAAAATTATTATGGGTGCACCCAAGCAGCCCATGTATTACACAGGAGCCTTGAGAGGAAGGGGATTTGTTATCCGAGAAATCTTTCCATTTTTCAATTAACAAAAGCATAAGAATTTTTTTAAATTCTGCTTTGGGAGCTCAGGAGTTAAACATAGGCCATGGAAGAAATCATGGAACTAGGATTTACTTCAAAGGGTGCTAATGGAAAGAGATGATATGGAAGCCTGGAGATCTGGAGATCTGGGTTTGGTCCAAGCTTGACCAGTATCAGCTGTGTGAGTATAAGCAACCCACTTAACCTCTCTGGTCTTTAATGCCTTTGTCTGAAAAATGAGGAGTTAGGACTAGATAATCTCTGGAATTATGTCTAACACTAAAAATTTACAAGTGTATATAACATGATATTTTTCTACCTCCAATTTTCTCCCTCCATTTGCATTTGGCAAGAACTATAAACACAAAGGACATATTTCATGAAATCCATCCAGTCTACGAAATTTTTAAAAACTGAGATGATATTAATTCATTTACCCAAAAACTGAGATACTAATTCATTTACTGAGAAACACTTATGATAGAGCACGTACTGGGTGCCAAGCATTAGACTGACACTGTGCCAGGCAAGAAGGACACTGAGACAGATGTGCTCCTCTATGTGCTCACTTCTTCTCCTCCATGCAATTGAATGGATTTATTTCAAAGCTCCAAATCTCTAAATTCTGACAAACAGAACACTATCTTCAAAGAAAAAGACTAAACAGTTAAAAAATACTAGTTATATTTAAGCATTTAACATAAATATAAATACTACACATGCTTAGTCAGATAGTCTGATGTCTTGATAAACAACCATGGCAATGATATATTGCCAATTATTTTTAACTTGATGTCTCATGGGCAACTCAAACAAAAAACAGTAAAGAAAAGTTTGCCTATCCTACAAAGTCATTTCTACATACGGAGAGCACATTTTAAATGTGATTCTTGGAGCCATCACCAATTCTTCAATAATATTTTTGGTTCACGTTTCATAAAATATCTACATCTTCCTTCATAGTTTTCCAGCAATATCTATCTCAAATCTGGTTCCCTTTTGGACTTCAACAAGAATTAAGAGTTATCCCACTTTCAGCAACAGCCATCTCTCACCAATCCCAAACACCACCCCCCACAAAGTACCTCACTCTTTTCCCACTCCACGCCACCCGAGTGCCAGGTCACATCAACTCATCAACCTGACTCCACCCCCACAACGCTATACTATTCAATCTCTTTCTCCTGTCACTCCCTCACATTTGCTACACACACATACACAGACATACTCACACTTCTACCTAGTGGCCATATCTATGTCCACACATTAACTTATTTACTCAAGAGATACATCATAACACCTACTATGTACACAGCAAAGTACTAGATATGCTATTATAATATTTTCTCAATGAAAAAATGAATAAATAAACATGTATGGTCCCTCATGGTAGGAGAGGTAAGACATAACAAACCCATAATGATCACACAAGGTAACCTTTAGGTGCCACGTGGGTGATACCAGACAAACTCTGGAGAAGTGAAGAGTGATTGCCTATGCCTGGATTACCAGAAAGAGTTTCAGAAGGAGGTGGCGTGTGGTTTGGACACTGGAGGATGAGAAAGATTAAGGTAAGCATAGTTGGAAGAGAAGGGGATCTCAAGTGGAAGAAAGCACAGGCATTTAACTAGAAGGCTTAATTCACACCTAGGGCATAGAAACTGGTCCAGGATAGCTGGAGAAGTGAGTCTGTGGAGAGGGAAATAGAAGGAAGTTTGGGATTAGCCTAGGAAAACATTCAAATAGTTGGGTTCTACCAAGTCTACATCTCTGAGTTATTTCTCCTAGTACCTTGATTTATATAGTTCTCTACCTACCACCTCTTGGCAGTATGCCAAATCTTACAAATTACAGATCAATAAAATAGCTGTTTGGTCATCTATAACTATGATTTTTCCAACAAGTATATAACAATAAAAACAAAAACAGTAATATGAGTTAACACATATATTAATACTTATTATGTGCCAGGAACCACTTTAAAGTATTAACTCACTTAATCCTCACAAATCCTACAGAGTAAAGCACTCTTATTATCATCCCTATTTTACAAATGAGAAAGATGTCTCAGAGAGGTTAAGTGTTCTACCAAAGGCATACGGCTAGCAAGTGGCAGTGGAGGGAGACCAACCCTGGTAGTCTGACTGTAAAGTCCACATCATATTAAATCCTGTGCAAAGAACTTACTTACTAGATATCACTACATCTAGGTTTATGGCAATGAATAAATTCGCCTTCCTCTTTGCTCTCTATTTTAAGTCTATTTACTTAGGCCAGAGCTTTTATTTATTTGTGGTTTTTATTTTGGCACAGCATTAAATACAGCATGACAAGGATGCCCCAAGACACCATGAAGTTGGCTGTGGGCCAAGGTGATGATATCATGGATCCCATGGCCAACTAGTTCACTACTTGTTCTATGACTATGGAAAATGAGAGGAAAGATTTGGGCTTCTGTGCACAGAACAACATCCCCAGCTCTCAGATAAACACATGCCATGTGCCCTACATGGAGGCTCCGTGTCTACAAAACATTCAAAGATGCAGTGCTTAATTAGGGGGAAACTCAACACAAGACCTCAGATATTAATTACAAGATTTTATTTTGGAAAAAAAAAAGAAGTGAATGTTCTAATAGCTTCTATTATAATCTATTTCCACATTCTTAGAGGCTTTCCACAACAAACGTTAGCCATTTCTTTATGTTCCACAACTGGTCCACAAGTGATAGCTCTGGGGACTCCCTTAGGCTTTTCTATACATTGATGAAGAGAAAGTATATTTACATATGGATCTAAATGTCTATGTGCATCATCTTTCCACTTAATCACCTAGGAAAAGGGAAGTGAAAAAAAGTAATAATGATTATACTCAGCAGAAGAAATCTTCCCATCTCATCTTTACTGTGCAACCTCAAATTACAAGGAGCACTCTCTTTCCCTTCTGCCCACAGCACCAAGGCAGCTGGTGGGCCTGGGTCAGTGGTGGAACGTGTGACGCCTATAGTATTCCATGATATACGTGAACTGACATCAGTGAGTGGCCAGTATTGCCATCCCAAGCTGATAACATTTCCATTTGAAAGAAGTTTTTATAACATCAGCATCACTGCCCATGTATCTGAAAAGCACCACACAGCACAGCAGAGTGGATTCACAGTAATAAATAATGGAACTTGTCCAGCATCCTGAACAATGGGAGATACCTCTATCAATCAAATGCTATACAATACATGCATCAGGGCAGAAACACGTTCTTAGAACCAATAGTTAAGAACTCAACAACCTCCTTTCACTACTCACCTTTAGCTGCTACTACTAAGTCCTTAATTTATGCAAAGTATTTTGACCTACGTAATCTCCATATTAATATGTTGCCATTTGGAAAAGGCCTCCCAGCTTCCCAAAGTGCTTTTAGCTATTATACCTTCTCATTTGATGTTCACCACAGTCTTGGAAGGCAGACAGGGTGGGGATTACCACAAATGACAAAACTGGATCCTTAACTGGGTTAAGACCCTTGAGATCACACATAAAACTAGAACTCATGTCTTCTGAATCCTAACATAGTGAAAGAACATAAATAGCAAAAGTGCCAGCAGAGGAGCACAGGTCAATGCTCCTCCAAGTGTGGTCCTTGGAGCCCCTGCATGCTGGCTAATGGGCAAATTCCCAGGCCTCAGTCCTACCTATCAAATCAGAATCTCTGGAACTCGAGAGTTTGCAATTAAGAAGTTCATTGTGCAACTTGTCTGTACATTTAAGTTTGAAAACATCTGACACTAAAAATTAGAATAGGAAAATAATTCTATGAATAACTGAATTGATATCACATTCTAAGATGTTTGTTAAGGATGTAAAAGTGTGTTAAGGAACAATAGCATATTATCTAAAATCAAAATACTACATGACCAAAAATGATATAAAAATTACTGGCTAGTACCACACATTGCCATGGGAAGGATGTCTAATTTTAGACATTTAGCTGGTTACGTAAATAAATAATAATAACAGGTCATACGTCTAGCACTAAGTGCCAGACACAGTGATAAGCACTTTAAATTCATTATCTTGTTCATTCTTCACAAGAGCCCAGTGAGGTAGGTATTACCATCCACAGACAATATATATACATAGATGAGCATACCTGGCACAGTCACATCAATAATTCAAGTAGCAAAGAGCCAGACTCAAACCAAGGTATGTCTAACCTCAAAACCCATTACTTGAACTGTTAAGCCAGGCTGCTTCCCAAAATTGTATCAACTGAATATCATGCCTTAAATGAATATATTATAATAGATGGTACACAGTAACTTTTAGTTTTCAATTAATAAATCAAAGATCTTCAAGTCAAAGCCTCTTATACTTGTCACTAAAATCTAAGGTCTATTTAGTAGCTGGCTCTCACTGGATAGAGAAATTATTAATTTCATCTGTCTAGAGCAGACCTGATGAATATGATTTTTTTCAGTCCAGATTTAATAGCGTCACTGCCACTCCATGTGACATAGCTGCAGGCCCGTGACAGGACTGGGTCTTTTAATTACCTTGTTCAACTGCCATTGCCAGCTGACTGTAGTGATGGTTACTTGCCTCTCTGCTTCCCTGGCACTTTTCTGTTTAAGTCCAAGGAACAGAATGATTGTTTGGTCCCCACCACTCCCATCCCAGATGAGCCAGCCTCCTTAATTAGGGCTTCCTTGGTCACAACTAGAACTCCAGCCTGGGACAAGGTCCATAACACAACACGTGAGATGGCACCAGGGACACCAGCTTTCCTGCTGAGCTTAAGCATCCCCCACGCACACCAGCTGCTGCCCTAAAGGGAATACCTGTCTGCCCTGGAGCTGGCTGGAGCCTACCTATGAGGCTGTGGAGAAAACAGCAGCAACTTCTAAGAACAAGCACCTCATTTCTCCATGACCTCACTGGGACCCCCTTCACTTTACACCAGACCAGCAGTTTGGGCCGAGGTGAGCACACAGGTATGCCTCCAGCGCAGTGGAGGACAGAATCTTCTGAAGTGACTAGTTTACTTCCATGCATGGTACAAATACAGCTCAAGATTATGATAAGAAGAGGAGGGAGCAGCTAGCAAAAATAGAGCAAGATAACATTCAGGAGCCTTTAGTGATTAAAAACCATGGGTCAATAATGTAGATAATGGTTTATTTGCAAATTACTGAAATGTATAAGTAGAGAACAAAAAAATTATCCCTCTATATATATTAGTATGGTTCACCTGAGAGCTGGAGTCTAGCTTGGGGCTCAAATATTAAATAACTCAAAGGAAACTACAAAATATTTAACAAAGAACTACCAAATTAAAAAAAATAAAACCTCAAAATTCCAAAGCCAAGATGGCATCCTAATTCCATGCTTTTGATTCCTTCCTTCTTCCAGTTTTCCACTGAAGGGAATGACATGATCAGTGAAATTCTGCAGCATTATAGGAAACCAGACATGAAACTTCAAGGTGTTTTCATCAGGAAGTGGGGCAGATGACAGCAGAGTGACAAATAGCACAGACATGCTAGGCATGAAAAACTGCAACAGGAAGTTTGCCAGAAAGCAAGTAATGGGACTTGCCTCTTCCCTCCTCCTACCCCAGATGCCCCTCTGCTATCTCCCAGACTAGGGATGCGTGAGGGAGAATGGACAGGAGACACGGAGCTAAATAACGTTCCAACAGCAGGCTGCTCTGCCCACTCCTCACTGTGACATAAGACATCCGTGTACTCCCCCTGTAAACTCAGCACCCAATTCTAGCCCATTAATATTTTATAGCAGTGATAATTTGAAGATGGCACTTAATTGCTCTTAAAATCTTCAGTCACTACTTTCACTGGGCATAAAAGTCCAAAACATGCCCAGCCAGTGAGAGCCAAATTGGGCTCTAACGGAGTGTCCCAACCTGCCCCATCCACATACATACTAACAGCAAATGGGCAACTCACAAGTGTGACTGCGCTCAGCCTCTCAAAATTTCTCTTTTCTCCTCTAGTCCCCCCAAAACTTCCATCCATCAACTTAAGTCAATAAGCCATGAATTATTGAGCTTGCAGGGTACAGATCATAAATATGTATGTGTGTGTTTGGAAGACAAGATTGTAAAACAAATGGGCTCCACTGCAACTTATACAGATCCAGCAGCATACATGCCTTTAAGGAAGCAGGTGAAATTATTCTACCCATGTATACTGTTCAAGCATGGTTCTAGCACACAGGAGACAGTGGAAAAATCGGTTTTCCTGGTAGATTTTTTGCTTCTATTTTTCCAGGCACACTTGTACGGAATTATTTGCTGCATGGAACACAGCTGGCTGCTCTTTGCAAAAACTAAAGGAACAGGCTCTTTTTAAGGTCAACAGGTACCACACTAATGCCTGTGAGGTGCCTGCAGAAAGGGACAGTGTGTAATAATTTCCCCTTCCTTCAGCATACTGTCCTCAAGGTCTCTGCCTCCATCTACCAGAGATAGCACCAAACTTCTGCCCTGATTTACTAACAGTCTCTAATTAAAGGAGCTCAACAACCCACTAAATAAAAGACCATCCTAGTTCTCGAGATACTTGACAGAAATAATATGACTGAGCCCAGGTGCTGCTTTTCCCATCCAAACACCCTGCCAGCCCCCTCTTTCTAATCCTGCCAGAGCCAGGACAAGCACTGAAGCCATCCTTGGCTGCTCCTGCCGACCGTCTACTGGTCTCCCACCAGCCCAGGCCCCCTAAACAACACACCTGGGCAGAGTCTTCCCAGCTAGTGACAACACCAATCAGGCTGCTTCACTTCTTTTTGTCTGCTGCTCCTCCGCCTGACCACTGCATTCAAAAAAAAAAAAAAAAGCCCACAAAAACAAAAACTACTTGATAATCTTTTACTAGGCTCTCTCTCTCAATCTGGGTACTTTCTTCTGCTATTACCATCTGCAAACACTTACCGGTTACCTAAAATATATGAGACAACATGCTACCCACTAGAGCAGGGCTTGGCAAACTTTTCTATAAAGGGCAAGAGAATAAATATTTTAGGCATTGTGGGCCATATACAGTCTCTGTTGTATATTTCTTTTTTTAAAACAACCTTTGAAAAATGTAAACTATTCCTTTATAAAAATTATGGTAAATACATGTAATATTAAATTTACCATCCTAATAATTTTTAAGTGTACAATTCTTTAGTATTAAGTATATTCACACTGTTGTACTTAATATTTAATATACCCACTGATCTCCAGAACTTTTTTCATCTTGCAAAACTGAAGTTCTATACCCATTAAACACTAACTCCTTGTTCTCCCCTCTCCCTAACCTCTGGCAACCACCCTTCTACTTCTGTTTCTATGAATTTAACTATTCTAAGTATCTCATGTAAGTGGAATCATGCTGTTTTTGTCCTTCTGTGACTGGCTTAATTCACTTAGCATAATGTCCTCAAGTTCCATCCATGTTGTAGCATATGTCAGAATGTCATTCCTTTTAAAGAGTGAATAATATTCCATTGTACATACATATCACTGTTTGTTACCCATTCATCTGCTGGCTGACAGATGTAAAAACCATTCTTAACTCTAGGGATATACAACAACAGACTAATGGCCAGATTTGGCCCACAGAGTTTGCCAACTCTACTCTAGAAGCATAAAAAAGCATACAGCATAGACAAGAGGTTCTAAAACTTGGTACCTCAATTTTTTCACAGGACCCCTAAGCCAAAAGAAATACCCAACTATCCCATTTATTAAGTATTTAGTTCCAAACAATATAATATGTAGTTAAATCATAACAACTTAACCTGTTCTCAGAGTCAGACTAGAACCTGCATACCTCATTTCTGGTTCCACACTAATTTTCATGTGATACTTGCTTTCTAAAAATTTTTATTTATTTATTTTTCAAGACAGGGTCTCACTCTGTCACCCAGGCTAAAGTACAGTGGCACAAATATAGCTCACTGCAACCTTGACCTCCCAGGCTCAAGTAAGCTTTCCAGCTCAGCCTCCCCCAGTTTCTAGGACTACAGGTGTACACCACCATGCTCAGCTAATTTATTTTTTGTGGAGATAGGGGTCTCACTATGTTGCCCAGGCTGGTCTCCAACTCCTGGCCTCGAGCTATCCTCCCACTTTGGCCTCCCAAAGTGCTGGGATTACAGACGTGAGCCACCTCACCCCAGCAATACTTGCTTTTAAAGACAGAACCCAACAAAGGTCATCTTTGCAAAGGTATGACCACATTGAAAGCAATGTGTATGATTTAATGCTGAAATTGTAAACTATTTCGAGCTAGTAGTTCATGTGGTGTCACTGTGTTTCCCTCATAAATTGAAATATCTCTCAGCGCCCCTGTGAGTTTGCTGAAAAGCCCCAGGGCTCCTTGGCATGCTGTTTGGGAACCACAGATACAGGCCCTTCCAGAGGGTTCAGGATAGAGTGGAGAATCAGGGTCAAAAATATACCTGACAACAGAAAGGAGCATATGCTGAGACTGACACAGGCACTGAGAGCGACAAATTCTAGAGAAGAGAGAAGGCTAGAACCTCCGAAGTCAGGGACAGCTGCAGGAGGGTGTGAGAGTCAGGCTGGTCCTTGGAGAAAGAGTAAGATCTGCCCATAGAAGAGGGCAGAAGAAGACATTCCGAGCAGAGGAAACAGACTGCATGTAAGAGAGGCCTTGAACCAGGAATGAGGATGGCATGGAGCAGGGGCTGTGGCACATAGTGCATAGTGCCTCTCGGAACACTCACTCTTCAAGCCCTTGGAGCTCAACCAGCACAGGAAGTCCAACTGCCTGACGTTGTAACACTGTGAAGAAGCCCAGGCTAGCCCTGCGGAAAGGCTGTGTGGAAGGAAGGAAAGAGGGGGAGAGAGATCCAGTCACCCCCAAGTTGTTGAGGTCCCAGCCAGTGAGGCCCCAGACATCACGGAGCAGAGATAAGCTGTCTCCACTGTGCCCCGTCCAAATTCCTGAACCAGAGAGTTGTGAATATCCTAATAATCAATGATTGTTTTAAGTTGCTAAGTTTGGGGATAGTTTATTACACAGCAATAGATCCCTGAAATACCACACTCTTTTAAGCTTTCCTCACTACCCACTTTCCATGTCCCCTGTTCCTTCTGGGGTCCTAACTGACAAAATATGCATGACAGTCATTAGGGTTGATAATCGCATTCTAGACTTCTCTTCTTCTGAGAAAATGGTAGAAATGCACTTCCCCCTGAGGACAACTGCAGTCTGGCGACTTGCTTTTAGCCAATGAAAGGGGAACAGAAATGACATGTGTCATTTCCAGACGAAAGCTTGAAGAGCCCGAAGAGGACATTCACTATGTTCTCTTCCCTCTGACACTATGACCACAGATATCAGTTCCAGATGATGAAGGTTCTACCAACCTAGAGCCCTGAATAAGGACAGCATGGAGAAAAGCTACGTACAGATTTTTCATCCCACAACCCAAGATGTACGTGCAGTGTGAACAAGAGGTAAAGATTATTTCAGTCCCTGGGATTTTAACGGTGTTTATGGCTGCAACATAATCACCATGACTGACAGAATTAGCTCCTTTGTCAAGCTAACCCTGACCAAAATGCCCCCATGCATTAGGAGTCCATTTGAATTCCTGAATATTCTGCACACCAGGAAAGTGGTCTCTGTCTCCAAATTAAGCAAATATCTATGTCCATCTTTTTCACATCTATAATTAGAAAAACGATGGAAATCAGCCAGCCATCATGGTGGCCACAGAAATGCACCTAGCAGACCTCCTCCTATAAGAAGCATTGCTGACCAAGAGGCCCTGCTGCTAAACTCTAGAATGCTCTCCACATTTGCTCTGAGGCCACACTTCCGATAGGTTGCTCTCAGCCAGTGACCAAGTGCAGCAGGGATACTAAACCAAGCCCATTCCTAGCAGACACAGGCCACCTCTGATAGCCTTTCTCAGACACTTTCAGCCAACCTCTCCCTTTCTCCCTCTCTTGGGGTCAGACTGGCATTGCACTCTGACAACTCTCCCAACCTTCCATCTTGCTCCCTATTTTCTCTTGCACAGGCATTTCCTCAAATAAAATCCTTGCACATTTAATCCTATCTTGGCATCTGCTGCTCTGAGAACCCAGACTAATAGAACAGTATCAATGAATATGCAGTCTTGAAAATTTAGCTTTGAAAAAGTGAACATACAGAGACAACAGAACTAGTTCTTGTTGGATATGGGCTGTCCCATTAATCTGAAGTCATAAATAACCAGTTTTCTACTGGCTGGATATAATTCTTACATTACCTATACTAATATGGTATCATTTTCTTTAATATGATGTCTGCAAAGTATGATTTAAACCAATCTTTAAAAATTTAATCTTTCCAAATATCCAAAGTAGGCTTCCAATCCCTTATCCAAAACCCTGGAGACCATGTGTATATTGGAATTCAAAACTTTTAGAAAAGTAATATGTACATTTTACCTGACATAACATCCCCAGGAGATCTGGGGCAACAACTTGTAATCAAATATATTAATATGTCTTCCACAAAACATACAAACATTAACAGCAGTGGGTTGAAAGTAAATAGTCTTGAAAGGGTGCAGATAGAGTTTGATACCAAATGAGTTTAGCAAAGGTTAGGTTGTGTGCCAAATGAATTATAAGAAAATATTCAGTTTTCAGAGCTTTTTGAAGTTCAAGTTGTGGATAAAGAATTGTGGACCTTTATGTTTACACTACAGAAAATAGTGCAGCCCTTTGAAAAAAACCAGAATGCCTCTGTACTAACACAGAAGAATAAATGGCCACCCTACAGTGTTGGATGAAGAAAGCATGTAACATAAGAATTTGCAAAACCAACCTGCAAAGACAGTATTATATCACACACATAAAGAATGGGGAGAGGAAAAGAGGGGACTTCACTTGTCAAGCACTCTCACTCACCACCTTTTATTATCCATAACTCTGTGACTACTTCATCTCTGGTTCAAAAGTGCTGTGGAAATATTGTTCATGAGTATTAATTGTGATGTGGGAAAATATTTAAGTATGAATTTATGTATATTATTTATGAATCAGAGAGAATAGATTCGCCTCTGTAAACTGCCTACACTGATGGCAGGTAACTAAAATGTTATGAGTAAGGTGGTGGCTGAGATAGTGCGCAAAGGAAATTTATTTAGGATACCAAATGAGGCTCACCTGTCAAGCCAGTGGGTACAGATTATGAAAAATGTGGACAAGAGCTTCCAGCAGACCACACTGCCTGGTAACCCTTCCCATATCAAAGGAGAGGAGACAAGAAATAGGATATGACTATTCCCACTGGGAACTCCTCAAGAAACACCCAGTTCTGGACTTCTTTGCTCATGTGCCTCTGAGTCCCTGTCCTGCCACTCCTTCCTGTCCTTTCAGCTCCTTCCTTCATCAATCACATAGTGAGCCAGAGGACAACCAGAGTACAGGCTGTTTACCTTTGCCCACCCCTGCTCACTTCTAACCCTGCTAATTCTAAATGATAAAAACACAAACAAATTTTTTAAAAGATGGGGAACAGGGAGAGAAATTAATTAAGGAGGAAAAAAATCCATCTTTGTTCTAGTCAGTTGCTATATGGCCCTGGGAAAAATTGTCTGCAATGGAAAAAAGTTAAGGAATCTTAATTAGGGCTTGGAAATTCAAATCTAATATAATAACATTCACTTTTCATTCTATATATTCAGCATTGACTCTTTTTACAATAAACATGTATTAATTTCATGGTTTTAAAAATCTCATATTTTAATTATGGGCATAATTGAGAATAATACTAGGTAATATACATCAAGTGCTATATCCAATGTTAGCTATTAATCTCTTACAAACCACAGTCTGAGAAGGTACCAAGTACCAGCACTCTGTTAGCACTTTAACAAATATTCCATTTGTGTGGACCTTCCTAAGTCTAAGGTACTGTACTCAGCACTGGAGATAGCCTGGTGAACAAAACACACATGAACCCTGTCCCCAGAAAGGATGCATACCACTGTGGAGACAGACATTAAACAAGTAATCACACATTTAATGATTCAGTTCCACTGTGGTAAGTATTATGAAGGAGAAGTGCAGAGTGACCAGTAAGATCTTCATAACAGCTCTCTGAGGTGGCTCTCATCTTCAATTATGGATAGTTATTATTAATTTTTGTAACATTAAAGTATGCTAATTATAACACAAAATATACTGAACAAATAGTAATTACAATAATTATCACCATTATAATAATGATGGGAAATTATTTTATGTCAATAGATCAGTGAGGTAAAGGATGGAAATAAATGAGAAAGAAAGTATAAATGTGTGAGCAAGTCTATGGATAATTACGGCCAAAGAATTTCTATAGCACTGTTATATTCCTCTGCAGAGGAAAATTCTTCCACGCAGAGGCTTAGAGGCATCCAATGCAAGACACCCATCCTATCCCTGGAACAGCAAAGTACTGACAGACAAAAGGGCAACCTAGAAACAAATACAAGGTTAGTATTTTCCAAAGCTATGCCCCCCATATTCTCCAAGACAGACCTAATTTTACAGACTTGGTCCCTTTGTGCCCATAAACCACTGAAATAACCTGGAAATCTCAGTATTTCAATGTTTAAACCACGTCAAAGATTACCTCTTGAACCTACAAGTAACACAAAAATCCCAGCCAGACCAAGCACTCTGTTTGTTCTGGAAAATGTGGCCACTGTGCTCAAAAGGCACTAAATGATAAGAGATGAACATCTTCCATCAAGACCTGCTGCTCTAAACCAGAAACCCCATCACATGGACAACAAGGCTTCAAAGTTACCATAATCAGGTATTCTTGGATTCTATAAAATAAGAGCACATAAAAATGGAACTTCAGGGTATAGAAGGTGGCAATATATATATAAAGGTGGGCAATTCCATCAAAACAATGTAAGATAAGTTGCTCTTTTCTTCTCTCCCTGCCATAGGTGGTAACTCAAAAAGCTTGGCAAAGATCCTCTGAACTAAATGCTGTACAAGTTTCTTTACTTAGTAAAGAAAAAAACTCCTTAAAATTAGAATTCTAGGTCTATGGGTGCCTCCTGACAGCTCACAATGGAAAAGATATCAGCTGATTTATTATACAAAATGAGAGAGTCATAAGGAATTCAGAGTGGTGCTAATGAGACAGCCAACCTTTGATGGGCCCTTAACTTGGCTTCACTTTAATTTTTGCTGTCACAAACTTGCTATAATAAAAAATTATGTTCTATTAAGGAGATAGCAAATCCATGGCACTTATGCTACCACTGCCCCCTCCATGCCCGCAGCAGTCCTTGCATCCTGTGTGACAGACACAGCTGGCTTCGGAGGACAGCTAACCGAAGAGTTCCAAGTAGCCGCCTCCCATGAACTGAAGCAGGCACAGAGTCAGAGTCTATTTGCCAATTCTCCTTTACACTGACTGCCCTCCTTGACACTCACAATACTGTATTCTATCAAATGAAGCCCATGAGACTTCAGCTGCAGCCATTGTTAAGACCTGTGTTTGATATTGCTAAGAAATACGGATGGAATGATAAGACAAATAAGGCTAAAAGCCACCATCAAATCAATTGCACTGTGTTTACCCTCCTCAGTTTCCATCAGTTGTACCATAAACAGACAGAAAATTACATGACAAAATTACAGCCAATCACTGACCTTATGGAGAGCAGGAGCCAAGACTGGTACCAAAAACCCATTGTAAATGTAATTGACAAGCTGACGGCGAATCAAGGGGTGAGCCACCTAAGAGAGAAACATGCAGTCATGAAAAAGACAAAGGGTTCGATCAATCTTCTTAAAATCACACATTTCTGTATACATCCCAGAATCAAAAAGCAAATCATATTTTGGACATTTATTTCATGGTTAAAGAGTAATTCAAACCTCACATTGCCATGTAATTTTTTCAAATGCTTTATTCCAATACAAA
This sequence comes from Lemur catta, assembly GCF_020740605.2. Classification (NCBI taxonomy): domain Eukaryota; kingdom Metazoa; phylum Chordata; class Mammalia; order Primates; family Lemuridae; genus Lemur; species Lemur catta. The sequence continues at coordinate 74,628,503 of NC_059132.1, read as the reverse complement.
CAGCTTGGCTAAAATTAGCAGAAGTTAAACTTACAAATTAAAAAATTGGTAATTTCAAAGTGATTGTTTGAAAAAAAATTCAACAAATAGAATATGTAGAAGGATTCATATATTAAAATTAGCAAACTGGAAAGAATAATTTTTCCCCCTAACTTCTTCTAGGTCACACCTTAACTTGTGACTAATTTTTTTTTTAAAAAAGAGTGTAACTATCAAAATAGACAATTGAATACATTTCTTTTGCTACCAGAAAGAATTTTCTCATTTTGAAGACGCATTTTCTGATAGTCATTATATTGGGGAGGAAGGCATTTGGAAAAATATTTTCATAAAAAACAGATAATGTTCAAAAGCAGAAAACACTATCAGAGGTACAACACTTCCTATATTTGATTTCCAAAAGATATTTTGCATAAGTAACCCTTTACTAATTTCTCTTGTAAAGTAACCTTTTCAGGAGTCCCCCCAAACAAAAAAATCTTATAAGTATATGGTTTCAATTTCAAAATATAGTATGAAATATATAATTTCTCTGTGCTTAACCATGCCTGTAAGTTTTACTTCTCTTTCTAAAAAAGTGAATGAAGTCAAACAATAAACTAAAAAGCAATTTCTACAGAAGTGAGACTAGATCTTTAAATTACTTATAATCTCTGTGTGTGTGTACATTTGGGGAGGAACTAACAGTGGTTCCATCTTTTTTATTTCCACACACTTCTGTAAGAAAATGTTGATAGACTGCAATATTAAAGGTAAAAATAACTTAAAATGTAATCTATTTATCTTATATATAAATAAAACTTCCTTTGACTTAGCAATAAAACTGAGATGGGAACTAAAGTCATTTACTTGTATTTTCTTCCAGAAGCTATTTCTTTATTTGGTAGATAAACAGATTATAACTAACATTTTTCATCCTACAATCACCATAAAGAAAACTTGATTTCTTAATAAATCCAATATTAAGGTAATATTTATGCTGTATAGAAGTAAAACATTTTTGATGAAAACCTATTATATCCTTAAATATAAATTTTTTATTGAAAACAGTAACAAGAAATCTAAAGGTAAAAATCTAATCAAGAAGCCAAATACACAAGAGTTCAGTGGTTGTTTTTTTGCCCCAAGCAGGCCAATTTCAAAGCAAATTTAATTTGTGTTGTTAAGAAGATGCTTAACTTCTTCTAAATTCAATCGGGATAACAATATTCTTTATGTAGTATGCACCATTAAGCAAAATAAAGTGTTTTTCTTTGTAGACTCCCAAGAAGACCTTGAAGTAAAAGTGGTATAATATGAAGTACTTAGAAACCTAAAAATATCTATTTAATGAGTTAGGTATTGAACTTATTTTTGATGGTTAAGTGGATAATCAAAACAGAATTAATACATTATAAAAAAGATAAAGAAAATCTATTCTTTTTTTCCTCAGTTAAACCTTCCTGGCAACCTACAAACTAACATTTTCCTTCATTCGGTGGGCTTAAAGCATCAACATTCTGTAAACATTTATTAAAATAAAAGAGTGAATGTTCATAAACTAATCCTTTGTGGTGCTTATGTTCTGCATGGAACCAGGACAAAGGGATCCTTGACAGTGCTCTGGTACCTGGATGACTGCATTGCAGAACTCCAGGGAGTTCATGAACTGGACGAGAGAAGGGAGTAGAAGCCAGTCGTCTTTCAGAAGGCAGTGCCATTCCTCGCCTTTCTCTTCTAGCTTTGTAGGCAGGGAAGAGTAGAGACCACTGAGCCCAGTTGCAAGTACCTGTGTTCAAAAATAAAAATGTAATAAACTCTTTCCCAAAGTTCTTAACCTGCAACTAACAGCTCACAGGTGATACCAATGCTGCTAGTCTCAAGACTGAACTTTAAGTAGCAAGGTATTAAAGGTATTGGAGGATATCAGCTAGCTAGGAAGGATTCAGCAGGTGGAGACAGTAGGGAGGAACAACTCCAGCAGAGGGAACAGCAGTACCAGAGCCATCTGGCTAACATACACACGGTTGATAGAAGTGGCTCAACTCTTATGTGCTGGGCACTATGCTGGCCTGGGGTCAGGGGAGTAAAAAGGATACACACAAAGATGAATAAAACATGATTCCAGCCACAGGAAATTCAGAAGAGGAACAAATTCAAAACCAATATATTACAGTACAATGCACCGACTGCAAACACAGAAGACAGTACATACCCGAATCTATAGGAGGAAGCCCTGGATTAAGGTGGTCCAGGACAGGTCACAATGGTAGGAACCATGGGGAGCTTCATGAGAAAGATTCTTTGCAATTCCTTGGAATTCCTTGCACGTTTAAAGTCATGACTGACAGGCAAATGTTTACAGTTTAGAAAGCACTTTCATATATGTCATCTCATCTGATCTTTACAAACAATAGCAAGGAGAAAGAACTGGGGAGCAAGGGACAGTTAGATGTGATGACAAGAGTTCAAACAGAGTGAAAGTGGGTCTACAGTGAGGTATCATCAATAAGAAAAGAGAGTAGAGAATAAATTTGAGCATCCCATGGAAGGTGGGTGTAAGAGTGATCTAACCATGAAATCTATCAGTCCGGTGTTAATCCAAAGCTTCCTCCCTCAGCATTAAACTGACAGCATTGGGCTTGATAAATGGGATGAGTGAGAACTCAAAACTGTCAAGTTATCCAACTTGGTCATTAAGAAGATGGTGATGATGCCTTTAATTGAGATAGAAATGTAGTAATGCTACAGTGCTTGTTGCTGAGTGCTTGTTGATTTTACCTTGTGGAACATAAATAAGACCAGTAAAACAATGAATTTCACATTGGAGGCCTCCCATCTGGGAAGAGATGCTAGCTAAGCAGCATCTTAGAGACCCTGACTTGGCAGACGTGCACAGGACGGGCAGGGACAGCACAGACTGGATGCAAGGAAGTCAGCTACTGCCCTAGAGCACATTCTGAGGTGACGATGGCCTCAAATGGGATGGAAATATTTAAGAAAACAAAACGAATTAGGCTCAGAAAAGAAGTAGTGACACACTCATTGATCTCACGGTCTAATGAGAGATGAACAGGCAATTATAATAGTGTTAGAAATACTCAGAATACACAACAGAAAAGTTACGGTGCTGTGGGTGTACAAAAAGCTCCTAACCCAGACTTGAGGGGTTGGCAGCAGGAAATGTTCTCAGAAAAAAATGATGTCTAAGGTGCTGAAGAATTCAAAGGAGTTAGCCAGAAAAAGAGTGGTGGAAGGAAGGAGATTCCACGCAGAGCATGTACAAAAGCTCAAAGGAGAAAGAAAAGATGGTATCTTCTCCAGGAACTAAGACAAGTACAGTACTCGTAGAGCATAGAATTATAGGTAAAAGGAGGCCAGCAAGGTAAATAGGAACCAAATTCTGCAAGGTGTTCTAGGCCAGGATGAAGAGCTTGTGGGGCATCCAAATGGAGAGCCCAGTAGACAGACACATGGGTCTGATGCTTAGGAGAGAGCTCTGGGCTATAGATGGAGATCTAGAGCCATCTACATGTAGATGGTTCCTCAAGCCTTCCAAACCAGAGAGAGAAGGAGGAAAGGGAGAATCAGACAGATGAGACATGACAAAATAATCCACAGTGCCAGGCATCAGAAACAGAAAGTCAGAAGGAGGTGTGGGGCCAGGTATGTTAAACTTGGAAAAAAATTATCTACAGACCTATTGTTGCCTCTCCTTTCCCCTTGTCCTGTTCCCACAGCACTACATGCATCCCTCTGTGCAGCAGTCATCCTGCATCTATTCGTTTATTGCCTGTCTTCTCCATCTCACTTGGTCTGACTCATTCACTCCAGTCCACATTGAAGGTATGGGAGGTTTGTCCAGTCAGGTATGATAAGTTTCAGACACACTCTTCCCACCCACCCCCCACCGCCGTGAGTAACATACCCAACTCAATCAACAGAGTCTAGGCCGGGAGAGGTCTTAGCACAGACAAAACAGATGAAGTTGCGGGAGGGTCTAGGAGGGGTGGGTGAGATGCTATAGGAGCCCACAGTGAAGTACAAAGAGCAGGGAGAGAAAAGACGAACTATTTTGGTACTGGAGAAACCAAAAGGTTATGTACATTTCTCCATTCTATTCCCTGATAACCTTTATTCACCCATTCATTCACTCACTAAAAAAAATTACTGAGCACTTATTTCAGGCCAGGTACTATGTTAAGTATAGGAAATACAATAGTAAACAAGATAGTACATTTATCTCTGTTTCAAAATCAGGGCTTCTATAGTCCCAAAGGAGAATGCCCCCTATTTAAAGTATTTAATTCCTGGTCAACATACCCAAACCACTTTAATTCCAGTTTTGAATGTGACCCAAATGAGTTACTTGTTACAAATTAGAAACTTCTGCCAAAAGAGAACACAGACCAAAAGTTCTCCTTGAAGAGAAATCTAATCTTGACGCCACATTTTTAAAATCAATTACATTTGCTAACTCATGCTAAATTAACCACAGAACAAAGGCTTTAATTCTGCATACTCCTGATTTCTTAACCACTTTCAGACTTTGAAGATGAATTCATAAAGACAGGCTTAATTTGTCTGACTAAAAAGCTGGGAATAACTATTCAGTATATCAATATAATTACAGCAACATTAATTTCCAAATTACATACATCAGCGACAGTAATTAAAAATAACACACACCTAATAGTCACTTCTTAAAATGAGTGTTCTAAAAAAAGGCATGGTTGAGATGCAAAGAGAAAGCTGCCCATACAGAAGGATCCTGCCTGTACAGAGGATACTCCTACACAGAAGGATACTCCGCGTACAGAGGATGCTCCCATATAGAAGGATACTCCCTGTACAGGACGCTGCCCATACAGAAGTGACAGCTGAACGGGGAGTCCTGCCATGTTCCTGCCACTACAAAGTGTCTCTGATACCTTCTTCTTAATGGCAAAGAAACAAGAAAGAAGATATTCTGCAGAATAAAGAGTACTGCACAGTCTTAGGAACAAGATTCCGAATCTTTACTAGTATTTACATCCTCCCTTCCAAGGCTTTTCTCAGAGTTCAGATTCATTCACTCATGCTGCACATATTTCTAGAACACAGACTGTGGGCCAGGCATATGCAAGGTTGGTGCTGGGGAAAGAGCAGTGAACAAATTAGACCAGGTGAGAGGAAGAAGACAGCTGACCAACTAGTAAGTGAGAGAAAGACAATTGCCATCCAAAGGAATATAGAGGACTATGAGAACAGGACAAGGGAAAAGGAGAGGCAACACAAGTTTGTAGGTGATTTTTTCCAGGTTGAAGAGTTTAATAGCACAATCTGTTTACTTTTAAATTTCATTTCTTAACTTAAAAATTAAATTATAAAAAATTTATATATGTATTTAATAGCTAATTAAAAATAAAATGCCCATCCACTATTTTAGCCTTTTATTGATCCTGATCACAAAAAGTTAATTGTAAAACATTATATTTATTCCCAATACATTAAGTATTAACCCAATATTTTAAATTTATCTTCTATGGATAACAACAGACAAAAAAGTAAACAACTTCCCTGGCAGCAGTACAGCATGGCAGTTGCTGAGACCATGGATTTTAATGTCAGACTAATACGGTTTTGAACCAGACTCTGTCACTGACAGGCAGTTATTAAAGTTCTCTAAATTTCAGCTTCTTCACTGAATTGTCGCAAGGATTAAAGAAAATAATGCACGAACCAAGATTAGCATAATGTTTTACACATAGAAACGTTTCCAAAGGAGGAAAGAAACATGACATGCACAAAGCACCGAACACGTCAAGTAATGTTTAACTTTAAATATCTAATGATACCCAGTTAATTTTAGCAAACACAAAGATTTTTAGCAGATGGCTTTAGTTCGAAGCTCACAGCAAAACACCTGGTGGGGACCATTTGATACAACCTGCCAAAATAAAAAGCCTCATAAATTTTGGATATGGGCTAAATAACTTTCTACCTGCGGCTGTGTACCTAAACGATGCTTGTTTTAATTTGCATTTCTTGATTTATGTAAATGCTCTTTTCTACATTTGCCAATATGTAACAAATGGTACAGATCTAACCATCAATATTTGGTTAAAAAAAAATCAAAGGAAGTGATAGGGTCATTTAGTCCCCAGCCATCTGTTGGCACCAAATTGTTCCCTAGAGTGTCCTCATTCTCCTCCTTTTGAGGAAGCACATCTTGAGACAAGCAGCAGCAGAACCAACAAGCTATTCCTATCAAATATCACAATAAAGGTTTCCAAAAGTGGTCCAATTTCCTGAAAGAGTCATTACTCTTCCAACAGCCTGATGCTAACACACTTTGACAATCATACTAATTAGAGAAAGCTTTTTGTCAATTGTGGTCCTTAGCCGGATGGTTAATAGAGTATGTTTTTATCTTCAACATAAAGAGGGCTTTTTTTTAATTATGTTGTCAGATGTAATTATAGAAAACTGGGTACAAATGAGATTATGGGATCTATCCTGAGGGGCACCTTAACACAACAAAGCTCATGTTTCATTCTAGCAAATAAGGTTAGCTGGAGATGTTGTTTTCCCTCCAATTTTAATGAACTGCATAGTGTTTTAAAACACAGTTTTGTAAAAGCAACAGTTACACAGTAAAATATGCTTATGACAGACTTAAGTGGAAATCTAAACATTAAAACATGCTCCATTCTTGTCATAATATGTTTAAATTTTTAAATTATAAAATATTACAAAACAGAATAGAAACCCATCACCAAGACCTCACAGATTTTAACATTTTGCCATAATTTCTTCATAGCACTCTTTATTTTTTTCAAAAAATAAAACATTACAAATAGAACTAAACCCTACTCCAATCTCATTACCATCCCTTCTCCTTCCTTCATCCCCCAAAAGTAACCATAGTCTTGAATTTAGCATATATTATTCCTGTGCTTATTTTTGTACTTCTACTGTATACATATGTATCCAAAAAATAGTACACACTAGGTTTCTGTGTTTTAAAATTTTACGTAAATTGTTTGTATACTGTATGTAACCTTTTGTTGTTTTTTACTTGTTTTTAGATTTATTGGTGTTCATATATGTAGTTACATGATAATACATGTGATTCATTCACTTTGAATACTGAATAGCATTCCATTGATGTATGAATAAACCAGTTTATTTATCTTTCACTTCATATTTTTCTATTTTCTCTTCTTCAAATCACTGTTCTACTGAACATCTTTGTTTATATATCCTTATAAACATGTGCCAGATTTCTCTCGGCCAGATATCCAGAAATGAAACTGCAGGATCACATGGTATACAGATATTCAATCTTACTAAATATTGCCATACTGCTTTCCTGAGTTATTATACCAATTCATATTCTCAAAATTTCTTGGTTTTTTTCCCATACTCTTGGTAACACTTGGTATTATCAGATATCTAACAGCCACTCTGGTAAGTATTAACTGGTGTCTCATTGTATCACTAATAGTGGGACAACCTAATGTGTCTTAACATGTTAACATGCCTGTTGCTATAATACCATAAGTATACAGCATCACCTGTAAAGTATTCTTGCCAAAAATATTTAACCTAAATTTAATGCAGCAGGTAGACCTAACTCCAATTTGCAGGAAATATGGGTATAGGGACAACAAACTACACAAAGAACAACCAAATCCAGGATGTGGGGTATTCTACAAGACAATGGCCTGGTCTCTTCAAAAGTCAATGTCACGGGGAAGAAAAGTGGCAGGTTGCTATATATTAACAGAGACTAAAGAGACATGATAGCTACATGCATACCTTTCATTGGACTCTAGCTTGGGGGAGGAAAAGTTATGAAAATAATTTTGGGCATAATGGGAGAACTGGGTATTAGATCATATTAGGAAATTACTATATAATTCTCTCAGGTACAATAATGGTATTATGGTTAGGTAGAAGAATGTCCCTATTTGTAGAGAATACAGGCTGAAGTATGTGATGCCTGCAACTTCATTTCAAATGGAACAGAAAAAATAAATAAAAGTATAGATGATAAATATACCAAAGAATGGCAAAATATTAACAAATTTTGAATTTAGGTGGTATGTATATGGTGTTCATTTTAATGTTCTCAATTTTCTGCATTTTACTTTTTCTCATAATAAAAAAGCTGTAAAACATAAATTGCATTAACTTTATGGATTTGTGGGAATGTCCCATCTACACAATATCTACAAACTATAGAGCTTTCCATTTATTTAGATCTTCTTTTACTTCTTTCAATAAGGTTTTATAATTTCCTCTATAAAGGCGTTTCATTGTTTGTTAGACTTATTTCAAGATACTTGATGACTCTGTTGCTTTTTTAAATATTTTTAACATTTGCCTTTTTCATGTTGATCAAGTGAACCACCTGAATATTCTGATGATTCATTACAATGCCTGCTCTTCTTTAACAGCAGAACTACCCAAAACAATTCAAATAAGCCAAAACCCAAACCTTGTATAGCTCCCTCACAAAAGTGCCTTTTTCAAACAGTTTACTTTTTTAAAACAGTTTTAAGGTTCATGACAAAATTGAATGGAAGATACAGACATACCCCATATACCCCAGCACACACATATGCATAGCTTCTTCTATTATCAACATCCCCTACATGAGTGGTACATTTGTTACAACTGATGAACTTACAGTGACACATTACAGTCACCTAAAATCCATAGTTTACATTGGGGTTCATTCACAGTGCTTTACATTCTATGGGTTTGGACAAATGTAACCACCATTATAGTATCATAAAGAGTGGTTTCACTGCCCTAAAAATCCTCTGTGCTTTGCCCTTCATCCCTTCTTCTGCCCCAACACTTGGGGAAAAAAATGATCTTTTTACTGTCTCCATAGTTATGCCTTTTCCAGACTGTCATATAGTTGGAATCACATAACATATAGCCTTTTCAGATTGGCTTCTTCCACTTAGTAACATGCATTTAAGGTTCCTTCGTGTCTTTTCATGGCTTGATAGCTCATTTCTTTTTAGCTGAACACTATATTCCATTTTCTAGATGTACCACAGTTTATTTATCTATTCATCTACTGAAGGCCATCTTGGTTGCTTCCAAGTTTTGGCAATTATGAATATAGCTGCTCTAAACAATCATGTGCAGGCTTTTGTGTGGATGTAAGTTTTCAACTCCTTTGAATAAATACCAAGGAGAGCAATTGCTACATCACATAGTAAAGCTATGTTTAGTTTTGTAAGAAACTGCCAAACTGAATTCCAAAGTGGCTGTAGAATTTTGCATTCCCACCAGCAACGAATGAGAGTTCCTGTTGCTCCATATCCTTGCCAGTATTTGATGTTGTCAGTGTGACCCCTGCACACTAAATGCCTGCTGAACCTCCCCCACCACCTAATCTTCTTGTGACCACCAAACACACTACAGCTAATGGTCATTATCTTGCTGAGAAACAAATTAATCTGTAAAGCCAGCCGTGAGGGGTCTTACTGCATGCCATGATTTATTGGAACAAAATTGATCTGAAAAGCTAAGGATTTAGAAAGTACAGGTTTTACCAATCTCTCAGGATATGCTCTTAGAAAAACTAAAAGCATTCCTAATGCAATAATAATGAACCAAGAAATGGTAACACATATAGCTTCCTCTGTCAGCTGTTATTGAGCTGACACTGCTCAGCCAAATAGCATCTCAACTTAGATCCCTCTGCTCCCTTCAAAAGGTTTCTTCTAAACACCTTTCCATAGAAGGTGCCAGGCACAACTTGCTGAAAAAAGGGAATAAAAAAGTATTTATCATTAGCACAGAAGAGAAAAAGGGAGTGGGTGGAAAACATGCTGAGGAGAGGAACTTACTGGACAAAAGTAGGTGTTCTCCACGATGTGACGGGCCACCATGCTGTTCTCGGCTGAGAGGGACATGATGAACAGCAAAGCATCCCGAGCTTGCTGGCCCACTGTCCCCTCTCGGTGAATGAAGGGAATCAGAAGGGAGAAGATGAGGAAGTTGGCAGCCCCTTGATCCTCACTGGTGTGGAAGAAGAGTTCCAGGATGGATGGATCTTTGGCAAGGATGGAACAGAGCTGATTGAGTAGGACAACCAGCTTCCCCTCCACAACGGGGGTAGTCGTTCCCGAACAAGAGCTTAGCAACATCATCAGAGGCTTCAGAATGGGCTTGTGGTGCAAAAGAGGCTGGTGTGACTGGGTGACCAACATCTCATACATCTTTAGCTGCTCAATTTTAGTCTCATCAGTAAATTCCCTTCTCAAACTCCAAAGGAAGAGCTTCTCCATGATGTTCTCAGAGACCACAAATTCCAGAATTGGCCCCATGGCAGCATCCTTGGCTTGCTCTTCAATCAGTAAAAAGAGCATGTGTTCTACATAATTCTGCACAGCACTGGCCTCATCTGGAGGGATAGACCCATATTTTGCCTGGGTGTTCTTCAAGGGGTCATGCTTCTCCAAGATTTTCACAACCTGTAACCAAATCAAACATCTGTCATACATCTGATGTTTATCATAATTACAAAAACACACCACTATCAACTTTACTAAATCTTTGCCAAAAATACAGGAGCCATCGCCTACACGATATACGTGAGCATTGTGTGTATGTGTGTGTGTCTCTCTCCTGAGTATAAAATGAAACGGTTAAACTACAGAAAGAGGAAGTTGGAAGATGTTCAATTACAATAGTTACAAATTTCAGCAACTTAAATATCAAAGAAAATAGTATAGTTACGTAAATTAATCTACATGCATTTCTTGAACTATTTATTATGAAGATTATTGAGCAACATGAAAAATTGTAGGTGATGTTAGATGAAAAAGTAAGCTACTTGTATATGTGAGGTCCGTAATTATCAACTATGTCAGAAATAAGTACATGAAAAAAAGACTCAAAAGAAACATGCAAAAGTAATCATCATTTTAGTGTTCAAAGTGAGGACTTCTTAAATTTTTCTAGACTGTCAATAACATAATATTGCTTTTAAATTTTAAAATGCATTAAATAAGCAAAAGGAAGCCTGACTACCTGTGTTCTCCTAAAAATAGAGTTGCTTTGGAGATTTCAGCAGAGGAACACGACTACTCATATGCCCTTGACAGAACAATATTTTTCCCTCCCCTATTTGGATGGGCACCCTCTCTTCAACCAAGCTTGTAGCAATAAAAAAGAGAAAAGGAAACTGATGAACAACAGACATATAACTAGCAGAATCAACCCCAGCATACACTGAAATTTAAAGGTTTGAATGCTTTAAGCTAAAAAATATTCTGATATAGCCAATTATATCAGAAAAGTTTGGGGTAATGAAAAAGTTCTGGGAACAGTTGTAATGATTGTGAATATAGTTAATGCCATTGAATTATACACTTAAAAATGGTTAAGATGGCCTATTTTCTTACATATACTTTCCCACAAAAAAACCAATTAACAATAAAAAATAAATAAATCCCTAAATAGGTCATGTCACGGCCCTGGTCTGTTTCTCTCTCTCTCCACTGCTGGCATTTGAATGCTTCTCTGCCCACAGATACTGACTTCGACTTTGGGACCTGGAAATTAAACCAATTTTATATCCCAACTTCCATTTAACTTTATGACTTAGAATTTCTACAATTCCCATTCAATTTACTCCCTTTAAATTTTATACAAATAATTTTTAAACAACCAAACATTTTATCAATTATTTTATCTTTCTTCCTTTTTGCCTTTCTGAATTGCATGGAATATGTGTGTCTTTTGCAGTACCCTCCTGGTCCAGTTCTATGATGTGCTGTTGCATGTTCTGTGCAAGTATTTAGGTCACGGAATTTTGGCAAGTCATTAGGGAAGCTGGCAAATGTACAATGCTATGTCAGCATGCAGGAGCAATGAGGGCTATTTGTTTCTCAGGAAAAGTTCTATGTTTCTCCCCTGTCAGAATCAGGACAAAAAAAAAACCTTTGTAGACCAGACAAGTACATCCTTACAGAACAAATGGATTCCCACAGAATCTACAATCTCCATCAATTTCCATTATAAATTTGATAATGCCATATCACAAAGAAAAAATCACCCCAACATTCTTGAGTTGACATTTTTAATGAGGAAAACCTTTGGTTTGCAGCTACCCAGGAGGGACATGGCCCACAGACTGGTGGCCACACTGAAGCCATCTAGATATTCTCTTCCCCTTTGCTGCACACCTGACTCCAAAGTGTGCCCATTATCCTACAACCTCCACCAAGCCCTCCAGAATTCTTCGCAGGCCTGACAACCTCGCTGGCAGAAGAAACACTGGGACGGGGCACTCCACCTTTCCTTTTGCTCTGGGCTTTGACAACACCTCATAAAGTGCAGTCACAATACTACACGGGTCCAAAAGCCACCTCCACCTCAACACCACATGTTCCCCAAGAGTCCCTAACTTCAAGGCTCCACATTCAGAAGAACAAATTAGCTACACGCTTTATTGGTTCTATAATTTCAAAGTCCACATATTGAGCTTACTTATGAGAGCTATCTTTACAGCTAGGCCTTGGGGTAAAAACGTAATTGTACTTTTCATGTGTGCTCAGGCTGTCTAAACTGTCTAAAACTGGGACTATGCTTTATACATTGATAGTGGCATGGAAAATTAGCTTGATCTTTCCGGAAAACAATCTGTCAATATGTAACAGAAGCTATAAAATTGTTACTGCCCTTTGACTTGTTAATCTGACTTTCAGGCAAATGTCCCAAGGCAACGATCCAAAAATGATTTTTAAAAAAGTTCATACTAATGACATCTTCCAATAATGAAAGATAAAAATACTACTGACCCAAATGGTCAAGAAGAGAATTATAATCAAAATATGCTATATTACCATACAATAGTTTTTACAAATAAGCACTACGTGAATTATATCATTACACGCAAATGTATGCATGAAATAATTTAAGTGAAAAAGCAAATATATTGACAGATGTATGACTAAAAGTGAGTCAAAGAGACATAAATGAGATTTTAAGGTTAATTAGTTCTTCTTTCCTGTAAGTTGATCTAATTTCATAATACAAATAAAAATAAAGGTAGACAAAGTAATTTTGTACTAATGTCTAAAAAAGGGACCAAAACACTATGTTAAAAACAATAATTACAAATTTCCTAATTCTCAGAAGTTCCTAAGCAATATAAATTTATAAATATGCACATGTATATTTATACTGTATATGTGCATGTAAATATTTATTACATATGTGTATTTGTAATGTACAGCAAAACTCTTTACATGATCATAAAGTACATTTTTCTCATTAATTAACCTTCATTTATATTATAATTTATTATATATTATTATATTATTTATTCCAGTGCATTCCTTTCCAAAGGAAAGGAAAGGTTTTATGCTATGAAAAATCTTAAAAAGAGAACTAAGATTTTTACACAGAATGCAAACTGTATACCAGCTTTTAAACTGAAGCACTTTACCCGTTTTATATTAATAGTTGCTCCTTTATACTGCCTTCTGGGTTAATGGACAGAGACACAGGAGACACATTAAGCCCCCTTTACTCATTCTCTGCCCTGGCCGGGTGGTTTTACTGCCTGGAAGATGGGTGTGTTACAACCAAGGGTTGTGAGTCATGGAATACACAATGCTCAGCAAAGTGCTGATTATGCTTCTATTGCCACTTGTCCTTAACCTCTCTTCTTAAGTGTCAGGACCTTCCCAGGCTACCTCCTTCTCTCTTCCAGGCAGACACACCCATGACCTGCTTTTACAAGTGGGCTCTGGGACCCACCCCTGGGACTGGTCCCTACCCTGGCAGGGAGTGCCTAAGAAGCTTGTTGGCTAGAGCACAACTTGCACTGAAATGCCAAAGAAGTTCTATTCAGATGTCCCAGGTTTGCCACCCAAATGGTGTCATCGTTCTTTCAGTTTCTGCAGACTGATTTCTGATGTGACCTAGATTTTTCTTTATTGTTTCCTTTTGTGCCCTCTTCTCACACCATTCCCATCAAACTCTAATATTCCCGAGTCCCCAATTTCTGCTTGTCGCCTAGTTTCATCCACTTACCAACTCTGACCTTCCAGGCCTGTGGATGCCATGATTCCATAATACTCACAGTGGCTTCCCCAGGCCTGGCTTATTCCTGTGATTATCTACTGTCTTATACTCTCAACTTTACCTCAAGTACCCAGCCCCAGCTTCTTCTCAGCTATATACTCTCAGGCTCAGGGATTCAGCACAAGGAAAAAACATAATTAATTAATGGGGTGGGAGGGGTCCCAATAGGTAAGAGAACAAAAGCAAGTAAAATATGCTTTGCAAATATTTCCATTACAAAACAAGTTCAATTTGCTAGGCAGAAAGTATCATCTAATAAACTAATCAACACCTGATAAAGCCCACACTCATTAATTAAACAAACCAGTTGGGATCAGAAATAGCCACTTGAATGTTTTGCTGATCATAGCTAAGCATTTGTTGATCTACAAATTTTAACAAATACAGGCCTATATATACACATCCGAATCGTGAGCCTGAATCACATGTAGATCTACATGTAAATTACCACAGTTCTAAAAAGAAACACACAAAAATCAACAATGTGAACAATGGTATTCAAATAATCATCAAATCAATGTAGCTAAATGTAATCTAATTTCAAAGGCACTTGACCTATAAATGAGGATTACTAGTGCTAAATAAGATTAACAAATAGCACATTTTTTTCATTAAGTAATATCAGATACTCCCATCCTTATCTGAAAGGATGGCCCCTATCAGTCAATGACAATCACCCTGAATTTCAAATAATTGAAAATTCTAAATAGGAAGCTCAAATGCTTTCAGAATGAAAGATCTACGTAAATCACATAATTGTACTTTGAGCTAACCAATGATTACCCTTCACGACAAACATGTTTCTGTGTCAAGAGATTAGCTTCAATTCCACTTGATATTGTTCTGTGTCTTATATACATGCATCAATAGATAGTAATTTTTGCTACTTTGGTTAAAACCTAGTTATTTCAAGAAAGTCATGAGTAAAATCTGTATTTCCAAATCCTTTGGAATGCTAATTTAAAATGGCATTGTGGAAAAAACCCAGTTACTAAGCAACATTTTCCATCACATAGAACGGCAGGATTGAGCTGTCTTAAGCCAAATTCCACTTAATGTACCAAATAACTACAGAAATGTAAGTTTCCATCCAGTCCTTGTTCATTACTTAACAGCTGTGTCTTTCAATTTGAGGTATTCCTTGCACACCTATCTCCACAGGGAGACCTTTACCAAGTCATTTATTTTTATCTTAAGGTAATAGTTTTATAATATGTGTGCACTTGCACCAGTTATTTAATGTCAGCTCCAGTCCTAAGCCCCGGAGACTTGTCTAAATCTTGGATAAAACAAGATAAAGCAGGAGCTATGGAAAGGACTTAGGAGTAATAATCTATGTATTAATATTCCAAAGAACACTAATTTCAAACTCATCACCAAGCACACAGTAGGAAAACTGCCAACATTTCAACATGCTCAGTCACGTTAGAGTCTAAATAGAAGCATAAGTTAATTACTCAGCTATCTATCTTAAGAAGCATAGCATTTGTTCACTTTACTGTCTACTGACAAGTTTAGGGCTACTTGTAAGGCCAGGAAGAGAGATACAAACTTTTTAAGTGTTAACAAATATCAATTAACTAAGATATTCAGAAGATTAACCAGTGTTCTCTAATACCTCCCACCTTTTCATCTCTCAAAGGCCCACCTTAATTTGTCTCTGTCATTGAGTCTATTATAAGGTGCAGACCAAAAGAGTGAAGATGAACAGAGCAAGAGAATGAGATTCAAATACAGTATACATGTTAAACCCATGTATAGATGCTCGGCAGTTCTTTAACAGAGTCAGGCTACTTGGAAGTCTACGCAAGATACTATACCTAAAGTACATTATCTGTTTTTCATTATTGTGGGAGGACATTTGACTTAAGCAATCTAGATTGTTCTGTGTTTTCCCATCTCCACCAACTCCAAGATAAAAGAAGTTACTAAACCCATTGGCTTTTCCTCATCCATCATCATTACCCTACAGGAGCTCTGACATTTTCTTAGTCTAAAAAATTATAAAGCAGTTTATTTTTGGAGGCCAAGAGTGGTTAGCAACAGCTCTGGGTTATTAACAACTAACTAGAAACAAAGACAGGATTGTGCATTTCCAATCTATTTTTTTTTTTTCTTTAAGAGACAGTCTCAGCCGGGCGCGGTGGCTCACGCCTGTAATCCTAGCACTCTAGGAGGCCGAGGCGGGTGAATCGCTCGAGGTCAGGAGTTCGAGACCAGCCTGAGCAAGAGCGAGACCCCATCTCTACTAAAAGCAGAAACAAATTATCTGGACAACTAAAATATATATAGAAAAAATTAGCTGGGCATGGTGGCACATGCCTGTAGTCCCAGCTACTCGGGAGGCTGAGGCAGTAGGATCGCTTAAGCCCAGGAGTTTGAGGTTGCTGTGAGCTAGGCTGACGCCATGGCACTCACTCTAGCCAGGGCAACAAAGCGACACTCTGTCTCAAAAAAAAAAAAAAAGAGACAGTCTCACTCTGTCGCCCAGGCTGGAGTGTAGTGGCACAATTATAGAGTGCTGTGACCTTGAACTCCTGGGCGATCCTCCCACCTCAGCCTCCCAAGTAGCTAGGACTATAGGTGCATGCACTATGCCTGGCTAATTTTTAAAATTTTTTTTTAGAGATGGGGTCTCACTATGTTGCCCAGGCTGGTCTCAAACTCTTGGCCTCAAGTGATCCTCCTGCCTCAGCCTCCCAAAGCACTGGGATTACAAGCATGAGCCACTGCATCCAGCTCAATTGATTTTTTTCAAACCTACCTCCTTTGTTCTCCTGGCTCTAAGAGCAGACACCATTTAGAATTCAATGCTTAAAACGAACAGATAAAAAATATAGCAAGGTCTACAAGGCTTCACAAAGTACAACTGTGCCATTAAAAATAGTGTAGGGGATTTAATTCACATAGCAGTATACTTCAATGGTTTATAACCTGGTGGACAAATGCTTCTTATGATTTTTGTCCTCTCTTCCATTCAGAAAAAGCAAAGACACAAAGGCAAAAGACAAAAACAACAGTCTACTAGATAATAAACTGTTCTTGGAGACCACTATAAAAATTAAACACGTACAGACACTCTTCCAAATCATTGAGTGCAAGTCCAGAGATCTTACTGGTAGCAAATTACACAATGTTTGAAAGTCAGTGTATGTTCAAAGCTGTTTCCTAAGTTGCCTAGGTCATCTAAAGTTGTATTTCATATTGTCTGCCTTTCAGTTCAACAGTGTAAGGACCATCTACAATATCCTACATACACTCTACTTGGGGCACTGGAGATATAGATAAATTACAAATGACTCTGATCTTGAGGCGCTTGTAATGAAGTTAGAAAGAAGATACTGTATATGTAATTTTAGGTAGTTGGGCCAGGCACAGTAGCACAGGTCTGTAGTCCCAGCTACTCAGGAGGCTGAGGTGTGAGGGTCACTGGGGCCCAGGAGTTTGAGGCTATAGTGTGTAATGTTCACGCCTGTGACCAGCCACTGCCTTCCAGCCTGGGCAACATAGTAAGATCCTGTCTCTAAAGAAGTAATATTAATAATTATATAAAAAGATGTTTGGTGGAACAGTGAAAGAACACTCAAGGTGATATTCAAGCATGAGAGAAGGCGGGGAACGTTTCCTAAAGGAAATGATGCCCTAAATGAGGCCCGTAAAAGGAGAGGCATTTAACCAGGGGGAGGGATATTTCAGGCTGAAAGAAGAGCAAGTGCCTAAGGCACAGGGGCATGAAACAGCATGATGGGCACTGCCCAGGGCAGGGGGCAACTCCGCATTTCTGGAGACTAAATGAGAGGCAGGGGTTAACAGAAGCCAGGACAGAAAGAACGCTATGTGCCATCCCTGGCCTGTAGGTGGCCAGATACCACTGAAAGGTCCAATGAGAGGAAAGACCCAGACAGATCTGGGTTTTAGATTCACTGCTCTAGCAACTTAAGGAGCAAGATAGCATCTCTGAGAGCAAGAGGAAGTACAGGCCAGGCCAAGTACAGGGGCTACTTCCTATAGCCTGGATTCAACAGTGTCATTATTAGGAATGCAACTCTTCTTGAATGTCTACTCTAGAACTATTCTGGGAATGCCATGAGATCACTGGACCCAGGGAACAGCTGGTAAATTCAAGTACACCACTGGGCCATTTAAGGTCTCTACCCTGGCAAACCCCCCGAATCACAGACTGATTGGATGATGGCTGGTTGTATAACTAGCTGCCCCTGACAGACGATAAGGTATAAGTGGACAAGTAGATATCCTTCTCTATCAATGTTTGCTTTTTAACTATGGTTCTGGAATAGAGGCTACTAATAAATAGTAAAAAAGAACCTGTTGAAGATATATTAATTACGTTGAATTTATACATAAGTATCCTAACAAACAGAAGAATTCAGGACACCACAGGCTTTTTTTGTCTTTATTTTTCCTAATTTAACATACACAAAAGCATTGTACCAGGCAAGTAACAGGACACCACACTAAATAAAATGTTGTTGGCCAGCTCTGTCTATATCTCATTTCTTACCAGCCTTACAGGTTTTCTTGGGTTGCCTCAGGGGAGCCCAGAGGCTGCCGTCACAGTAGTCATAGGAGTTTATATCAGAGTTCAGCTCATTTCCCAACCCTCTGCAACTGCTCTTCATCCACCCCCAGCTTCAACAACTCACAGCAAAGTGCTAACGTATGAAACTCCAAAACAATGAATAAATAGCACTCATCTTTATCAACTGAAGTTCCCATTCCTTACCTCACACTCGGCCCCACTTCTCTGCCTTATGCTGATATTTTTTGCCCATCCTCCTTTTTTTTTTTTTTAACTATCGAAAAAAGCCAAAATTGGGAGCATTTGTTCCCAATATCCCTTCTCTAAAATGTCTGTCATCAAAACCTTCTTTTTCCATAGCCAAGCTAGCAAAATCTCACTTTCTCCTTTTTTTCAGGCCATTTCCAGCCATAACCGTCCTGTCTCTTGACTTAATTACTGTATTCATTTTTTTTCTTGACTTAATTACTATAATCATTGTTATTCGTTTTACAATAATGCATCATCATCTAAATGAGCTTATACAGTCTTTAAAAGTCCAGACCAAGGCTTACACATCTTAAGTCCCACCTGTGACACCTATACTGACAGTCCGGAAATGTGGGCTCAGTAAATCTCAGTTGAACAATAACAACTTTGACACCGACATAAATTTCTTCAACCAGTGTTTTCATTCATAAAAGTAACAGAAAGGCCCTCAAGAGCCTCTGTAGACAGAGACTAAGGGCATTCTCCAGATTTATTCAAAACGAAAAGTCAGCCTAAAAAGTTAAAAGGAAAAACCTGCCCAAAGTTAAAGAAATGGCTGAGCCAACAATAAGACCAAGAATGTCCCCACTTTACAAAAGGAAATGTTTAACGACTAAACACCATTCCATCTGACATAGTAATCCTTCCTTCAACTCAATATTTTTCTATACTAAAAGGAGGGTACTATGTATCTGTACTACGCTTCAGATAACCGAAAATGTCTGATAATGCTGAAGTCATTCATATTGGTAATAGAAATGAATGATGATTCTGGGACCAATATTTACTCTTTCAACAATGTGAAAAAGTACTGACACACTCCTGAATTAGGACATTCTAACAGCACTCCCACAGCTTTGGAGAATGCTTGTCTGGGACAGAATCTGATAGGGCAGATGATTCAAATATAATCAAGAAACTGATGATATACCTGTCCTTTGGAAAGTGTTACAGAACACTAAATGGATCACATCACAGTTACCCCAGCAGAAATGATTGTAATCAAAGGTATTATACACAAACAAATAAACAAAATGGGGCTGGGAGCGAAGATTGCATATTAGAATGATAGGCATCATCAGACAAATGAAATCACTGGACCTGAAAATGTTCTCAATTCAAAACACCTTATTATGTACTAACAGTAAAAAAAAAGCGCAAATAATTAAATGAATTAATAAACATACATGTGCCAATATACAAATATGTTATGTACATTGTAAACACAAAACAGAAATGTTTAAAAGATAGAAACAGGCTTTCTAAAATATTCTTTCCACACCCAAGGGACTACTGGGCTCGTCCCTTAGGGTTTGCCACTCCACTTTAGTGCCACTGCTTTAAAATACTTATAAAAGTGCAAAGCCAAAGATAATTACTCTAATTATCTAGAAAGCTCCTAAATTCTTTAATACTTTCTTCCCTTTACCAAAGCTGATGTACGCTTAATGTCCATAGCAAACCCATGAAAATTCTAACAGTAAAAAGTCAGAGAATGGGAAATGCACAAAAAAACTTGGCAGCTTTATGCTGGGTAGTGACAAGAAGCTACAAAGTATAAATGACCCTGAAGCAGAATTGATTTTATTCATTTTTGATCTAAACTGTGTCCCCAATAATTGCTGTGATTTACAAGCTTAGTGCTTTAACCCATTTGCTATTTCCAGCCACAGGAAGGAACTGGGCAGTCATTTAAAAGCTGTCACATAAATAGCCACTTACCAGCTCACCTGGGGAGTGCATGTCAGATAAGTAGCAAAAAATGCCAATTTTGTTTATTTTACTACTTGTAAACTCCCTGAGGAAAGGGGTGGGCTGGTAAATTTATAAACATCCAACCCTTAATTATCCACACAAGCAGATCAGAGTTATAGAAGTCAAGATAAATAATCAAAAAAAAATTTATAATCAGCTTTGTAATGAAGAAGGCATATATTCAGATATAGTCAGGCATCTTCTTTGCTTAAATTACATAAGGACCACCAGCACAAGAATGGTAGACTGCAGAGGTCAAACACATGGGCTCCGGAGCCAAGGGACCAAGGTCTAAGTTCTGGCTTGGTAACTCACAAGTTGTATAACCTTAAGCAAGTTATTAAACCTCTATAATTTTCTATTCCCTCATCTGTAAAATGAGGAAGCTAATACTAACTACTTTATAGGTTTGTGGAGAAGATTAAATGATATGAGGTATTTGAAGTACTCAACACATACTTGGTAAATGTTTAATAAATGTGTATTTAGTATTATTAGAGTTTAAGAACTGGATGAAAATCAGCAGGGAAGAGAGAAAGAGAGAGGATGTAATTATGGTCAAGTATATTGCAAAGTGATGTTAAAAGTCACTGTAAGGAATAGCTGCTGTTCTTCTAAAAATATCTGAGGAACATGCATGTTCCCTAATTGCTTTTATGAAAACCATGGTTTTTAACCAGATACCTATTCCAGGAAAGCAAGAAGAGAAAGTTACTTTCCTTCCTATCTAAAAGGGCTTCCCTCCCTGTGTGTCTGGAAACCTAGTTACCTATCTCAGAGGTAGGAAACCCCGGTTCAGTGTGATGGAGGCCCCTTGGGCTACCAAGACCAGCAGAGAAAGGGGAACTCATACATTACCTGTGCCCAGTGGTTTTTAAATACAATCATGCATGTTTCTGGGTCAACTCCTTGCAGGCTCACAGCCTGCTGGAGTTTGCTTTCTGTCGAAACCGATGACATCATAAACCTTCACAAATCAATGCTTCTAAGTCATATTTCATTAAAATTTGGTAAGCAGTCACTAACTTTCAAGTATCATATTAGAAATACAACTTCTTCAGGTTTCATTGTCACCTTCCAAAACCTGTAATGACAATAACAAAAAATGGATCTCATTATGTTCATATATTAAATAGGAAACTATGAAATTTAAATCAAAGCAAAGACATTTTCAAAGTCCAACACAGAAAAAAAAATCTATAAAACAGATGTTTATGTTCAGTCTAAAGGCTTTCCTATTTTCTGCCACCTTGCTACTACAGATATACAAAGTAATGATGCTACCCTAAGCCACATGCATAAAGTAAATAATTATGGGGTTTCTTCTACTACAACCACAACCCCCAAATTACTATTCTAAATCACTCAATTCTTATTTCTATAATCAAGCAAGAAACTACGATACCAATTTTATAGAGTTTAAAAACATCTAGTAACAGGAAAACCATAAGTTAATAGCAACAGAAATAAATGGCCAGATGCAACTTGGGGGAATTATAAACCAGCACCTAGATTCCTGGGTCTAATATGATTGAATATTTTCTTTTAAATTATTGACTGTCATGATGGAATTGAAAGCATTCTTAGTCAGTTTTTGGCTATAAACCAGGTTAAGGTTTCTACCTTTTCTGAAAAATAACAGAATTCCAAGTAACCTTGACAAAGCAGAGATAGAAATGATCCATCAAAAACAAGAGTGCTTATTAGGTGTGAGTACAAGGTAGCACACTTACAAATGAAAAATGAATGTGTGGCTAAAATATGAGAAAATCTTGACTACAACAAAGCTGGTAGAGGAAAAAAGATATTGAGGTCACAGAGTGTACTGTGAGTATGATCCAGCTGTGTGGTACTAACTAACTCTCTGACAAATGCGGCAAGATATTATCTCACCAGTTTGATCAGCCCACAAAAGGACTGCGTGTAGGTCAAAATATTATTTTTTTAGTATAAAGATTAGAAAGGGCTCAGAGAAAAGTAATTACAATTATCAGAGCCCTGGAAAACAAAAATCCATTAAAAAAGTTTGCGGACTTCTATTATCAAAAGAAAAAAAAGGGGGGGGAACTATTTTCAACTGAGTAGGATGAAGGGTATTGCAAGGAGGGCACTGATCAACTGTTCCTCTCTACAAACAATAATATGTGAGAAAGGGGGCTTCCACTTTGACATAAGGATTAAGTTCTTTGTGGGGAGCATAATCAAATACTGGAAAATGGTTAAGGAATACAAAAAACTAATAATTCTGTTAGTGGGGAAAAGAGACTATTCAACATTAAAAAGTCTTTAAAAAGATTTTTAGGACTTAAGAACAGAAAACTTGTAAGAATAATTCTGCGGAAAGAAACATTTTTTTAAGGAGAATGAAGGAAGGTTAAGGTATGCAGAAAGGATGTCCTGTTACAAGAAGTACTACACAAATCACATACTTCAGGGAAACAGCCTGTATATATCTTCTATACCTGTGTTTTATTATTAAAACTGAATTCCCCAAACTAAAATCCAAAATAATACAAGTTTGTTGTTTTCAACAGACATTATCCATGGCCAACCACCGCCCCTTGCCACTAAGAAGCAGATTTTAGAGGGTTCATCTGGTGTTTTAAAAATCAGGAGTGGCCGCCACACACATGCAGGGTGTGCATTCTCCTGTCCTCACAGTCCCTGCCATTCCCCATAACCTACTGCCAATCTCCTCACCTCATTCAGGTTACCTGCTAGCCCTTATAAACATTTACATTTACCGCCCTGTTCTAAGTGGTAAGAGATAAAGCCCTATTGGGAATCAACTTCTTCCTTATCCTGTACACTCTATAGGCCTTTTATTCAGATGATATAGTGTTAATAATGAGAAAAATCAAAGTGCTTTTGGTTTATCCCAGAGGTTGAAACACTACAAAACTCCTCCAGATTCCTTCCAGCTCCAGGATTCTAAGACTCTTCTTGAAAAGTATTATAGGAACAAACACATTATACATTATGCCAATTGCATCTAAATAAAAAATAGACACATATGCTCTCTAAGATCCTTTAAGTTAGTCCCCGGAGGGAATTTACATGCAACCTTTTCAGAGATGCAAGAATGCAGTACAGACAGGATAAATATCTTAGCCAATGTCATGAACCTACAAGTTAGTTTTGATGGAAACAGAACGTAAGTTTCTGCATTCCCGGCCCAGTGCTCGCTCTAGGAAACTATATTCTCCTTTCTGCTGGTTATAATCCCTATTCTCTTAAGGAATCTGTATCTAATAAAAGTGCATCTCATTTGGTTTATGCTTATCCAATCATACTTTTGAGACAGATGCCTAAAGAATCAAAATGTGTCTTGAATGCAGAAACTATAATGTAAAGAAAACTAGGCAGAGAAAGGAGATAGGCAAGTCAGATAAGCTAAGTGTGAGGAGGGAAAAACTATGCCAGAAGATCCTAACACACCCAGACACCAAAAAGTTGGATATTTCCCTTCTCTCTCTCGTTCCCAAGTTAGATATTAAAACACTGACATGTCCCTAGGGCAATATAAAACTGAAAAAGGTAGCTCCATATTTCTAAGAGATTTATAAGGACATATATCCTCAAGCACCAAGGTTTTCAATACGTTGTCTGCATTTTCTTGTTATCAGCCTTTACTTTTTTCCTTTTTTGCAGCCATTCCAAGCTAATTTTCAGATCACAGCTAAAAGTCCCAAGTGAAGAAAGAACAGAGGACAAAATGAAGCAGAAGCTGTAAGCAGGTAAAGAGGCTGCAGGCACTAGGATGTGCTTCTGTGTTATGAGTACGGCATTATCAGACATTTCCCCTTTCTTGCCCTCTGCTCTCTTCAGTCTAAGGTATGTGAAGCTGGAAATGTTTAGAGTGAAGCTTGCCACCCTTGGCACACATCCAAGCCTGTTCTTCCCGTAAACATGCACATCAACTTGAATTTCATGCCTAAGAAAGAGCTCTACACCTGTGATCCCCAACCCCCAGGGCTTCGGCCAGGTACCAGTCTGTGGCCTGATAAGAAAACAGGGCCACCCATCACCGCCTGAGCTCTGCCTCCTGCCCCCACCCCATCTCCATCCATGGAAAAACTGTCCCTGGTGCCGAAAAGGTTGGGGCCCGCTGCAAACCACTCAGACCCCAAGGAGAGATTTTTTTTTTTCTTCTTCAAACAAATCACCAACACCAAAAAATACCCAGAGAATTCT
The DNA here is from genome assembly GCF_020740605.2 of Lemur catta. Taxonomy (NCBI): domain Eukaryota; kingdom Metazoa; phylum Chordata; class Mammalia; order Primates; family Lemuridae; genus Lemur; species Lemur catta. Next base: position 74,603,680 of record NC_059132.1, on the reverse strand, counting down.
GCTTGCAACATTGGTTGCATGTGGGTTTGTGGTGCGATTCTTGAGTTTTTCGGTTGTGGGTTGGGCAAGGAAGAGACGAGCTGTCAAAATACATGTATAACAGCCTGATATTTCAGCACAAATTCTACATGGCAAAGAGAACTGACTATATTATTTCCAAAGGTATTACTGAGTGGTCACACTTATAATTACATTAATATTATATATAGAAATATCTTCCATCAATAAGGAAAAAAACTCTATTAAATATTGGAAACAGGAATAACTGACCTAAGAATCATATGTATCTATATTTGCTCTTTTTTCAAAAGTATGTATCTTTTATTGATGATGAAAAAGTATAAGCATATGCTTCCATATCACAGAATTATAAAATATATAATATATAAATATATAATCATAAAAGCTTAGATTCCAGTCATGTAAATCACACCTCTTTTCCAATGTCAAAATTTTATCAACCCCATTCCCAGACATTTTATCTAATTTCAGACTCTTTGGGAAGCTACAATACTTAGAAAAGCTATAAATGTGTCAAAACCACATTTTTTCCTCAACTACCAATAACTATATATTGATATATCTTTCTCTATCAGACTGCAAACATTTTGGCATTTAGTTATCCATTATCCCATACCATCCTTCAATTCTTTTATCTATTTAAGTATAATATCCCTTAATAATGAATTTTTTTTTAATCTTTATGAGAAAGAAATGAGATAGTCGCCTTCAGGGGAAACAGAGCCAAAGGAACATTTTCATTAAGGGAATAGTGACCACATTTGCAGGCCTGATGGAAAGGAACCAATGAACATGGAGAATTTGAAGATAAAAGAAAAAGGATTTTGATGAAGCAAAAGGAGAAGAAAGGTGAGGTCAAAAAGACAAGTAGGAGAGTCCTAGAGATAAAAGAGAAGCAATGCCTAATCTTTTCACAGCGAGTTACCAAATCAAAAAACGGTATCTTAAACTTGAAGGAAAGACATGGCAGGCTCCCCTCCTACCTTTCCTTCTTCATTCCTCCTGATATTTCTCTGGTTGGTTTACAGAAACGATTAGAGGATTTGGGTAGATTTTAAGAAGGGAGCAAAGGGTAAGGGTTAAGAGTTTTTAGCTTAGTTCTCCAAGACTGAAAGTCTACAAATTTAAAGTCCCAACCTGGGAACTTGAGCTTTGAGCTAAGAGACATGGCCCCTAGGGCTCTCGTTCTACCTCTAACCAGCTTGAAACCTGCAGTAAAAAAATGGGGCTCTTCATCTGGAACCTTGCTTAGGTAAGCAGTTAGGACTGAATTACGATTTCTTAGGTATCTTCTAGCTCAAAAGTCATTATTTTATGTACTTTATCCCAACTGTTACACTAAGTGGGGAGGGGTAATCAGGTAATCATTAAAGGCAGATAATTTGTACAAAATCTTTGTAAGAATTCTAGTTGTAAATGGGATTCCATCTGCATTCTTTTTACTATTAAAGCATATTTCACTTAAAGAATCTACAGCATAAGAATCAACCATATCAAATATAATTCTGTGGTTAAGGGTTTTTTTTTTTCCTTTCCTGAGCAGTTGACAATAGAAAAACTCATTGTTTTAGAATGCACTTTGGAATGCCCTGAACTGGCTACTACTAAACACATAAAAGTCTATTACTGTAAATGTGCTTATCGTGTACAATTCCATCTACGGGTGAAGACTCGTCAAATATTGGGAACACCTGAAGAGAGGCAAACCTTGTGCCCTCAATTATAACTAATAGCAGTAGGGGGGGGTGTTTCATTTTGGGGTCAAACTACCTCAGACAACCTCTTCTTAGAGACTAATAAAATCCTATTAAACCTAAATCCTCCCTGTGCTCTAATCCTCTGGCCCAGTTTCCTTTTCTCTCTCACTGTAATATCACATGGCAAAACTGGGCTGTAAAAAATAAAGCAAGCATCTAATAGTCCCCGACTCTCCTGGACCTTGTCCTAAGCCTCCCTCAACTTGCCATAGTTTGACTCTGGCTCATTCATTGTTCAACAACCATCACTTCAGTAAAGCAATATCTTGTTTTGTTCCACCAACTTGTAGGTCACCAGTTAACACACAGAATGTGCACAATTCCCTCAATATACACATTCCAAATGGTTTAAAGCTTTGAAAACTGCATACTTCAAAACAGTAACAACGTTGCAGAAAACTATTAATAATGCCATGAAATAATCCCACCTTGTTTTACAACTTGATTTCACAAGAACAGGCCACCAACTATGCCATACCCAAGTGCCACGTAGTTGTCTGATAAGCACAATTAGTAGAGAAAGAAAATTAATATTCAAATTCATATGTGAAATTTTGGGGGCTTAATTTTAATGCTATTTAGGAAACTGCATATATCAATTATACCTCAATAAGGCTTAAAAATGTTTTCAAGTTTTTTAAAGAAGAAACTAAACACCTACTGACAAGGATTTAGAATGTAAAAATTAGGTATTTTGAAAATTATAGCAAATGTTGAGACATCAACTCACTGATGATTGAACAGAAAAGGTTCTTATACACATAGGGTGATTTGTTGAAACATAAAATCTGGACCATTCTTAGGGAAGTCTCCTCAATAACCCAATTGATCACTATACCCTTTATAGTATGCACCATCTTTTCACATCACTATTTCGTTTAAAGTTATTAAGGAATAACTTATGTTTAAGATTTCTGCCACAAAAACCCTAAAATTTGGCGAAGATAAATAAAGAAATGGATTATCTGACAACTTCTGTGGGGTAGTACTTTAAAGTAGAGATTTGAAGTAGATGCTCTGAATTTTTCTAAGACCTCTCTCATACTAATGAAGTTCTTCTCAAGAAATGTTCCTGGAAAAAAAACATGTAAGTTTTGGATCAACATGTCTTAGTCATCTTCTTTGGAAAAGTAGGTACCTTTGGCAAGATGTACTGTTAATACCTGTCTTTACAACCATATGAATCAGAATTAGTTCCCTACCTGGTCCTTCAAATGCCTTCAAGTGAAAATTTGCAGATATGTGACCCATAGCGTAATCAAGATGATGTGATGATTACCTTTTGGAAAAACAACATGAAAAACCTCCTTTCCAAAAAGGTTCTTTAGCCATGCTTGGCATAAAAGTACTCAATACAATGAGTGAAATAACAATAAAAATTCCATATACATCCATGAATCTTATAAATTATGGGCACATTTTAATGAAGAAGTAGGCTTAATTTTCAGCCAATTCTAAAAAGGGTCCATGAGTTGTCCCACTTGAAAAAAGTTTAAAAGCCACTTTAAAGATGCATTCATGGTAAAACTGTGAAGTAAATTAATCTTAAGCTCCCACTCCCAACTGACTGAATGGACCCCCTCTTGGCCAAGGGGATACCCTAAAACTGAGTTGCTGGCCATGAGAAGGCAGGTCAGACACACCTGATCATGCACCTCTCTCTTCTAGGAGACATCCTTTGTAACTCATTAACAGGCCTAAGGCTATACAATACAAAGCTTAAATTGAGGACACCTGCAGGTCCTCAGTTTACATAACAAATCACTTGAGTCTGGGCATATGGCTGGTGGCTTATCTCTGATTAGCAGACTTTCTTATCTTAAAACATTCCAAGCCCTTAGACAAAGCTTCATTTCTTTAACCAATTACAAATCAAAGAGTCTTTAAACCCACCTATAACCTATAAGCACTACCCCTGTTTGAGATGTCCCACCTTTTCAGGCCAAACCAATGTAGGCCTTCCACGTGCTGATTTACAACTTTTACTGTAATTCCTGTCTCACTGAAACATATAAAACCAAACTGTAACCCAACATCAGCAAGTCCACTTGCTCAAGGCTTTTTGGGCATGGTTCCAGACCATGGTCCTCAAATTTGGCTTAGAATAAACCTCTTTAAATTATTTTACAGAGCTTGGCTTCTTTTCCATTGTCAAAAACATTTAGAGCCCCAAAACAGAGGCTAATAGCTAGTTCAAATTCTACAGATATTCCTGCAGAGGTAGTTGTGGAATTTTGTGACTTTTGTAATAACAAAAAGTTCTGTTATAAACAGAGAGGTAAAATAACTCATCTAATCAAGGTCACACAGATATCACCGGGTCCGACAAGTACAGTATGCCATCATTTGTGTGAGAAAAAAAAAGCAGTGTATTACTCCATATGCTTGTAAATGTATTGACCTCTGTGAAGATACCCAAGAGTTCTAAGGTGGTTGCCTCAGCACAGGGGCACTGGATGGCTGGGGGACAGTGGAGGAAGGAAGACTTAATTTCACTGTGTACACTTTTTTACTTTTTGAATTGTGCACCATGAGTATGTACTATTTAGCAAAAACATCTTATTAATTTAACAAAATAAAAGCAAAAGAATTTCCTCAACAAAAGGAAAAGTACCTCCTAAGTCCAGCTTAAGTAAAGCAATTACAACATATTTAATCTCAATATAAAAGCAAAGTACCTGCACAATGATTATAGCCCCATGGGGATGAGTAGAGAGAAAAGAGTAGCTTAATACAATATGCTATTTGACTCAATTACAATGATCACAAAACGTTTGAAAGATATTTAATAGAAAATATACAAAGGAAAACCAACTATACATCTGTAACTTCCAATGGAATAAATATGGATGAAAATGACACGTCAGGAAAGTGTAAAGAATGCAGAAGAGTGGTAGTCTTATTTTTAACGTGCACTCCTTTAATGGTTATTTTAATATTATTGTGCAATACTTATTGAATTAAATTTATGCACTTTATCTTCAGCCTGAGGGGCTCATAGCTCTAGGAATTTGTAAAGTTAATGTTCTGCCAAAATTTTTTTCAATCTAGACCAAATATTCTCCAAATGTGGTCTGAGGAACCCTGAGGTTCCCCAAAACCCTTTCCAGGGGTCTCAAAAGTTCTCAATAATTTTTTCAAGGACCTCTTTTTAAGAAAAAACAAAATTGGTCGAAGTAAATGCAGCTCACTACAAAGATTTCTCGTATCTAAAAAGCTTTCTGTACTGCAATTTACTGTAGTTACACTTGGACAGTTCCACCACTATTCTATTCACCACCACTCTTTTAATTTGGCTTTTCTTATAGTTGTTTTTTTTTTTGTTTTTTTTTTTTTACTTGTACAAAGGCATTCTTTCAGACTAAGATTTACTATGAAAACCGAAGGTCATTATGCACCTGTAAATAGGTTTCTCACACTCTCTATGTAAAAATATTGCACTTGTTAACAGCAGATCTGGCTCCTTTGAAGCCTTCATTTTGCCACAAGCATCATTTTGTGGAATTCTGAAATAGAATTTGGCAAGAGACCGGTTACCACTGAACAGAACAGTGTTGTACCTCACTCAACAAGGGGTGATTTCTTTCTCTTTCTTGTGCTCAGAGATACATACACCGTAGCACATGCAAGTCTAACTCGGCACACAGATGTAAATACTAATTATTAGTTGCTGCCTTTTTAGAGACTCTACAATAGGAAAAGCCCTGTGTGATTTACAATTAACAAAGGGTAATAATAGAGGCTCTATTTTCTGCTTGGGGGTCCAGAATTTAGGTTTACCATGCTGCACTACCAAGAAATAAAAGTAAAAGCTGAAATAACTTTTATTAAGCAATTCCTCTATTGCAGCAAAGATGGCTTATTGCCATCCCCTCCCCGCCAAGCAGAGAGACTGTCCTCATGGGGAAGAAGGCATTCATTTATCTATAAGTCTCCAGAAGCTAGTGGGTAGATCACAACTCTCCCATATTCTGCTTCAATTCATCTACATTTGCCTCTAGAGTGACTGGCATAGACTTGAATGGTTTCAGGCTATCTACGCTTCTTTAATTAAAACTCATGTGTATCAATGTCTTTTGTACAAATATAAAAAAAGAGAAAGCAAAAGAAAAAAAAAATCAAAGGCTATTCTAAATTAAGTTTTGCTTTAGATAAATTTCATATTTGGCACTATTTCTCCCTAGAGTTGGTGCTTCAGGTAGAAAAGAATGAGCAAGAATGGACAAGGATTCCTACTTCCCTCTCAAAAGCATCCTGCACTTTATAGAGTTAATTAACTTCTAAATTCAAAGAAGTTGTAAAGAGGGTATAGAAGCAGAAGAGGAACCTGGGTAGTTCCTTTTTACTGCAAAAGTAAGTTTATATACTATTAACACATAAATATATAACACAAGGATCTGAAAAAGGGCAAAATGTTTCACAAGTTGTCTCTTTAAAACCCCTCACCCTTTTGGACAAATTAAAACCTGTATTCCTGCCCAAGGCCAGTAATCAGAGGGGCAGAAGAGTGTTCTTTGTTCTTTGTTTTCTAGTATCTTAAACCACAGGAGATGGCTCCAAAAAATTATCTGGACAGAGGTCACAAGGTCATCTTCACCAGAGATGCTATAGTTAAGCAGCAATATCCCAAAGCTGAAAACCCCCTTTAAGAATCTTGTATTTCTGCTTAAAGGGAGATGATGGTTCTTTATGATGAGAGTCTGCCACCCTCATCATTTGCCAGCAAATTAATAAACTTTCCTTTTCCTCAAACCACTTGTCCTCATTCTTTGTTCAGCTTTGGGGACAAGTACCAAACTTTCAGTAACATATCAACAATAATTCCATTCTATGCTTTAGGGAATTACCAAAATTGATGATCTGACCCAATAATATTAGACTGGAATTGCAACTTATCTTGGGATTAGGTTCAAATGTCAGTGCATAAGGCAAAACATGAAAATATTCAAAATTGCATGGAAAATGTATATAACCTAAACTTATGTACCCCCATGATGAGCTGAAATAAAAAAAAAAAAAAAAACCCAAGTGCTCATCAATCCACGAATGGATTAGTAAACTGTGGTATATGTATACCATGGAGTACTACTCAGCTAAAAGAAATAACGATGATACGACATCTCTTTGGTTCTCCTGGAGAGAGCTGGAACCCATTATATTAAGTGAAGTATCCAAAGAATGGAAAAACAAGCATCACATGTACTCACCAGAAAACTGGTTTCCCTGATCATCACCTAAATGTACATCGGGGAAGGATACCAATTGGATATCAGACTGGGATGGGGGGTGGGGGGAGGGGATGGGTGTATGCCTACATGATGAGTGCGTTGCACACCCTCTGGGGAATGGTCATGCTTGAAGGTGCAGACCCGGGGAGGTGGCGGGGGGGGATGGAGGTATGACTACATGATGAGTGCCAGGCGCACTGTCTGGAGAATGAGAATGGACGCGCTTGGGACTCTGACTCGGGGGGATGGGCGGGACATGGACAATGTATATGACTTGAACTTATGTACCCCCATGATGAGCTGAAATAAAAAAAAAATAAAATAAAATATGCTTTATAAAAAAAAAAAATTGCTATGGAACATCCCTTAGCAACGCACTCATTGGAAACCAACACACTTTTTCTCATTAAGTTAGAGAAACAGTTGAGCACCCAACAAAGCAGTAGGAATTTGGGATCACATTGTACAAAACCTAATCTGTATCTTTAAATGCAAGAATTACTTTCAGCACAGTGAGATGAAACCCACACTATGAGAGGCAGTGGGAACTGGGCCCAAGCAAACAAATAGCAGGTGTACATCTACAGTTCCTTAAGAATAAACTCAAAATCATCGGAACCTTGTAGAGGATTACCCTCTACAAGGGAGGTGGGGCAAGGACATAAACAATGGATGAAGTGACTGCACATAACTACCCTGAAGGAGCTTCACAAACATTACTAATTGTATACCAAATCTGTACAAAGTTCCAAGTAAATTCCATTTCCACCTTTCATAGAAAAGGAATCTAATACAGGTAAATCATCCAAGGGATGACAAAAGTAAAGTTAAAGACAGATTTTTCCATGAAATAAACATGTCTCTGTTTCTAAAACATTTTAAATTTACACCCACAAATATGGCATACAAACATTGCCAATTAGAAATTCAATAATAAACATCACCCTTTGCAGAAAGATTTTTCAAAAGTGAGGGAAAGGAAGATGATGGTATAGAAACCAAAGAAAAGTAAGCATCTGGGTTTTAGGTAGACTTGATCATGCTAATATTAATATTTAACTAATAAACTGATAAGGAAATTAGCAGCAATAACTTCCAGCTCTGCCATATAAATTGCTCATTTCTAGGTTCTTTCTGTAGAAATAGAAAGAGAATTTTGAGCTCTAAAAACCTGGCCATATTTAGTTCTAAGGGCTTCCAAAAATATACTTATTATAATTAAAGTACATTTGAAATATAAGAGTATTAACCTTAGCACTAGAGAATTTTCCACATGTTCATACACTGTTTATTGACAGAATAAAATGATTTGCTCCAAAAAGTTGCCACAACCTTTCCTATCATGTGTTCTGAGAATTTATGACTTAGAGTAAGGAAAAGATTAAAGGGCTGCTATGGTACTTAAGTATTTTATATGATTGTATCACAATAATATCTTCTTCAGTCTAACGTAATCAGCATTCTATATCTGTTGCCTGCATAAAACCATAATTACTCATTGATTTGATCAAAATTACTAGCTGACTTGAGTAATTCAGTCAGCCAGCCAGCCTTCAGGGTAATTAGTCAAATCAACAGTCTATCAAAATGACTAATATATCTCTGAATCATGGATTAGACTATCTACAACATCAAGGCAATTCTTAGATTCCGTTTCAAAACCTCAGTTCATCTTGTTTAACTCCACAGACTATTTTCCTCATAATTTAATTTACTCTGTACACAGTTGAGAGGTTTTTTCCTCCACTTCAAGGGAGAAAAGGGAAGTGACAATAAAAACCTTTCAAAAACTTTTTTATTTCCAAAAAGTAAAATAAAAAAGTACAAAATTCAATGAAATCAGATCCTCTTGTTTCAAAAACTAGGAGGAGGAGGAGAGTTGTTTTTCTTATTGTGTGAGGAAGGTATAGCAAGGAGAAAGGAACAAAAATGGATTCTTACCAATCAAACCACTTCTCAGTTCCTCAAATTCCATTAAAGGCCACAATTCCCTTGATTCGATGCCAAATGCCTCTAAAGTGTTCTTACGCAAGCAAAGTGTGTTTTTTGAAAGAACAAGGAAAGCAATACATTTAAAGGCTGGAGAAAATTTTCTTCCATTTACTTGGGTCAGTGAAACATCCATCATACACAGACACAAACACCTTACAGAATAAAAGATCAGAGGAGCTACACTAGTAGAAGATCAAAGAGCCAGTACCTCTGGGGGAATCAAACAAGTAACTATCTGAACAGATCCCCCTGTGATTTCTCCCGTAAATCTAGTTTATGTGATTGGGGAGAGAACCACAAAGCAGAACATGCTACCAAGAAAATGTGATTAAAAAATAATTAATTCTAGTTTGGCACGCACACACACACTCTCTCTCTCCCTCTCTCTCTCTCTGGAGAAAGAATCTTTTCAAAGTCATTAAATAGAATAACTAATGAAAATTTTTAAAAAGCAAAAATGTTCAAATTACCTACACACACTAGCTACAAAAAGGCATTTGAAATTATCATATACTCAGCATAACACCAGAAGAAATAACATATTTAGTAAGTGGTTGCAAAAATGTAAGAAGGAAGTGGATGCTTTTAACAGATGCCCTCAGATCTAATTCCACCCGCTTGGACTATAAAAAGAGCACTCTCTCTGTCCCCCGTCACATGTACAGTTCAAAGAACAAGTTGTCATTAAGAGATGAAGGATGTAAAATTCAGAGTAGAAATAGAACATGTCTAGTATAATTTAGCAAAAATTTTTGGGATCCTAAAACCTTTGGCTGCCAACATCAAAAACATTATGCTGAACTAAGTGCCTACTAAGTGTCTGTCTTAAACCTGCCTATTAATATCTTTCTTCTCTAAACCTCTTAGTTCAAATACATCTCACTATGGTGATGTAGTTTATGCTTTGTGTTGTGGTTATTGCAGAATCGACTCTGGTCTCCTCAAACATACGGATCACATTTTATGCCATCCATGGGTTGATTCAACAAGGCTTTAATCTAAGTGCCCACAATGTGCAGTGTGAGGCATGTGAATAAAATCCAGTCCCAGGCCTCAGGGAATAAGCAGCTTACTAGGAGAGATGTTTGCTCAGCAAGTAATAGTAATAGCTACCTGTGAGAAGAGCCACCATTTATCGGGTACTTACGCTGTGCTGGGCACACACTAAATTGTCTATTCACTTCTCACAACCACCCAATGAGGCTGGGACTGCCATCCCCATTTACAGATGAAACTGAAGCTTAGAGAACAGTGACTGGTCACATTGCTAACAAGAAGCAAAGTCAAGGCCGGGCGCGGTGGCTCACGCCTGTAATCCTAACACTCTGGGAGGCCGAGGTGGAGTTCGAGACCAGCCTGAGCAAGAGTGAGACCCCATCTCCACTAAAAATAGAAAGAAATGATCTGGACAGCTAAAAAATATATAGAAAAAATTAGCTGGGCATGGTGGCGCATGCCTGTAGTCCCAGCTACTGGGGAGGCTGAGGCAGAAGGATTGCTTGAGCTCAGGAGTTTGAGGTTGCTGTGAACTAGGCTGACGCCACGGCACTCTAGCCCAGGCAACAGAGCGAGACTCTGTCTCAAAAAAAAAAAAAAAAAAAAGAAGAAGCAAAGTCAGAGGACTATGAGAGTAGGATGGGAGGGAGAAGGAGTCAATGTACAGCCATGATCAGGAGAGGATGTTAGGAATGGCTCCACCAAGGAGGGGCTCCTTCATCAATACCATGTTTGTACGAGAATATATCTGAGGGTGACACAAGGAAGAAATTCACCTAAGCAAATGAGAAGCATGCCAAGCAAATGAGAAGCGTGCCAATAAAAACATGATGTGATTCCCTGCATTACAGTCCCTAATCAAATATCTTCCTTGTTCTTTGTTTATTTGCTTGCTTGCTTGCTTGTTTTGCCATAAGTTCAACAGAACAATGTTGTGGAACTTTTACCTATCACAAATCCAACTTGTAAGAAGATTAAAAGATTGGAAATAGGCAAAAATGACTTGAAGAGGCTCTAACTATTAGTCTATTAGTCATTGCTACTACCACAAAGTATCACTCAGTCTAGAAACACTGGGGTTTCAGGCATTATAGATGTTGCATCTCTCTGCTTAATTAAAGTCTAGCTATACAAATGAAGTCCAACTGGTTAGTAATTCTAATACATGTTAGAAAGATCAACAAAATTATCTTGCCAGCAAAAAGAAAAAAAACACTAAACATTAACCATTTAATATATCTTAATTCATTATTTTATTATGAGAGGATATATTAACATCTACTGTAAGATGCATTACTCAAAATGCTGACTCAAAACATTTTTGTGTTTTCCTTCTCATACGGCATATACTGACCAATAATGCAAGGAATAGCCCATAAATTCAGCTGCATATATTCTGCAGGTTCTTTTATACAATTTAAATTAGCAAATTCAGATGTAACTGTACGTGTTTTCCTGTAATTGTTCACAAAATATAATACCATGCAATATTATAAATTAAAATCCAGGTCATTAATCACATTGACCCTCACATTAAATCCTCTCTATGGATCAGACTCTGCAATTTAGCTCCTGGTTTTATAAAATTTCTATAGACCATGCTCATCTTCGCTATGCAGCATGGTCCCAGATTTTTCCTCAGATGATTATAATACAAAGCACATTTCTATGTGTGCAATTCGAGGATCTGTGACTTAGCCAGGTTTCGGATTTAATACTAGAATAAATCACAACATGAATCAAGTAAATTGTAGGAGAAAAGTGGTTCAATTTTTACAGGGTTATGTACCAAACTTTTTTAACGCGTGCACACACACACACACACACACACACACACACACGGGAAAAATGGATCTGTTAATGGATTACATTTTGTACAACTACCCATCTACCTTAACACTATATTCATCACACAGAGATTATCTGATGACCTTTTCTCCACCATCCACTACTCTTTTACTGAATTTTAAGAGTTAAGAGTACTGTAATGGATGCTGTGATGTTCCCTCCAGGCCCCCAGGACTGAAAGATTTATTCTCCCAGCTACTATGAGTGCACCTGGCTGTCAGCCCTCTCTAGAAATTGCCCTCTGCTATACTGAAGAGAGCTGCCTTGCCTAAGATCATGCTCTCCCCTTGAGGCAGCCCACATCCATGACTAAGGGAGGGTGTGACCCCGCCCAACACCAACTCAGGACAACACTGAGGGGCCAATCCCAGCTCCAGAGCTCCCTATAGGGTCAGCCCAGGCCTCTAGTGAGGTTTCATGGCAGGCCACCATTACCCTCTGCCCAGTCTTGCTTCCTTCTCTGCCTCACAGGCACTGATTCAGAGAGCACACCCTAACAAATTCCTGCATGCAAATATCCATTGCAAAGTCTACATCCTAAAATAACATGCAACAAGAACACCACTGTCAACTACGAAACTATATATCTAAGGTTATTAAAGACACCTTTAGAGAGAGACAAAATAATTTTTTTAAAAAATAAGAAATCTTTTAAATGGTATAAGCCTTCAAACAGGGAAAGAACATCACCTTTGCTAGGAAAACTAACAAAAACATGCCAAGGCTGCTTCAGTAAGCTCAATCAATATTTTCCAATATTCAGCCTTTAATATTAATATTAATTCAGCTTTAAATTATTCCAAACCAATTTTAATAATTAACACAAAAAGTGGTTATGTGCTTACATTTATCACTCATGTTAGGCTGCTGGTGATTTGGCTAATTTAAAAATAAATGAATAAATGCCAACAACATGGACAACAAGAAAAAAATTAATCCAGCCACTAACTTTTTTCTTTCAAAAATGAACACTTTTCAAATATTTTTCAAGTCTTCTGATTACAAAGGGTAGAGAATAAGGAGAAGAGAGAAGGAAGGAGAGATCTTTCCCCCCTACTGTAACACACACTCATCTCTCTTTCAAAAAAACGGTAAGCTAGTCTTTGTTAGGCTACATGAAAAGAAGGACATGTATCCTATTCTACATTTTGTTTTAAGGGAACTGTCTTTGTAGAGAATCAGCTCACCTATTAAATATGGCTCTGATATTTCCGAAGCAGTTGTCATTATGGTGCAGCACAAAGAACCTTGGACCAGGGATAAGAATTCCTGGGTCCTAATCTTGGTGCTGACATGAACCTGCAGTATCTAGTAATGAGATTTCACTAGATTAGTAATAAAGGGCACTGGCTGGTTAACCAGTCAGGGAGACCCAGATTCAAGTACCAACTCCATAACTTACTAGCCACGTGACCTTGGGCAGGACATTAAACCACTCTAAGCTTAATGCTTCATCTGTAAAACAGAGATGATCATAATGGTGCCTACCCCAAAGGGGCTCCAGGGGAGATTAAATATGACACTGTGGGTAAGTGTTCAGCACAATGTCTTTCTCATCGCAACCACTAATAAAAGTGAGCTATTATTACTATTAGCTATTTTTCCATCTGTGCCTGTCCAAAGCCCAAGAGCTTTGGAGAGAAGCAGTGTTTCAACTATTTAAAAAATAATGACTATAAAAAATCTCTAAGGTATCAATTCATTGCTTTTATCAGATTTATATTCCAGATTTCCATAGAAGATTTTGTTGGGGGGAAAAAAAGAGTATTTAAGAAAGTTCAAAGAACATTGGACTAAATGATCTTGTAGCTTAAGCCTTAGGTTCAGTCTGTGAGTCTGTGGCCTTCTCTGAAGGGCAACTTTTCTCCTGGAGCTGCCATTTACACACTGAAGTGGAGAAGTGTGTCTTGACTGTGTCAGAGAGACCTCCCTTCTAACACAGCAGCAGCACCCTTATCTGGGGGACTTCTGCCACTTCTCGCTCTACAGGATGCAACTGATGGCCTACAGTCCTTTATCACAACTCCTCAGGGGACAAGATATAGTCAATTAAGGGTGCTGCCGCACAAAAGCATATCACACTGTTCTCTCCTGGTTGGTGAGTATAAATAAGTCACTCCAATCAGAATTGCCCACCTAGGGAAAAATTGTCATGCAGTTTTCAAATTAACCAACAAGCAGCAATGCAGGGAGTGGCTGGAGCTACTGGGACTGATGAAATGGGGACCAAAGAGAATGTCTCTGTGATTGGAACCCAAGACCTTGAATTTCCCCCTCACTCTTGAGGCCTGACTACCTGGAGAAACAAAATGTAGGTCAGGGATGGGGAACCTGTGGCCTTGAGACCACATGTGGCCTTCTAGGTCCTTAAGTGCGGCCTTTCAATTGAATCCAAATTTTACACAACAAATCCTTTTATTTTTATTAATACATTTCTGTTTGTCTTTTATATTTTTATTTTTAAAGTGCACATATTTAAAATGCCCAAGAATAAATTAAGTTTCAACAAAATAATCATGCTAGATTGACCGGTACAATTACAACATTAGTAAACCATAAGGGCTAAATTGATAGCTGCTACATTCATGATTTAGTTCTAACTTCCCCCACCTGACTGGCACCACTACTGCATGAGGCTGGCTGGCAAGAGTTTATGGGGGTCAAGTACACCAGTCTGTTACCAGCTTTTGACAATGGCACAGTGTGTTTCTGTTTGAAGTAGAATTTGTGAATAGTTCCACAGCTCAACAGTACTTTTTAATTCTGTCTGCTTGACAGCCCATCATGCCAAAGAAGACCAAGAGAATGCTGAAGGAAGAAAACAGATTATTTAATGAGGATTGGGAATTGCAATATTATCTTGTTTCTGCTAAAGAGATGATTTGCTTGCTTTGTGATACTGCAGTATTGACATTAAAGAAATTCAATGTTCATCAGCATTATAACACTCACAAGGACCACAAATATTTTAAATTAGAGGGAGAGGTGTGAAACGTTGTATTGCAGAAATTAAAAGATGAAAAGCAAAATAAAGACAATTCTTTCAAGCAGCAATAAGACCTAGAAATAACACCACTGAAGCAACTTATAAGGTAGCTTATATACTCAAGGAAAAAAGGGAAGCCATTCAGTGATATAGAAATTGTGAAAGAATGCATTGTCAAAGTTGTAGGATGCTTAGACCCTGATAAGTTTTCAAAGTAAAAACAACTACCTCTTTCAAGGAGAACCATAACTGGCAAATTGAATTAGCCTTCAATTTAACAGAACAACTTCACGCAATAATTCAAAAGGAAAATATATATTATTCAATCGCTTTTGATGAATCAACTGATACTACTGACTCGGTACAGGTTTTATACTTCGTTCAGGTCATAACAGAAGATTTTCTTCACTAGGAAGAGTTATTTGCTTTGATCACTCCTGCGAACAAAACATGGAGAATAGATACCTTCAACAACTTCCAAGATAAATGTCATGAAGTTGGACTGAATTTGGTAAATTTAGTGAGTGTATGTACAGATGGTGCACCCTCCATGATAGGAAAACATGAAGGGGTTATTGCACAGATATAAAAAAAAAGTATTAACAGATACAGATGCTCTCATTTCTTTTCACTGTATCTTACTTATATCAGCAAAATCTCTGCACTAAAGCTACTATTTTAAGTGACACTTTGCAATAAGTTATAAGTGCTGTTAACTATATTCATGCAAATGCAACACGGCATCATCAGTTTTATAACATGCTAAAGTTGAATGATGAGGTATTCAGTGTGGATTTGCTGTATAATTCTAAAGTCTGTTGGCTATCACAGGGACAGGTGTTAGCCAAAATTTTATTTCTGTGAAAACAAACAGTTAAATTTTATGAAGAACAGAATCAGCAATGTGAATTACTAAAAGAACATTTCTATTGGAATGCAGCATTTCTGTGTGATATCATGTCAAATCAAAACAACTTGAATATTTCTTTGCCAGGTAAAACTAAATCTATATATAATATGTGGCAAAAAAAATCCAAGTATTTTGAAAAAAGCTATCTTTTTTCAAAACACTTCTTCAAAAGGAAATTTCAGATGAACATTGATGAACAGGATGAAGTATGTGAATCATCTGAGGAACACACAGCTGTTACAGACCTATTAATTGGAGAATACAATTAATTTGAGAATCATGACATCACACTCAAATATCACCTATTTGATATCACCAGGACACCTAAAGATACAGATAAAATTGAGCTCTCAGTTGATGACATTTTAAAGTCATTGTCTGATGCTAAGAAAGATCCAACTGAAACATAGAACTATGCAGTAGAATACCCACACCTTCAGCAACATGCCTGAAAAATGCTTTCTTGCTTTTCATCCACTTACTACTGCAAATCTACATTCTCCTACCTAACCCAAATCAAGATACCCTTAAGGTCACAAATGACTGATAGCCACCTAGAGGATCAAAAGAAACTGCAGACCTCCATGCCACAACCAAATATTCAAAGGCTTTCCGACAAAACGAGACACAACAAAGTCATTAAAAGGTTAATTTCAAGGCTGGCACGGTGGCTCATGCCTGTAATCCTAGCACTCTGGGAGGCCGAGGCGGGTGGATCGCTGGAGGTCAGGAGTTCAAGACCTCTTGCCTGAGCAAGAGTGAGACCCCGTCTCTACTAAAAATAGAAAGAGATGATCTAGCCAACTAAAAATATATATAGAAAAAATTAGCCAGGCATGGTGGCACATGCCTGTAGTCCCAGCTACTTGGGAGGCTGAGGCAGTAGGATGGCTTAAGCCCAGGAGTTTGAGGTTGCTGTGAGCTAGGCTGACGCCACAGCACTCACTCCAACCCGGGCAACAGAGCGAGACTCTGTCTCAAAAAAATAAATAAATAAATAAAAATAAAATAAAAAATAAAAAATAAAGGTTAACTTCAAAATTAACAAATAGTTTTCATTTTTTGAAATTATTAAGTACACATAGTAGTTAGAGTTTTTACAAAATAATGTATATTTTTAAGTATATCTAATTGAAGTTTCTTGAATGTAGCCTCATTTGATTACAGCTCAATTAATGCAGCCTTCCAACATGAAAAGGTTCCACACCCCTGGTCTAGGCTCTAAAATAGCAGCAAACAGTTTTTGTTTTTGAGATAAAGACTCTGTTATTAAACATTAATACTGCCATGGCCCTCCTTCTTTAACACGTCATATGTATATGACCATAATAAAGGTCAAGCCAGTATGATTCACCACTTTCCCACATTCAGATCTGATCATGGGGGGCATATTCTTCAGTCCAGGTAGCTAAGATTTATTCTCACTTCTCAGGTCTCAGCTTCAATGTCTCCACCACTAGGAAGCATTCCCAGAATAACAAGGCTTTTTGCTTCACAAGACTACAAACTCTGTGAAGGCAAGGTCTACATTTTTTTCACTGCTATAGCATTAAGGCATTTACCTTTCCCTAAAGGTGAGAGGTTTTTCAAAGCAGGTTTCTTTTATGATTTTTTTAATAGGAAAATTTTAATTAATCAAGATAATTCTTGTAATCAATTGGTAACATCCTTTGCTCTTTGTTAAGGAAAGGAGGGGCAATAAAGGTAGGTTATTCTGAAAACTTAGAAGAGTAAGGAAATACTTTGCCTTGATAATTTCAGTTAATCTTAGTGGTGATTAATAAGGTGAGATATGAATTTAATATCTGTTTCCAGCATTGAAACTGCTAACCTTTTTATGGCTTAATCATCACAATATCCAAAAAAGAATGAACTGCAAAAAGTCACTGCATTTACTTTTCATTCCACATTATTGATATACAGAAATATTAATCCATGCTACCTGGACCTTCCTGGGAAACCAAGTGCTCTTTAGGGAAATTCAAAAATAGTGAGGGTACGGAGGACTTCCACACTTCTGAACCCATAGAGCCAGGCTGCATTAAAATGATGGCTCAGAGAACCCGTTCCAGGGGCAAGATTAAGTCAAACTGAGCCGGCTTCCATGGATTTCCTTTTCTCAACACCATGGTAGGAGAAGAGAAAGGCCATACAGCCAGATACTGCAACTACCACTTAAATCCATAACCTCTAAGGAAACCTATTTCTAAGCACAAAGCACTGAACAGTCTGAGGTCTTTGTGAGGCACAGGCCATATTTCAGGTCCCCATCTTTACATACCTTCCATTTGATCTAAGTTAAACACTGGCGCTTGGGAAGCTCTAAGGGAGTGGGAGGAACAGAGGAATTAACTAATAACAAAGCTGGCCTGTCTCATGAGGTTAATCAGAATCCCTTCACCTTAGCCTCAAAATATTGAAAACATTGATTATTTTTGTTCTATGATCATAAGGTATACCTCCAAATTTGGCCAGTTATGTCTCATTGTAAGTGAAACCAGATAGGGGAATGTGAATGGATTAAGGTAAATGAGAAACAATGTGAGATAGTGAAAAATCAATGAATTTGAAAACTGGGAACCTAATACATATTCTGCTCCTAACCAGCTATATGAACTTGGACAAGTTACTTCACCTCTCTGTGTATCACTTTATCTTCAAACCAGGGGGCTATATTAATTGATTTGTCCTATCTTCTGCACTTTCTAAATCTTAGAATTCTACAAAAACCATCACATGACTATTGAAAACCAACCAAATAAGTACTCATGGAGTATCATTTGCTCATTACTCTAAGTATCTTGGGTTCAATGCAATTTGAGCAATGACCCTTGCCCTAGATCATCTACCACATTAGCAAAGACTCACCAAAATTTTAGTAATCAACAGGTGTCATGAAACACCCTGAAGTTTCCCACTACAGAAGAAGTAATAAATTGATACAATCTTTTGAAGCCAATTTTCCAAACACACCAGAAGTCTTTTTAAGGCCACAACCTTTGACCCATTTAATCTTAGAAATGTTTCTAGTAATTAAAAAAATTGGAAATAAACAATATGTCCACCATAGACAGACTAAATTAGCAATTTAATTGCTTGCATTCATTATAATGATTTAGAATAATATTTAATGACACAGGCAAATGCTCACACTATAATATTAAGAAAAGCAAGATGCAAAAATTATATGATGGCATGACCATAATTATATATAATGTATGTACATGTCCTATATTGTTGTGCATATATGTATAATATTTATAAATAAGAGTAGGAAGACAGATGACCTGTAAATAGTAGTTATTTCCAAATGTATTTTATTTTATTTTCTTCTTTGGTGTCTCCATATTCCAAATTCTTTATTATAGCATGTAGTAACTATAATCAAAGGATTTTTAAAGTATATACACAGAACTGAAGGATACAAAAGAACGAAGGCTTTAACATTATTCTGCCTATTAAATGCATTAGTAGTTCAAAGAGATGTCACTATTAGTGGCAGTGGCCAAGGACACAGTTCTGGGAGAAGTTCACTTGACACATTTTTGCGTAATTCCACGCAAGTAGAATTTAGTTTTATACCACAATGCTTAAGAGCCCAGACTCTAGAGCTAGATTTCCTAGGTTCAAATCCTAGCCCTGCCACTTTCCTGCTGTATAAAGTTCATGCGAGTCACTCAAACTCTCTGTGTCTCAGTTTTCTCATCTATGAGATGGAGCTGGTGTCAGTTCTATCCTCACGGAGTTTTTGTAAGGATTAAATAAATTCTATAGGAAAGGGTTTTAGCACAGTATCTGCCTGATACATAGTAAACACTCTGTAAGTACTAACATAATTAGCAGAAGGGACTTTGGGCAATATAATAACAATAATAGTTCACCCTTTTCCTAAATTCTTACTGTGTGTCAGAAAAATACCTCACAATTCTATGAAATAAGGACTAGTATTATATCCAAATTATAGGTAAGGAATCCAAGGCACAGACGGGTTAACATTCCGAGGTAAGTAGCTGAACCGGAATCTGATTCCCTGAAAATATGACTCGAGGGCCCTTGCTCTTAACCAGGGCATCACTCTGTAGGGAGCAGTAAACAAGCTTATTCCTGGGGGAAAACTGACTTTTGAAGAGTGTGGGAACTTCCACTGCACAGAGTGGGGAGAACTACATAATGAGAGCCAGGCAAGGGAGTTAGGCTCTTGTTCATTAAAGCAATTGGGAGCTCATAAGGAATTCTGAGCAAAGTCAATACAGGACAAAAGAGGCATGTAGGGAAATTAGTCTGGCAGACAAACAAGGGATAAGTTGACATAAGGCAAAACAGGCTGTTGAGAAAGAGAGAGAGAGAAAAAAAATATTATAGACAAAGTAGGTGGTGTAGTGATGAGGGACTAGGCCAGGTGACAGGAAAGAGAATATAGAGTTGGGCAAATCAAAAACACTTTGAAGGAAAAATTAAGAGAACTTATAAAACTGAACACTGGGAGCAAAAACAAAAAAGGAAACGAAGTCATTTTATAAAAAACACACCTGCACTTCAATGTTTATTGCAACACAATTCACAATTGCAAAGATGTGGAATCAACCCGAGTGCCCATCAATTACTGAGTGGATTAACACAATATGGTATATGTATACTATGGAATACTACTCAGCCATGAAGAAGGATGAATTAAGGCCTTTTGCAACAATTTGGATGGAACTGGAGACCATTATCTTAAGTGAAGTATCACAAGAATGGAAAAACAAACACCACATGTACTCGCTGTTAAACTGGAACTAACCAATGAGCACACATGTGCACCAAGGGAAGTAAAACTCATTGGAAATCAAGTTGGGTGGGGGAGGAGACAATGAGCAAAAACCTACCTAACAGGTACAATGAACACTATGTGGGTGATGGGCACCCTTATAACCCTGACTCAAGCATAACAAAAGTGATCCATGTAACCAAAAACATTTGTACCATCGTAATATTTGTGAAATTTAATTCATGAAATTAAAAAAAAATACAAGGAAACATTTCTGTCCAGCCATTTGTGAGTTGTGAGATGTCACTTGTTCCTGCCCCCACCTCTTTTTTTTTTTTTTAATGTCCATTGCCTAGGCCAATATCTAGGAGAGTTTTTCCAACATTGTCTTCTAACATTCTTATGGTTTCATGTCTTACATTTAAGTCTTTTATCCATCTTGAATTAATTTTTCTGAGTGAGTCCTGTTTCCTTCTTCTGTATGTGACTATCCAATTTTCCCAGCACCATTTATTGAATAAGGCTTCTTTCCCCCAGTGTACATTGTTGCCTGCTTTGTCAAAGATCAGTTGGCTGTATGTGAACGGTTTTATATACGGGTTTTCTGTTCTGTTCCACTAGTCTATGTCTCTATTTTTGTGCCAATACCATGCTGTTTTGGTTACTATAGCCTTGTAGTATAGTCTGAAGTCTGGTAATGTGATGTCTCCAGCTTTGTTGTTTTTGTTTCAGATTGCTTTGGCTATTCAGGCTCTTTTCTGGTTCCAAAGGAAGTGTAGAATTATTTGCTCTAGATCTGTGAAATATGAAGTTAGTATTTTGATGGGGATTGCGTTGAATCTGTAAATCACTTTGGGTAGTATGGACATCTTAACAATGTTAATTCTACTGATCCAGGAGCATGAAATGTTTTTCCATTTTTTTGTGTCACCTGTGATTTCTTTCCTCAGTGTTTCATAATTCTCTTTGTAGAGATCTTTCACCTCCTTGGTTAAGTATATTCTTAAGTATTTTATTTTCTTTGTGGCTACTGTGAATGATACTGAGTCTTTGATTTGACTCTCAGCTTGACTGTTATTTGTGTGTAGGAACGCTACTGATTTATGGACATCGATTTTGTAAACTGAGACTTTGCTGAATTTATTTATCAATTCCAGGAGTCTCTTGGTGGAGTCTTTGGGGTTTTCTAGATACAAGATGGTATCATCAACAAAAAGTGAAAGTTTGACCTCCTCTTTCCTGATGTGGATGCCATTTATTTCTTTCTCTTGCCTGATTGCTCTGGCTAGGACTTTCAGCACTATGTTGAATAGAAGTGGTGACACTGGGCACCTTTGCTGTGCTCCAGTTCTTAGTGGGAATGCTTTCAACATTTTCCCTATTTAGTATGATGTTGGCTATGGGTTTGTCATATATGGCTTTTATAAATTTTGAGGTATTTCTATGCCTAGTTCATTGAGGGTTTTTATTATGAAAGGGTGCTACAGTTTGTCAAATGGTTTTTTTGCATCTACTGAGATGATCATATGGTCTCTGTTTTTGCTTCTGCTTACATGGCAAATCACATTTATTGATTTCCATAGGTTGAACCATCCCTGCATCCCTGGAATGAAGACCATTTGGTTATGGTGGATTATTTTTTTGATGTGCTGTCAAATTTGGTTTGCTAGAATTTTATTGAGGATTTTTGCATCTATATTCATATGGGATACTGGTCTACAGTTTTCTTTTCTTTTTTTTCTTTTTTTTTTTTTTTTGTTTCCTTTCCTGGCTTTGGTATCAAGGTGATACTGGCTTCATAGAATGAGTTGAGGAGGATTCCCTCCTTCTCGATGTTATAGAATAATTTCTGCAGTATGGGAACCAGCTCTTCTTTATAGGTCTGGTAAAATTCAGCTGTGAATCCATCTGGTCTGGAGCTTTTTTTTTGTTGGAAGCATTTTTATTACTGCTTCAATCTCATTGCTCATTATTGGTCTGTTCAGGAGTTCTATTTCTGTCTGATTGAGTCTTGGGAGGTTGCATGTTTCCAGGAATTTGTCCATTTCCTCTATGTTTTCAAGTTTATGTGTGTAGAGATTTTCATAGTATTCACAGATGATATTTTGTATTTCTGTAGTATCAGTTGTAATATCTCCTTTTTCATTTCTGATTGAGCTTAATTGGGTCCTTTCTTTTCCATTTCTGGTTAATCTAGCAAGGAGTCTATCAATTTTATTTTTTCAAAGAACCAACTTTTTGTTTCAGTGATCCTTTATATTATTTGTTGTTGTTGTTGTTGTTGTTGTTTTACATTTTGTTTAGTTCTCTTCTGACCCTAGTTACTTCTTTTCTTTTGCTGGCTTTGGTTTTGGTTTGCTCTTCCTTTTCCAGTTCCTTAAGACATGTCATTAGATTGTTGATTTGTTAGCTTTCTGTCTTTTTCATGTAGGCATTTAAGGCTATAAATTTTCCCCCTAGGACTGCTTTTACTGAACCCCATAGATTTTGATAGCTGGTGTCCCCTTTGTCATTCAGTTTGAGAAATCTCTTGATTTCCACCTTAATTTCATTATTGGCACAATAATCGTTCAGTAGCACATTGCTTAATTTCCATGACTTTGTGTAAAATTGTTTTTCTCAGATTTGATTTCTAATTTTATTCCACTGTGGTCTGAGAAGATACATGGTATGATTTCTACTTTTTTGAATTTGTTGAGACATGTTTTGTGGCCTAAGATATGATCAATCTTAGAGAATGTTCCATGTGATGATGTAAAGAATGTATATTTAGTAGTTTTGGGTAACATGTTCTGTAAATATCTGTTAGGTCCATTTGTTCTACAGTCCCATTTAAGTCTAGTATTTATTTTCTTCTTGGATGATCTCTCCAGTTCTGTCAGTGGGGTGTTGAAGTCCCTGGCAATTACAATGCTGCTGTTTATCTTTTTGCTTAGATCTAGTAGATTTGCTTTATGAATCTGGGTGCTCCTGTGTTAGGTGCATAAATATTTAGGATTGTTATGTCTTGTTGAATTGCTCCCTTTACCGATATACAATGACCATCTTTGTCTTTCTTTACTATTGTTGATCTAAAGTCAATTTAATCTGATACGAGAATGACTACACCTGCTTTCTTTCGGTTTCCATTTGCATGGAATATTCTTTTCCATCCCTTTACTATGAGTCTGTATAAGTCTTTGTGTGGTAGATGTGTTTCCTGGAGATTGCAGGTACTTGGGTTATATTTTTTCATCCATTCAGCCAGCCTATGTATCTTAAGTGGGGCATTCAAACCATTCACATTCATTGACAGACTTGATGTGTGAGATGCTGTTCTGTTCATCCTGTTGGGTAGTACCTTATCACTTTGTTTTACCTCTTGTGCTATTGTTTTATATGAACTCTGAGCTTTAGCTTTTGGGTGGTTGTACACTGGTGGGTGTCTGTAGTGCTGATCCATGTATAATGTGGTATTGAGTATTTTCCGCCAGGCAGGTCTGGTCTTGACAAATTCCTCAGTGTTTGTTTGTCTGAAAAATTATTTCTTCTTCATATATGAAATTTAGTTTTGCAGGATATAAAATTCTAGGCTGTCAATTGTTCTGCTTAAGAAGATTGAAGATGGGGCCCCAAACCCTTCTGGCTTATAAGGTCTCAGTTGAGAAGTCTACAGTTAGCTTGATGGGCTTTCCTTTGTAAGTTACTTGATGTTTTCACCTCACGGTTCGCAAGAGTTCCTCCTTCATGTTGACTTTGGCCAGTCTGATGACTATGTGTCTTGGTGATTGCCACTTTGTGATGAATCTCTCAGGTGTTTATTGAGCTTCTTGCAACTGGATGTCTAAATCTCTAACAAGACCAGGGCAGTTTTCCTCAATTATTCCCTCAAATGGGTTTTCCTGCCCTTGTAAATTTTCTTCTTCATCCTCAGGGATGCCTATGATTCTTATATTTGGCCATTTTAAATAATCCCATATTTCTTGTAGGCTTTGTTCTTTCCTCTTAATTCTCTGTTTGTTAATTTTTATTGACAGATTTAATTCAAAAGAGTTATATTCAAGTTCTAAGATTCTTTCTTCTGCCTGGTCTAATCTATTCTTAAAACTTTCCACTGTGTTTTGCCTTTCCTTAAAAGAATTTTTCATTTCCAAAAGTTATATTTGTTTTTCTTTAAATACGTTTATATCTTTAGTAAATTTTTCATTCATTTCCTGAATTGTTTTTCTGGTTTCTTTGAGTTGGTTTCTTTTCCATTTTCTTTTGGATATCATTAAGCTTCCTTACAATCCAGATTTGGAATTCTTTATCTGTCATTTCAATATTTTCATTTTGGTTGGTATCCAGTGCTAGAGAGCTGGTGTTCCCTTTTAGGAGTGTCCTTTCACTCTGATTTTTCATACTTTCAGAGTTCTTTCACTGATTCCTTCTCATCTGAGGCAGCTGTCATTCCTTGGGGTTTTCTTTTGTTTAGATGGGACTTTCACCTCCCCCCTCCCTTGTAAAGGAGTGTCTGTAGCATATGTTGGGTGAGAACCTTTGGCTTTGCTTGTGGGTGCTTTGATGGCAAATCTAGGTTCTGGATGGATGCCTTGGTTATAGATACCCTTAGTGTGGTGGTTTTCTCAGTTGCTAGTTGTTTGTAGGCTGTAGCAGTGATGAGCTAGTGAGTGGGTAGATTCCCTGTCTCTCTTTGATGAGAGAGGACAGAGGCCTTTGAAATCCTTTCTCTTCCCCCAGCCCTGTGGTCTTCTTAATAGTGTGAATTGTATTGGCATGCCCAGTTTAATCTCTGAGACAGTAGGTGGTGCTTGTGGATAAGAATCAACCACACCCTATATGACTGAGTCAGACAATGCTGTAAAGCGCTGTGCCAATTGACCTCTCTGTCAGTAGGTGGTACTTGCCAGAAGGAACAAGCTGCAGTGTTGTTTTGGGGTCCTGTGACTGGCTCTAGCCCCTCAGGAGAAGAACCCAAATTCCCCAGGGAGTCCAGGGACCCTGGAACTTCCAGGTAAGTCCTTATTCTCCCACAGCAGAGGCGGGTAGGGGAGTGAGCCTGGGTGGGGTTGGGTTGGGTGAGCCTGCCCTTAGGTTCCATAAAAGCTGGTTAGGTAGCTGTTTGGGCAGGGGTCAAATGTCTCCCAGCTTCTGGGGAAAGCTGCCAGGGAGGGGCTGAGGTGGCCTCACCTAGCCTAAAAGTCAGCTTGTGGAGGGAGGAGCCGTCTGAGATTCACAATCTGTCTGTTAGGAGCAGGTTTTCCTCTTCTTCCCACTCCCCTGCTCCATAGTCTCCCTCTGGCATCTGCCAGCAGGCAGGAACTCAAAGTAGCTTAGCTCCCCTACGATGGCACTGCCAGCTAGGAGCTTCCTTGTCCAGGATCCCACCCTGGGCTGAGAGCACGGCCTTCCTGTGGGGGGACGGGTGCTCCGCAGGTGTGCTGTGGCTGGGACCCCCACTACACTCTCTTTCCAGTTCTGCCCACACAGGCTTCCTTGCCTCCTGAGATTAGTTCACAAATCTCCCCTCCATGATCCTGAGCAACACGATTGAGCCCCAGGAGTACAGGACCTGGCCTATGGGCCTGTCCGTGGGTCCCCGAAGATCAATCCCTGATTGTGCCAGAAAGAAGCATGCTGTTCCTGAGTTGCCTTTGGGGTGCTCAAGCAGGTTTGATGTCCCTCCCCTTCAGGGTGTATCCTCTCTGATAGAGCAGCCATTAAGCAGCACCAAGGAGGGCCAGTGAACAGGTAGTTCACAGTCCAAGCACCCCTTAGTATCCTGCAGGTCTTTAAGAGGAAAGGTTTGAGCCTCTCTCTCTGTAGAAGCCCCAGTGGGGTATATGCACCAACAGGGGGTAAGCAGCAGCTCTTGAGAGCCCTAGCTTAATCATCTCTCTCGGTGGCCACAAGCTGGGGCGAGGAAGAGGAAGAAAAAAGTCTGGATGGAGGAAAGCTACCACCCTGGTTGTCTCTCTGTCCCTCTCTCCGGAAGGCAGCCTGTCCAGTATGTCCAGGCTCTGGGGTTACACAGATCCCCCAGGACTCACTGGCTCCATGTGGCTCCCACAGTCTGGGCCAGAGTTGGAAAATGTTTGTGTTCAAACAAGCAAGACTAAAACTGAAGGGCTGAAAAGCCGTGAGGAGAACAAAGCCTCACATGGGTGGATGAGCAATATGGCACCTGCCATCTCGGTGCAGGTCTATGGTAATTGGAAGCACCCCAACGGGGCTGGCAGGCTGGTGCTTTGTCCTCAAGAAGCTCCCAGTTCACTGGCAGTGACAGCATCTTTTGGGCTTGTGAGCGTAGAAAGGCTCCCCAGCAGCTCAGAAGCCTGCTGAATGCCAGAGATCTGAGGGAGGGAGAAACAAATTGCTCCACCTGCCCTTTTCACTGGACTCCAAGCATCTCAGGGGTTGTCCTCTGCCAATATCTTGCTCCTTCTTGTTCTGCTCCACAACTTCTTCCCATGTAATCTCTTGTAGGTTCTGACACTTTTCCCTTGAAATTATCCCTAAACTATGATTGTTTATTTGTTTGTTTTTTCTTTTTCATCTAAAACTTTTCCTTCTTTCTGAGAGGATCTGGTATCTTTTGGATAGTCACCTTCCATTCCCTTGTATTTTTATTTCTGCAAATTTTGTTAAATGTTGTTTTGTGCAGTTACGTCTTTTTAAAGCTTTTAAAAAAAAAAAAAACTACAAGAGTAACACAAAACCAAGCATCACACAACACTATACTCTGTACAAGCAAAGGCTGATCACTGACTGAAAAGGTATGCTGCAGTAAGTGGCAAAAGTGATTAGCAAGGAATCATAGAGCATAAACATCTATTGTGTAATAGAAGTGGCTATTTACAAAATCAAGATAAAGAACCCACTAATGGCTAATACTGACAAAG
Source organism: Lemur catta (assembly GCF_020740605.2). Taxonomy (NCBI): domain Eukaryota; kingdom Metazoa; phylum Chordata; class Mammalia; order Primates; family Lemuridae; genus Lemur; species Lemur catta. The sequence goes on along the minus strand of NC_059132.1, from coordinate 74,576,311 downwards.
AGCCCAGGTCTGATAACATCTCCCAGCACAAAGGCCAGCCGATTTGCCCCTTATTTTAAAGAGGCAGCCAGAGCTTGCCAACAAAAATATGTGATTGATCTAATTAGCTTACTGAACTGAGGAAAATAGTGTGCCAAAATCATGTGTACTCACAGATTACTCCTTCCAGGACAAAGCAGTATTGCATAAAAGCCTATTCTTCAACTTAAACATTCACACTCATTAAAAGGGACAAAACCCAGCAGTACTCAGCATGTAGGAGCTTAATGAATATTACTGAATGGTGATGACACAGACATGAGTCTCAAAAGAATGAGCTCTCATGGTGGAAAAGAGAAAGAAACATAAAGGACTGCAAAAATGTATATGCTGTGGCTAAACTCAAATTACCAGCTCAGGCTGGGCAATTTTACTACATTATGCCTGCATTAACATCCCCACTCTCAACTTAATGCTTTATTAACCTAACTGATAATGCCTCTCTTCACTCAGGGTTATTAGCAAATACAAGTCTGTTGAGACTGGCAAACTAATTCATTCGTTCAACAAATATTCTTGGGCACTTACCATTTGCAGGTAATAAATGATTATCTAGTCTTTTGTTGCTAATGCAAGAGTCCAAAAACCAGTTTGGTGTGCTAAAAAAAAAAAAAAAAACCTTAATGGGAAGACATGAATAATCTAGAGAAAAGAAAAGTGACAACATTAGTTTCATCTAATAGTCTGCTAAACACAAAGGGCAACTAATTCACTGGTTACCTTTGGGGGTACATACATGTTCAAAAAAGCAAATTTTCTTCTTCAGGGAGGGTATTATTGAACTATGTCTCTCTCATGGACTGAGGCCAAAGTCAACATAAGGAAAATTTTATGTAGCAGTTTTTCCAAATTGTCTTGCCTGTTCTACCTTCAACATCACTGCCTGGAGGAAACCTTGGACCAGGAAGCCAAAGAAGCTCATGTTCCTGGAACCCTGGGTCAGTTGGCAATGACCTGAACAGCAAGGCATCCTGGTCTGACTCAGGAAAGCAACACACCCAGAGGATACAGTGGGAGTAGAACAGAGAGTTGGCCATATAAACATACTATTAATATTTTATGTCTTCCAAAATTCTTATTTTCATCACTAAGATCCTACATAGTACTTTTTATCAGTTCATGTCTGAAATAAGGATAGTTTAATATACCCAATTTTACTTCTGTGGTGTATTTTGAACATCCTGGAACTTGAAAAATGAATCACCTTGTGTCACCTTACATTAAATAATAAGCATCATTTATATGAGAAATTTTTCAAAGGAAGAGAAAATAAAATGCTGATTTTGCCATTTTACCAAATGTATAATTACTCATATTAAGTATTTGAAAAACTAAAACTGGATAGAATTATGGTATAAAATGAGTCAAACTTAAAATTTCAGTAAGAATTTTTTTAAAAGGTATTTATGGATATTTTGCTTTTAGAGCATTGTTCTCTCTTAAGGAGACTCTCTCCTCAACTTGGTTGCAGACTAGTCTTGGTAAATTACTCAATTTTGTTAGCATACAGCTTCTGTGGGGTGCAGAAACCCAATGGCAATAGGGATGATCAGTGGTAGATTAATAGAAAATGCTATTTAAGGCACAGAATCATAAAAAAGACACATATACTCTCTTCCCCTCAAGCGGCCTGAGGTGATCTGTGAAAATGGTTCGCTATTCACTTGACCCAGAAAACCCCACAAAATCACACAAGTCAAGAGGTTCAAATCTTCGTGTTCACTTCAAGAACACTTGTGAAACTGCCCAGGCCATCAAGGGTATGCATATACGAAAAGCCACCAAGTATCTGAAAGATGTCACTTTAAAGAAACAATGTGTACCATTCCGACGGTACAATGGTGGAGTTGGTAGGTGTGCCCAGGCCAAACAGTGGGGCTGGACACAGGGTCGGTGGCCCAAAAAGAGTGCTGAATTTTTGCTGCACATGCTTAAAAATGCAGAGAGTAATGCTGAACTTAAGGGTTTGGATGTAGATTCTCTGGTCATTGAGCATATCCAGGTGAACAAAGCACCCAAGATGCATCGCCGAACTTACAGAGCTCATGGTCGGATTAATCCATACATGAGCTCCCCCTGCCACATCAAGATGATCCTCACTGAAAAGGAACAAATTGTTCCAAAACCAGAAGAGGAGGTTGCACAGAAGAAAAAGATATCCCAGAAGAAACTGAAGAAACAAAAACTTATGGCACGGGAATAGATGCAACATAAAATAAATGCAAATAACAGTTAAAAAAAAAAAAGACACATATATACATATCTTAAGTATTTTATCATGAACCATAAAAAAGCAAGTTTATTTGTCCGTATTTTCACATAGGCCAAAGCAATTTCTTCAAGTATAGGTGTACTGATTGCAGTTCAATGTTGTCTTTCTTGCATAAACCATACTTATAATGTATAATCTATTAATGTAATTTCCCATTTGGGCTACTTAAAGTTGAAAAAAACCTCAGTGTGAATCAATCTCAGTATAGAATATTTCCATATTTTAAACATCTTTCCCAATCATTTGGAGTTATCTCACCCACACTCAATTTGACAGCAATACTTTATGTTAACTTGCCTTTAGTCTTTTCAAACAATTCAACTTCATAGAAACAACTTTCTTTTCATACACATATTTCAGCCGTTTATATGTTATTTAATGAAATTATATAATTACTATAACAATGCATACAACTCAGCAATGGGAGGAGAAGTTTGGGACTTGAGGACACACTGGAAACAGCCAACCAGATAGAGGACTAAGCAAGGAGTGGGCATGAGTCAATGTGTTTTTCAGAGAGAATGGAAAGCACTAGTAATCCAGGGAACCACTTAGATTGGTTAAGAGAACTTCCACTGTATTACAAAAAGAAGCCAGTTGTGTTCTCAAAACCTAGCCTCTGACTTAAAAGGGTATATCTCCAGTCAAGGTTATTCGGTTAAGTGCCTCAGAGAAAGAACTTCTACATCCTTCTGCCACACTCCTTGTGGGAGAAGTACTATAGAGTCATTCTTTCCGAGAAAGGAAGCATGTACCACTATCTATGTAGCCTAAGGTCATCCCCAGAGTTTCATTTGCAGTATTTACACTGGACAATAATCCCCAGTGGGCAGGCTAGCAGAAAAGCATACTGGCCTTGAGCAGCCCACTTACAAGAAAATTAACAAACAGATTTGCAAATACATTCTCCCTCCCCATTCCCCCACAAAAGACACCGCTCCATATTTACATAAAACCACTACAAACTGGTACCCAGAATACTGAGTCCAGTCTACGGACTTATTTTTATTACTATTATTTTCATTTGGAGACCTTTGAGTATGACATTCATGTACTAATTTATCACAGAACCCACCACTCACTCTGTGTGGTTTCACACCTGCCTAATCCCAGTGGGCGTGACCCTGAAGCAGCCAGATAGACAATTTCACCATAACTTGACTCTGTACGGAAACTTTGGATAGTCTCTGACAACACCAAGAATGTTCTTAGAGAGGAGGTATTCACTTTGGGGGAAGTACCCGACACACCCCTAAAGAAAGGCCAGAGAGCTCACTTACCATGGAGAAATAGAAGTGACCAAGAGCCTAAAGTAAGTATTCAAAAACTGTAGCATTCCTATGAACCATGTGAGACTCTTGCACAGCACATTCCTAGAGCCCTACCCCTTCAGACTCTGATTCAGTAGGTCTGGGAATGGAAACCCAGGAATGCACGTTTTAACAAGCACTCAAGGTTATAGGATGCAAGGGGCGTAATAATAAAAATATTGACATAAGCACTTACCAGGCCCTGCTCCAAGCACTATACATGTAATGACTTAGTCCTTGGAACAACCCTATAAGTAGGTACTATTATTATTCCCATTTGAGAAATGAAGAAACTGATGGAGAGGGAGATTAAGAAAACATATCTATGCTTGCTTACACAGCGAGTAAGGGAAAGAGCCAGATGAAAAAACAGGCCATCTGGTTAAACAGTTCACACTCAACCACCTCCCAATACTCCCCCATTACCATGGCCTAAGGGAACCTATTAAACATGAAATACAAGTCCCTCAGGTTTGCTGCTTCTCACTCAGTTAAAGCCCTTTACTCTTTACCCAAGAATCCCCATTGTCACATTCATCACCATCCTCCAGAGTAAGGATGAAGAGCTCTTTTACGTGTTACCATCAGAGAAATTGTGGAAGAACTGGCAAAATAGGCTATCACTGGGATGAATGCTAAGACTCAGATGCCCCATTTGGACACGGTTGCAACATTTTATGAAAGCTATGACATCATGAAATAAAAGAGGGCTCTTCTCCCAACTAAAGATATCAGGAAGGAAAAGACACTAGTCTAGTTGATAATAAAGCTAAGGATATTCCAACCCAATTCCTACATAGTTATCTCAAGCTACAAAATTATGACCATTAGTCTCCAAGGAATAAGTCAAAATCCCAAGCCAGCTTGAAGCACGATCCATAAAAGGAAAAACTGATAAATTGAACCTCATCAAAATTAAAAACTTTTGCTCTATAAAACCCTATGTGAAGAAGATGAAAAGATACATTACAGACTGGCAGAAAATATATGTAAATCACATACCTGACACAAAGGACTAGTGTCTAGAATATTAAATAACTCTTAAAACTCAATAGAAAAAAACAATCCAATTAGAAAAGGGGCAAAAGATATGAACAGATATTTCACTGACAAGATACAGAAGGCAAACATGCAACATTATTAGCTATTATGGAAATACAAATTAAAACCACAATGATGTCTTACTACCCCGCTATCAGAATGGCTTACAGTTACAACACTAAATGGTGAGGATGCAGAGATATTAGATCACTCATACATTGCTGGTAGGAATGCAAAATGGAACAGTCACTCTGGAAAACATTTGACAGTTGCTTAAAAAACTAAACATGTGACTACCATTCAACCTAGCAATTGACCTTCTGGGTATTTATCCCAGAGAAATAAAAGCTTAGATTAACACAAAACCTGTGTTAACACAAATGCTCACAGCAGTTTTATTTCTAAGAGCCAAAAACTGGAATCAGCCCAGATGTCCTTAAATACGTAAATAGTTAAACAAATTGTGGTACATCCATACCATGGAATACCACTCAGCAATAAAAAGTAATGAACTACTGATACCAGCAACAACTTCAATGAATCTCTGGGGAATTATGCTGAGATTAAAAAAAAAAAAAAAAAAAACCCAATCCCAAATAATTGCATACTGTATGATTCCATTTATATAACATTTTTTAAATCACAAGATTTTAAAAATGGAGGATGGATTAGCAGTTGCTAGGGATTAAGTATGGGAAGACAGGAGCAGGGAGGGCAGGAGAGAAGTGGTATGATTACAAAAGGGCAATAGGAGGGATCTTATAGTGTTAGAATTATTCAGTATCTTGACTGTGGTGGTAGAGGCACAAACCTACACAGGTGGCAGACTTTACAGAACTTAACACAGGCACACACAAGTGAGTACAAGTAAAACCGGGGATTTGTGGATTGTATTAACATCAAATCCTGGTCATGATATTATACTATAGTTTTGTAAAATGATACCATTCGGGGAAACTAAGCAAAGTGTACAAAGGAGCTCTCTGTATTATTTCTTACAATAGTGTGCGAATCTACAAGTATCTCAATAAAAATTTCAATCCACACACCAAAAAAGGTCCATGCTCTCAGGTGTGTAGGTAAACTCAGAGCACTGCATTGTTTCACTGGGAATATAAAATGGCATGCTTTTACCCGAGAACATTTGGCAATGCTATCAAAAGTGAGAAATACATACATAATCTTTGATCCAATAATTCCATTTTTAGGGTATTCATTTTAATGAATAATTTATTACGTGTCAAACATTTAGGGACAAAAGCATTTATTTCAGCAGTCAAAGACTAGAAACAGCTATATGTGGTACATCCACATGAAATTCTACAGTCAGTAAAATAATCTTTCGGAGTTACAGAGTTGACCTGGAATGATGGTCAAGATATACTCGGTTGTTCAACAAATTTTTACTCAATTCCTACTGTGTGCCAGGCACTGTTCTTGCACAGGGAACTTTGACTCATGCCAAATAAAGCATGGTCCCTGTGTTCATTAAATTGTACAGTTTGGTGAATTGTCCTCTACTGGTAAGTGAAGAAAATAGTAAGAAAGTATTATACATATATCTCTGTGTGTGATTACAAATATACACATAAATATGCACAAATATATACGCATATTTAATTTTATTAGTTTTTCTTATCTATATATTCTAAATTTCTACAATTAATAAGTATAACTAGTATTATTTTTTAATTATTAGAGGGAAAAAGGGCTGGTCTTTTTTTTTTTTTTTTTTGCTTAATGCATGCCATTTTATGACATATTTAACATTAAATACATTTATTTAACCAATCTGCTAACGGCTGTATATTTAGTTTGTTTCCAGGTTTTCAGTGTCATATACAGTATACAAGGAACATTCTTTTTTTAACTGAACATTTGAGCATACCCGTGATTTTGTCCTTCAGTTAAAATCACAGAAGTAGAAATGTCAGCTCAAAGAGTTTGAGCTTTTGATGTACATGGGCTCCCCAAAAGCTATATTGCTTATACTCCCAATACTTAGTGACCCATTTCGTCCATGCTCACAATACTGCCAACTAACACTAAGGATTAACTTGTTCTTGGATTCTCTAGAATTTCACTTTTGGGGAAAAAAAGTTGTTTTAACAGCTGGTCAAAATATAGTAATTACTTCATTGTAAGTTAAATTAGAAAATTTAATTTGTCAATTTTCCCTTAATTGCAGAATTTTGTGAGACCCACTAAGATAAAAAATCATCTCCATAGGACTCTATATTCAATGATCTTTATTTAAATAATCATTGTGGATTCATATCTGACATCTCCAAATCTTTAGCCTACAGAGATCAGCCTCCCTACCAAGAACTCCCAGGCTAAGGAAAGAAGTGGCCTTTTCAAAGTAACTACCTCCTAGGGGCAACATGGAAATAAATGACACGATGTATACCTGCTTCATGTGCCTGCTATAAGTTACAGTACTGTACCCAGTGCCTAGCACCTATTAAATGGTTCCAAAATGTTATTTACTATTAATGTTTCTATTATAAGTAACAAAACTTTAACATAACATAATGAGGCCTTAAATAGCAGCTATTTCAATCCTCCTTTCGTGAGGAAACAGGGGTTTGCAAAGGTGGGCCTAGAACTCAAGTTTTCTTAATGCCAATCTGATACTCTTTCTCTAACATTATTTTGTCTTTTGGTAGGTTTTCTACATATAGACTGGAGGGTAGAGACACCTTAATTCTCACAATTACTCTTAATCAGAGCAATGTGCAATCTGAGATTTAAGTCTACATGCTCAAAATATACATAGTTTATAGATATCTGCCTGGTTAAATAATAATTCTCTAAAGCAGATATTTTAAGTTGCAGGCTAAAAGCAAATGGGTCTATATCTACCTCAGAAGATGATGAATGATTGATTATAAGTCTCTACTCTGATACAGGGTTTCTGATTGCATTAGACACAGGGCATGAAGACTAATTAAAAATGCTCATACATTCATCACCGTTGATTGTGCATAATCCACTGCTGAAAGTACAAGTGCAGCAACTTCTCTAAAATGATAGAGGAAGCTGATGAATTTCCACTCAGAACTCCCAGAGGCTATCTGTCTTGATTTCAGGGTAAATGGGCTTTCCCTAATAACCTAAATCACAAACAGAATGACAGTTTAAAAAACCCTAGACCAATTTTTACTATTCTATCTGAGCAGGGGCTGGCCAGGCCTGGTCACATGTTATGTGATCAATAAATAATTACACTTGGATTGGTAAACAGGTCTACAGGCATACTTTAGGGATTGCCAAAACTAATTTTTCTAGATGCCTACATAATTGGAAGTCACAATATGTGTTGCAAGGAGCTAAATGAAATACATCCTATATGCCACCAAAACCCCTTAAACTCATATAAATGCTCCAGCCCTACAGTGGATGGCTTGTACTGATCTCTTCTTTACCCCTTCAAGGGGACAATTGGTATCAGTCACGTGTGGCACTCACCTGTAGAAACATCACCAAGGCAAAATGCTGACAGGTCCTTTCTAACAAGGAAAGAGGGGCAGTCCTGATTTCTATCCTCTGAGGCAGCAGTGCCCAACCTTCTTGGCACCAGGGACTGGTTTCATGGAAGACAATTTTTCTGCAGATGGGGGGCAGGGTGGAGGGGATAGTTTTGGGACGATACAAGCACATTACATTTATTGTGCAGTCAAACCTCTCTGCTAATGATAATCATTACTTGCAGCTGCTCCCCAGCACTAGCATCACCACCTCAGCTCCACCTCAGATCATCAGCCATTAGATTCTCATAAGGAGCACACAACCTAGATCCCTCATATACATAGTTTACAGTAGGGTTCGAGCTTCTGTGAGAATCTAATGCCCGGCTGCTCTGACAGGAGGCGGAGCCTATGCAGAGATGGGGAGTGGCTGTAAATACAGATGAAACTTCTCCTGCTAGGTGCCGCTCACCTCATGCTGTGCGGCGGTTTCTAACAGGCCACCCTGGTTGGGGACCACAGCCTAAGAAAACTGCCCCTCACTACACATCACAATCACCAATACATGCCCTGAGCTGGAAAGGGATGGACAGGAGGAGGCTGATGGTCAATTTGTGTTCTCCTACTCCTCAGGAAACATCCTTCCCTCCCCCACTCCACTGCCATCTGAAAAAGCCACAGCAGCAGCTTCCTCTTTGACCTGATTCAGGAGTTAAGAATCCTTACCTAGCTTCGGGATATAAGGGTAGGAGAAGCCCCAGTACTTAAGGCCCATATTCCAATCCTCCTCCAGGAGGCCCCTGTGGCACCTCAGGATGTCTGCAGTGGGAACAGCCAGGGGAGTGGAAAATGAAAGACTATCTGGTCCATGAAAACTGCACAACAGAGAGCATGTTTGAAGAACTAGCTTAAAATTCAAAATCCTGCTGAATGAAGAAATATGAAGTACTAGCTTTTGACCCACTTAATGTATAAAGGATCTGACAAAAGAAGATAGATTAGAAATTATGTAATCTACATTAATTGCAAGAAAAAGAGTTTTGAAATTAATGAAATTCAATACAGCAACTATAAACCTAAGGTGGAAAAGGGAAGAAATAATAAAGACTCTAAGCTTGAAAAGTCATCCTAGTTTAGCAATAAGATGACAAAACCAAGAAAACCAAGAAAAAACACTGACCAAACAATGGCAAAATTGTTATGAAGCTACTCAACCTCTGCTTTCTGAAAAATAATCAAACAGCAGCACTGAAATATGGGATATCACACATCCACATACTCTATGTTCCTTCCATATGAATTACTAGTGAGCAAAATTTACATTTTCTATTTTGTAACTTTCTTTTACATTCCTCATATGGTCCTTTGTCAAATGTTTTTAAATTTTTGCCTTCTGTACATCATTCCCTTCTTTATACATCTCTTACTGGGCCCTGGAGACCCCGATTCTTGCCAGGCTCTGTCCCTGTAGATACCAGTGTAATTTACACATCAATTTATGCAACAAATTCTACTCTGCACCAGGCTCAGTGGTAACTACAAGGAGTACAACACTGAACGAGTCAAACGTGGCTCCTGTCCTTTATGGAGCTCAGTCTATAAAAATGAGAGGTTAGACATGAAACCAATAGTCCCTTTCAGTTCTCAAGTTTTTGACTTTACTCATCCTCCCTCTTTCTTCTGATTCTCATGGCACTAACTTCAGCTTTTTCATTCCATTATTAATCACCTTTAACACCACAAAATAGTCAGTGCCATATGAAAATTTTACTTTCTAACAGAGCAATTTAGCCAGACTGGTTCATAAGGCAAAAAAGAACAATGCGCAGTAGAGGGATTCTATAAAAATCAGGGCCTCAAGAACAAAATGCACAGAAGTGCTGTTTTGGCTGAACACAGAATGTGAGTAAATGTTATGGGGAAAAAACTGGGCAGGGGAGAAGAGGAGAAAGCACAGAAGCCTCCTCCCCTTCAAACCTGGAACCCTATCCAATGAAAGTCTCGTCACTGGTCATTCAATCCTGATTGCTTAATGAAAGTGTGCAAATCAGCACATATTATGCCTGAGTGTTCCAAATGTCCCTAATTATGAACAAGTAGATGGAGGCCTTAAAAAATCACACTTCACCCTTTTTGAAAGGGTTGCTGGCACATCATTAATTAAAACACCTCAGCTCCCAACTACATTAGAAGCATGATAATTATCTTCATACAAAATTTGCTTTGTAACACTTAAAATGCTTCAAACCCTAGGGTGACAACAGAATAGAAACAAAAAGACCCTGCATTAATAAGGCTCCTGTCCATTACTACGTTGCTGCAGACCAAAGTTAAGAGCTCCCCCCTTTGGGAATAAGGAGCATCAACAGTCCTGAGAAAGAAATGCAACAATTACCATGATTATTACGATAATAATATGAGCAGCACCTAACTTTTCTTGAGTCAATACCAGGTGCCATGCACTGCACTAAGTGCTTTTTCACATGCCCCAAGATCAGAGAGACTAAGTAATTTGCCAAAGGTCACCCAGCCAGAATGTGTCAGGGTAGAGAATTGAAACCAGTTTTTTCTGGCTCCAAAATCTATACTGTTAATCACTACACCACCACCAAAGAAATAATGTCAAAAGAGGAGAAGGGACAGGAAGGAGAAGGGGTTGGCAATTGCAAACAATTTCCCAGAGTACAGTTTACAAGGTTAAAAATAGTTAAAGGCCGGACACAGTGGCTCACACCTGTAGTCTCAACACTTTAGGAGGCTGAGGCAAGAGGATTGCTTGAGGCCAGAAGTTCAAGACCAGCCTGGGCAACATAGAGAGACCTCATCTCTACAAAAAATAAATAAAAATAAATAAAACCACAGAAATTGAATGTTGAACCACTAGAGAAGCCCACAGGATTCCAAAAATTCCCCAAAGAGGTATCAGAAAACTTATCTTCCTTCCCAAGGGTGGCAAAATTTAAACAGAGAGAAATGGTAAGTCTGTAGGGTGAGGAAAGAGTGATTCATCCAGAAGGTGCCTATCTGAGGTGAGGCATGGATCCACGATGATGCCCATGTTTATCCAGTTATCCAACAAACATGTGCTGTATGCCTACTGTGTGCCAGATGCCAGGCTACCACCCTGGTCTCCAGCCTCCATCTGCTAGACAGCAACCATAAATCCCTAAACGAGCAAGAGAACCTGTGTACAGAAACTGTGAGGGGGAAATGAGCAGGCTGGCAGGGTCTACTTCAGGAATGTTTGCTTCTTGTGTTCTCCAACTCAGGTGAAGACTTCTCAGTTTGAGGAACATCCTGCCCCAGAATCCAACCCTTAATTCAGTTACACTATAATGAGAACAGTATTGACTCTAAATCATTGAGTTTTAACCATTTCTTTCCAATAACTGAAATCTGAAAATCTTTCTTAGAAGGTCTTTTCCTACAGATGAAAAAATGGGAAGTTATCCTGGTTATCAAGCACCAAACACGAGGAAAAAACAGTTGTGAAATTTTACAGGGCCAGTCCCTCCAAGAATAAGAAAGGGTCAGCACTATTCCTGGAGCTTCAACATGGCCCCACCTCATCTTTGAAGAACTCAAAATTTAAAAACATGTCCTGGCCTAGGGGAGTCAAATAAATCTGGCTTCAAATCCCAGTTCTGCTACCTACTAAATCTATAACTTTAAGCAAAGTGCCTAACCTCTTTTGGTCCCAATTTCCTCAGTTTCAAAATGGGGATAATAACTTCTATTTTCCTGGAATCTTGCAGGCATTGAGAGTGTGCTCTTCACCCCAGTTGTGGTGTACCCCATGCCCACAGCCCATTCTAAGGAAACTGGTAAGATTCCCAACCACTGCCTGGGGACAGCCCTAAATAGTGATTTTCTATACTAAAACACACACACACACACACACACACACACACACACACACACACACACACACACACACACCATCGATCTGCTAATCACATGGAATAGAACCTGACAGAACCAGGGGTGGGAACCTGATCTAAAAGCAACCAATCCCTAGTCTGGCCATCAACCTGTGACATGTTTTAATGCCAGAGCTGATGATCAATTAGCTTAGCCATTCAAATTCTCCTGGGGATCTGAACTAAGAAGTAAAGCTAGCTGGTAGCAGGTGCAGTTAAGCAGATAGGTCCCATGACAAAACAGCAACCTGGAGAGTAGCTGGGTTACAATGAGGGCAGACTCCCAGAATGACGGTCACCACCCCTCAGCTGAGGCTCCCAGAACTAGTGCGGATCCAAGCAGCCTTCTGATTCCAGCCTCTAGGTGTTCAATTCCCCTCAGCCCTTGCCCTTCCTGTAGGCTGGCTGCTCCCTTTTCCTAGGATCTAACAATAAACTTCCTACTACCTGAGGTCACAGGAGGATGTATCTCTGTTCTTTGCAACCAGAGATAAGTCAGGTGGGGAGTCTATACTCACCTGTGAAATAGGACATGGGGGGCAGAATCATTCACCAGGTTGCTTTGTTAGACCTCCCTGAACAGATTGGGAGGGAGAAATGGCATGATCATCTAGCTCAGAAAGGTTCAAGATGCCTCTCGTAGATATAGGCTATCTAAGGAAACAACCGCAGAGCAGGTGGGGGTGAAACACCCAGTTAGGATAAGTACATGACATCTTTAAGAAGTTCCATAAAGTGAAATACCAGATAAAATCCAGAAGCCCTCATACCTTTGCTACCATTCGTAGCCTCCTTTGAGGGGAAAAAAAAATACTACTCTATAACACTTTTTGAGATTGAAACAAAGCCAAATGTTGCTGGCTTTCTCTTTGAGATGAGTTTCAATTAAGGAATGAAAAAAACAAAGACTATCCAACTCTCTCCAGCCAAAAACAAAACAAAACAACAACAAAACCTAAAAAGAAAGCTTCCCTCTGCTCCCCTACCCAAATACATAATTTAGAAAATGACAGTCAAAGTAACAAGGTGTGCCATTATACAGCGCCGTTACACGAAGCCTTCCCCAACACTCGCCTCCTCCTAAGCTGGCCTCCAACCCCACACCAGCTTTTCTGCCGCACCTTTGGGGTCTCTTTCCATTTATCATTTATTTTATTACCTAGCTTGCAACCTAATTTGTTCCACTTCATGTTTTCTGGTTTAAATATGTGAGTTCAATATTTCAACAGAATGGACAATGGGCTTCCGCAGACACCCTTGATGTACATTTCATAGCTACCTGCTTCAGTGCCTCTCTCAAATCTGCATATAACACAGAAAACTTGTTTACCGTGTATTTTAAAGAGGCAGCAGAAAAGCACTACTGCATAAATCAAGGGAGGGAAACAGGGGTACTCTAACAGACCAAAGCATAATTTATCCAGATTTATTTTTCATTAGACCACTATTCAACTGGGCTTAAAAACTGTTGTTCCCATTAGTTTTCCCTTCAGCCACCAGAATAACCAGGCTCAAAAGCAGCTGCTGTATTGACCAAGTGTTCACTGCTCAGAGAGGTGGGGATGAGCACAAAAATGCAAATCTGAAGCCACTGGCCTGGGTCTATTCAATATGTTATGAGAAATACCTAAGATAACACCACTTGGGCCTCTGCTTTGAGATACATGGTTTTTATTCTCTTCTCTCACTATACAAGATTCAACACCTTCCTGGCACTGAGTGGCAATAGCCCAAGGTGATAAACAGTGAATCACAACAAACTTCATTGAGTGGTCTTTTGCAGCCTATAAATAAAACCAGAATCTCTGAAGCTAATAAACCTTCTGAGGTCTGACCAGCTCAAGGTTATTCATTTCTAAACCTCTCTGGAAAAAGTATAAACAAAATCAAAAGAAATGTGGTTTATGATTAACAGAATTTTTTACACATAAATTCACATTTTAATTGTCAATACTAAAGCATTACGGACCTTTAAACTTCTTAGCCCCTGTGTTACCAAAAACAAAAAACAACAACAACAACTAAAACTCATTTTCTAGCAGGGTTAAGAAATGTAGAGGCAGCAAAACACTAGCTTCAGAAAAATGCTACAGATCTGAATTGTTTTTATATGATTAAATCAATAAAATGGACAGAAGAAATTCAATACCTCATTATGTCACAAAGACATTTCAAGACAGTTATGCAACAAGTGGCAAACAACTTTTCAGAAATTTGAGTAACTTTAAGTGGGGAATTTCAATCTGTTGGGTGTATCTGCCCAGACCCCTTCCCGCCCCGCCCCTAGTACTTCCAATTCAAGGGTGGGACCTGGCTGCTAATTCTGGCATTACATGAGCCTGGTTGTCCCACCTCCCACCTTTGCTGGACCCAAAATGGGCTGAGCCAATCAAATTTCTCCCCTCAAGAATTTAAATCAGAATTGGAAAATGCAAAATGTGTTGCTCTAGTTGTTTCAATAACTGAGACTTAAACTCAGGAGCTATAGAGAAGCCCAGTTTATCTACGTGGAGTGAAAGCCAGTTTAGTGAGAGAAAGAAAGAAAACAGAATAGAACACTAAGGTAGCATTCTAACCCCTGATTTGAGTCTCCCCAGAGGCCCAGGAGCCTGAGTTCTGTGAGATAGTAGAATTCTTTTAATAAATTTCCCTTTTTCTATAATCTAGTAGGTTTCTCTTAATTTCAATCTATTTTAATCAGGGCTAGAGTAGCATAAGCATGGGATGAGCACTAAGCAATGGGGAGTGATCCTTCTTCAAGTCAAAATAAAATAAGGTAATCATCAAAATTCAGAACCAGAAATCTCACTTTGATCAAAAGAGATGAAGCTGACATGCCATTTGAGTATTTGGTTCCTATTTCTGTCATGTATTTATTATAGTATCTTGGTTCAAAATCAAAGAGCATCGAGTTTCTACATGTCAAATGGGTAACACTTCCCTTCCAAGAGCATCTCCTGCTGTCCTCCCTGCCCCCAACCATACTGACACACAGCAGTGTCTCCTGCATCTTCCCTGAAGTGTTAATCTGCTCACATTAAGCTTCTTCTCAGAAGCCTATAGTGGTTTCCAACTGCTTGATGTGTCAAATTAAAACTCCTGATAAAGTGCTGCATCCATTAGTTCTGCATTATCTAACCATTGTCATAACCCATTATGCCTGAGTTTACAGTCAGTGCTAGTGTCAGTGTTCACCATTTATGGCACAGGACTCCCATTCCAAGTAGAAAGCATGTCACTTGCTGGTGCTTCCTCTTAGAAATGGCCCAAGAATGGTAAAGAGGAGGAGTCTCAGAGTCTGGACACTTGGGTACCAGTCCGAATTCTTCTATTAATATTAACCTGTCATCCTTCTATTTCTACAGGCCTGATTCTTCTCTATACAATAAAGATGGTGGGCTCAGCCACTGGCTTACAGCTTTTCTTCTGCCCCAACACACCTGAGAAGGATGGCAAGAACACATGAAAGATTAAGTAATAACATTTTTTAAAAGGACAAAATAGGTCACATTAACTGAGTTAAATATCCAGAAAGAGATTGTTGTTGGCTTGGATGGCATCACAGCAGAGGTAGAACTTGAGCTAAACTATGAAATATAAGAAGGCCATGGATCCATAGAAAGGCTGTGCTTATGTCAACTTAATGGTTTCATTTACTTTTGTGCTAGCTGTTCACAAATGGTATTAATAAACCATTGAAAGAAATGCTGATTAAGACTGTTCTGGGAAAGAAAAAGCTATTCTAAAAACTTATCAGACACATACTGAAAGGTTCTGTATAAGGCAAAGGATAGTACTAAAGGGGAAACCCAAAGATAAGTGCAGATGGTCTCTATGAGGGCAAGGACTATATCTGCTTTGCTCACACTGCACTCCCAACCCCGAAGAGCACCTGGCAACAAATAAGTATTTGTTGAAAGAATACATAAACACAGCCCCTATCTTTAAGCACTTACGATTTTTAATAAGTGGAGAAGAAAAGGAGAGAATATGTTGTTGTCCTTTCCCTTCAGTATCCCTAATAAATATGTTATCAATTTCACTTATAGGGAGCCCTCCTATCGACAATAGAGGAAAGAATATAAACCTCAAATGATAACCATTTTATACAATGAATGATCAAATCCTACCATGTCAGCAAATAAACAAATCTGTCACTTGACTCATTCTCTATGCTGACGCATTAGCTAAGAATGAGTCTTTTAATAGAAAATAAGTCACTTCACAATGGCAAACCCAAAAGTACCCTGAAAAATATATTAATTTGCTTCAAAATGCCACATCTTCTTAAGTTGATTTTCTCTTCCAGCTGCCTCAACCACAGGCAATTATGTCACATGTGCCAGATCTGTGTGGTCCAAATGACAAACAGCCCCCTTAACCAAATGTATTACCATAGCAACAAAGGGACTGCATTTGCTGTTCTCTACCTGCCATGGCCTGATCAATTATTTAACATGCCTACACTACAGTGACACTGTATAAATGATCATGTTCATTAGCAGCAAGAGTCAGCTCTGAGAAAATCACAAACACCAGACAGCTAAATTGATCACAAAACCAAACACACTCTCCTTGATGGTGATGTTAAAGAACACGGTGCAAAGGGAAGGAGGAAGCTTAATTTTTCTACTCTAGAATTTCATGAGTATACAATGACTTAAGCTCTTATTGTATAAGAAGGAAGGAAGGGAGGGAGGCATATAAATTAATTTTATACATATAATATAGGTTATCAAGAGTTGCTAAAAATAGGATGATTAGATGAGATGATTAGAGCACCAAAGGATGAAATTCGTCTTAAACTTGTTGTACGGTTTTAGTTTTTGTCTTGTCCCATTTTCTGTCTTACTTCCCATTAGGAGAATAGGCAGGGGACTGGAAAATTGGGGGGGAAAAAAGGAAGCGGCCAGCTGTGACCATCCATTCTCCCAACCTCATCAAATTTCCAGGCTTTCCACAGGGAGGTTCCTAAACAGAGAACCACTGAGGTGGTCCATCTGATTCCATGAGAAAAGGAAAGATTTTTTTTCATCAAGAATAATCAGAGACTGAGTTCAGCCCAGGATTCCTGCAATCCACTCTGGGACACAACTCAAAACCTTAAAGCCAATAAAACCAACAATTCTATTTTAAACCATTTCACCAGTTTCACCTAGGCAGGGTCTGGGTTAGAGTGGTCCCCATGCCTTGCATCTGCAATGATCAAGAAACGGGGACAGCACTGAAGGCTGGAATCAGCACTGGGCTGGAATGAAGGGTAAATGGCTTTTGGACACACTTCATTGTGCTTTCATGTCACCCTTTAGAAAAGGTAAGAAAGAGAGAAAAGGGGGGTAGCCCTCCAAAAGATTCTAATGGATTTACAATAGATCATAGTCTGATAATGAAAGTTTCATACAGACAAGAGTTTTTATTTGGTTAAAAACAACTGACATGCCCAGAAAGGAAGTTTCTAATTTACTGACAAATTAAAAGACGTACACATATGTCTTAAGAACCTGTTCTTATACAAGATTTCTATGATACTGTTCTAGGAATATTCCTCAGTCTTTTCCACTTTGCCAAAATCAAGCTTGCTACAAGCTGCAGCTATCAAACCTTGATTAGACTGCTGAGATCAGTAAATTTATGAAAACTGTAGTTTTCTAGTACGGTAGTCCTTCCATCACAGGTATTAATTTTTATTATGGCAAACACAAGAAAACCTCTTAAAAGATTATTATGTACAATTAATTCACTGTTCATATGGGAAAAAACATGGAAAAAAATTATAAATATTCACCCCAAATAAATGTTTCTCTCTTAAAATCCATCTTCCCCAAGAAAAGCATCACAAATACTTAAAATGAAATCTAAGGTAGTCTACATATCACGAATTGTTCCTCTAAGTGGATAAATTAGCTCATAAAGAAACTAAACATTTACAAACACTTCACACGGTGGTTTAATTTTGTTTATATACCCACATAAAACAAAAATATGCACCTCAGGGATCATTTACACAACTAAATGTCTTTCTGATTACCATATACAAAAGCTTAAGACAGATGACCTCTCACATCTGACAGCACACATGACATGAGTTATGGCCACTGTTCTGTTTCCATAATTGAGTGAATGCCTTTAAACAACTGGTCAAATAGCTGCCTCTCATTTTCAGTCACTTGACATGCATGCAAATACATGTTTACGATGTATTAGGGGACCCATGGAGAACAATTAAGTTCTAAGAAAGTCCTTTTGAAGTTTTTAGTCTTCATACTTCTCTACTCTAATAACTCTGATTGTCAGTATAATAGAAACAATCCATAAATGACATTGAGAAGCAAAGTGAATTTTCTCCTCTCAACTGACAAGGACTCCATGGCTGCTGGTCACAGCACTCACTCTACTTTCTTATCAATAGCAGGCATTCCTTTTTGTCACAGAACTAAAAATTAGAATACACTATGTAAATCTAAACAATCATGTTACACTTGTATATACCTGCCTTGAAATTTGTTTATAAATTATTTCTACCACTTGCACTCAAATAATCAAAGATTAAACAGAAGTAATATGCATCACAGTACTGTTTTTAATAGCAAAAAACTATAAATTTCAAAATGTCCAACAATGACAAAGTGATTCCATATGACTTATAGAACATCCATATAACATATAGCTATCGTTTCTCAGCCTTTTGGCTAAGATCAAGTATAGTAAAAATGGTATAAGAACAGAACAATCAAAGTAGATTAATGAAACAGAAAAGACAGCTGTAGAAATAGACTCCCACATACATATTCATGATTTACAACAAAACAATCCAATAGGGGAGAAAAATCTTTTCAACAAATAGTGCTAAAATAACTGGATATCCATATGGAGAAATATTAATATTGACCCCATCTAACATCATCCAAAAAAGCTAACTAAAAGTGTAATACAGGTATCAATGTAAAACCTAAAACTATACAGCTTTTAGAGAGAAAAACACAGGAGAATATCATCATGACATGAGAGTGGGCAAAGGCTTCTCAGGTCACCGAAAGCAAGAATATAAAAAATAATAAATACAACTTTATCAAAATTTTAAAAGTCTCATCAAAGACATGGTTAAGAAAGTGAATAGGCAAGTCACAGAAGGGGAATAAAAAGATCCATAAAACATTCATCTGACAAAGGACTAGTACCCAGATACATCAAGAATTCTTACAGCTCAATCCAATTTAAGAAATAGAAAAAAGATTTAAATAGATACTTTACAAAAGAAGATGTACAAATGACCAGTAAGCACTTGAAAAGGGCTCAAAATGATCATGCCATTACCTACCAAAAGAATGACCAAAATTTAAAAACTGACAACCCAAGGATATGGAGCAATAGGAACTCTCATATATTATTGGTGGAAATGTAAAATAGAACATTCACTTTGGACACAGGCCCATCAGTTTCTTGCAACGGTAAATATAAACCTACTCTATGATCAAGCCATTCCACTCCTAGGTACTTATCCAAAAGAAATCAGAGAGAGAGAGACAGAGACGGGGGGGGGCGGGGGGAGAGGGGCAAAAGAATGTAGATGTGTGTATATATACTTATATATTTATATATACACATGTATATACATACACACACATATACATCCACAAAAAGACTTGCAGAAGAATGTTCAGAGCAGCTTTGTTTATAATAGCTAAAATATGAAGTATCCCAGATGCCAATTAATAAAAGAATATAGAAACTGTGTAACATTCATACAATGGAATACAACTCAGCAATAAGTACTACTAAAACATACAACAACCTGAATGAATCTCAAAAACATTATGCTGAATGAAAGCAGCACCACACACAAAAAAGTATATGTTGTATGATTCCAATTGTATGAAATCATAGAATAGGCCAAACTAACCTAGGATGGAAAAAATTAGAACAGTGTTCGCCTTTGAAAGGATGGGAAGTCGAGATTGACTGGGAAGGGTCATGAGGGAACTTTCTAGGGTGATAATGACATATAATCTATTTAATACATTAGGATAGAGTTTGGGTTATACAAATGTATGTGTTTGTCAAAACTCAGCAAATATACATGTAAGATACATGCATTTCACTGAGTACAAATTCTGTATCAAAAGAAAAACTAAACAAATACTGAATTCTACTTAAGAATACGTATCCTGGTGCATTTACGGGATATTTCTTAATATCTGCAATTTACTTTGAAATGTATCAAAAAATTAAGATGGATTAATGGATAAAGAGAATGATGGACAAATGGATAGGTAAGTGACAAAGCAAGTATAGAAAATGTTAATGGTAGCATCTAGATGATTGGTATAGGTCTTTACTATAAGATTCCTTCAAATTTGCTCTATTTTTGAAATTTTCATGATAAAAAATTGAAAAACATGGTATGAGAAGAATATTTGCTGACATGGAAAGATTTTACATATAAAAATCCGTGAGTTGTAACACAATGGTAAGTATTTATATATCTAAACATATCTAAGCACAGAAAAGGTACAGTAAAAACACAGTATCAATAATAAAAAATGGCACACCTATATAGGGCACTTACCATGAATGAAGCTTGGAAGTTGCTCTGGGTGAGTCAGTGAGAGGTGACTGGGACATTACTGTACACTACTGCAGACTTTATAAACACTGTACACTTAGGCTACACTAAATTTATGAAAAACAAATTCTTTCTTCAATAATGAATTAAATTTAGCTTACTGTAACTTTTGTACTTTATAAACTTTTAAATTTTTTAAAACTTTTTGACTCTTTGTAATAACACTGCTTAAAACACAAACACATGTACAGCTGTACAGAAATATTTCCTTTACATCCTTATTCTCTAAGCTTTTGTCTATTTTTAAACTTTTTTTTTTTTTTTTTTACTTTTTAAGCCTTTTTGTTAAAAACTAAGAAACAAACATACACATTAGCCTAGGCCTACACAGGGTCAGAATCATCAAGGCATCAGTAGGCAAAAGGAATTTTTCAGCTCCATTATAATCTTATGGGACTACAGTCATATTTGCAGTTTACCATTGACCAAAACATAGAATATGGCAGGGTACAAAATAGCATCTATAAAATCACCAAATTTTAGTTTCTTAAAGTAAAAATATGCACAGAAAAAGAGCTGTGAAGACAGCCACAATCGTCATATTGGCCCATTTACTGACTATTATAACTCTACCTCACGGAGGAATAATATATTATCCATTTGTGAAATAACAAAGCACTGACAGTCTCTGAATCTGCCTAGGCATCTTAATTGAAATTTTAGATAGTATCACACATATTATTTCATAGTCTCCGAGGAGCTCTGTTTTTAGTTGGGGCAGCCTAATCAGGATTTGTCAGATCAGGCTGGGTTTCGGGGTCGCCTTCCCTATGTACCCAGCACCCAGTATGTATCTCAACCACAGCATTTCCAGGCTGCTCTGCAACTGCATATTTCCCCAATAGATCAGAAGCTCCTTAAAGGCAAGAGCTGTATCTTGAACTTAAACTTAGAATCTCCAGAGATTAGTACAGTATTTGGCACACATGAGACAGTCAATAAATGCTAAATGAACAGAAGAATCAATAAATGAACAGCCATTTCAAGAGTTCCAGCAAGGACTCTAAATTCAAAAATATCTCTTCTACCCAGACTCTACTATAGCTGAAATTTAATCACAAGAAATTTTGTTTCCTTTATATTTCTTACCGCTGTTACCACAAAAACATTTTAAAATTTAAAAATTCTTATGACAAGATAAAATTTTAAGTAACTAAAACTCACTATTAGATTGCTAGCTCTTGAAGATAAGAAAAGGAACCATGTCATTGCTGTGTCCTGAGTACAGCAAGGTCCCTAGTACAGAAGTTCAAAAAAACAAACTCAGTACAAATCATGTATCAAACTGATGACAGGGTAAGTAGGAAGTTAACATTTAGAGGAATTGCTCTCCCCATGGCTCACACCTGTAATCCCAGCACTTGGGGAAGCCAAGGCAGGAAGATCACTTGAAGTCAGGAGTTTGAGACCAGACTAGGCAACATGGCCAGATCCTGTCTCTATAAAAAAAATAAAAAATTAGCTGGGTGTGGTAGCACACACCTGTAGTCCCAACTACTCAGAAGGCTGAGGCAGGAGGATCACTCAGGCCCAGGAGTTCAACGCTGCAGTGAGCTACGATGACACCACCGCACTCCAGCCTAGGCAACAGAATGAGATCCTGTCTCTAAAAATAAAAATTTAAATAAATAAATACAAATTTTAGGGGAAGCTGGATGAAGGGTACACAGGAACTCTCCATACTATTTTTGCAACTTTTCTGTAAATCTAAAATTATTTCAAAATAAAAAGTCTTTTTAAAAATGCTGACAGGGACAGCCCCAGGCCTTGTGTAAAGTGAGGGAGCTAAAAGAAGCAGGGGGTTTGCAGGGACACAGAAAACAAAAGGGCCAGAGTAGGGAGAGCAAACCTCTCCTTCCAGTTCCCAACCTGCTCTAGGACCAGCTATATTTTAATGCTACTTGCAGTTGTAAGAAAATTATTGGGCCCAACAAAGAAAGAAAATCAATCCTTAACCAAACTGATGTTTCCAATCCAGATCATAACATTCCAGAGAGATATGTAGTGGGGAAAAAATAAATCTCTTTAAACGTATTCATACCTACACAAAACATAAGGACTAACTGTACCAAGCACAGTATTTTAAAAGCACTTCCAGCAGCTCAACAGGAAAGGCACATGGAACGAACAAAGGAGATGCCCTGGGGTACAGGCTACCCAAATGCTACTCTTCTGCTGTCCACCATTATTCCTTACCCCAACCACTATTTACTTTTTGTCAGCTGAGAATGACAACAGAGGTAAATTTCACACAAGAATGAGCTCACAAATGGTGCCTTCAGTCTCCAAGGGCAGAAGTCACATCTGCTAATGTATTTTGTACCATCCCTGGCTCAGTGCCCCATGAAGGTAAAGAGCTTAATCAATGCTTCCAGTGATGCCAGTGGCTGAAAGAGTCAGTTTGCTTCCCAGCTCATTTACTCTCCTGGAGTAATATTTACTAAGTATCCATTTGTACAAGAGCAGTCACATGCTTTTCTTCTCAAAAAAAAGCCTAACACCTGCCCATGGAAAGGAATTTCATCCAAACTCAAAAGGAGGAAAAACTATTATTTTAAGGAATTACTAGATTTATTTTGGCTAGAAGTTTTAGGAAGAATGTTCTTTCAACACACTGACAGGGAGGGCTGGCTAGGAAGAGTATGTAAGAGCTGACGGGTAGGGAAATAGACTTTTGTAATCTTTGAGTGGCCTGTTTGCTCTGCTCTGTCTCTGACAGGGTCAAGCCAATCCCAAGAAATGGGCCTTACCTGGTTTGGTGACTCAGTGGGTTCCAGTTCCAAATCATCAATTTTTTGTAAGCCCATGTAAGCCTTAAAAGAGTAAAAAAGTCAGACCTTGACCCTAAAAGCCTTTCTATGCAAGTATACTGCTGAATTTTTGGTTTGACCAACAGTTGTAGATCGATGGTGTGCTGCTATTGCACGTAGAGGGCAAGAGGAAGGCAGCCTATTCTTTCTCACCCCTCATCCTTTACCCACAGCTCCAGCCTGGGGCCACCCACAAGCCACTACTTATTCTTAGTTCCTGTGCTCCGATGAGGAGCCTTTAGATGGGCTAGATCCAAGCATAAGGCAAAAGGCTAACAACTCCAACGCCAGCACCCAAAGGAGACAACGCTGGCCAGTGGTGAGACCTCAGTACACTTAACATTACTAGACTGCACATGAGGGCAGATCCCCAGAGTCTTTCTCCCAAAAAATTACTATGCCTGCTTTGGTCTTTCTTAGATTTTAAGTTCCCAAGAGGTTGTTTTTCATCTGTAAATGCTGTACCTCTCAGAGATATTCTAAGATTAAATACAAACTGAGATACTCAAAAGCATAAAATTATGCAATCCAGTTACATAAGCCCTACTTTATCTCCCTTGTTCCATCTCTGTGCCTCTTCCAAACCTTCCGTAAACCTGCTTGGTAAGGCCTGCCTCACTGCTTGGCCTTCCCGTGCCACCACCGCCTCCAGTCTTCACCTCAAAATAGCCTCTTCAGTTTTCATTCTATGTTCTGTCCTCTTCTGAATCCTTCAGACTCAAAGTGCCTCAGGAAAGAGACTCCAAATCCAGAACTATTCCTGCTTCCAGGATTAGCAACATTTACCTCCACCATTTAAATAATATATAACATGATCTCTCTGGTAAGCACTTGCCTGTACCATTCTTTTCAACTCCCAATCCCCTCTGTGCCCAGAAATGTCTCCGTCTCTCTCTCAAAGGCAAAACTGGTTTTCAAAGTGTTTAAACTCATGGGGGGAGGTGAAAAGAGCAGTGGGGACTTTTCTGTAGGACATTACAATTTTGAAAATAAAAAATTAAAAGATCACAGATGCCCTTTGTTCACTTAATAGCCCAAGAAAGCATTTCCCACAAAATATTACATGGTTCTAAGATTATCTGCCACACCACTTGACAATGTATAATATGAAAATAAAGACACATCAGATAATCCTTAATTATCAAATACTAATAAACATACATATTGAATAGAAGGAGGTAACAAATGAATTATCTAGGTTTAAAATAATATATAGCATGTTCTAAACTTTTTTCTTATTTTCTAGTTTTTTTTCTCACTCACTCCTTATTTTCTCTCCTTAAAAAATTAGATATAGCTACCATAGCACAAATAGAGGAAGTGGTATACTTCACTGCGTGAAGCAGTGCCACTCTGGGTAGGAAATTTCAGCTAGACACGAATCCCTTGCTCAAGATTATGGAAGTTTCATTTTTGCCTTACATGCGAATGGAATATCATATTTGATATCTCCTTTACAGAAGTGAGAAGATTTGTCCTCTGTCCCAGGAAGCAAAGTTAGTTTGTAAATAAATTTAAGAAATAATCATCACAGTTCTAAATGTCTTCTCATACTACATAACTGTTTCATATTTTTATGTTCTAAAATTCAGCACTCTTTGAAGGTCTTTTTTTTTATTTAGTTGAAATATTTCCCTGACAAAGGTCACTGAAAACTCAATAGAGCCTTGCAGTCATAGTAAATATTTTATTAACTATGCTGTCCAAAAAATCGCCACCCTCTGCCTACTCACCACCCAGGTCAATTCCTTTTCCCCCTTTCCCACAGTCTCATTCAAATTCTACCCCTAAAATATAGATGGTACCTGCTCCAGGTCAAAAACATAATTTATTAATATGTATGTGTTAGACTCTAAGACCCGATCTTTAGCTTTCTGAGAAAACATGTGGTATAACGCCTTTAAATAAGTCTCTGACCAAGTCTTAGTAGACTCTCAATCTCGTGAATGTAGCATAATCTGTCCTACTTTATCAAGTCCAACTACTTAATCCTTCAATATCTAGCTCTAGGCAAATGACATTGGTTTGCAGATGGTCTAGAGCTCAGATTGTTAAACTGTTTCACATTTTTAGAAACCCCAAATTATTCAGTGCTAGCCACGGAGTACAGAAAAAGAGATTTGTTTGTGGCCACTTCATTTATTATTAATGCCCTTGAACGACATACAATTTTGTTGTCAGCCCACAGCACATTAGGACAACTAAAAACACTCTACTGGTGCCAAGGCTGAGTCATTTCCCTGTCTTCATACAGTAATTACATGTTGGTGTCAGCCCACATTTTCACTAGAGTTAAAGAATTTAAATGACTGCTATACCAAAACATTTGGTCTACTTATATTAACTTCATATTCTTTTCTGAAAGTGGACCGAGACCATTCTATTTCTCTGCATTTACCCCTTATTTGTCTTTGAGGAAAAGACAAAAGTAAAAGTTATAGTTCCACTGAAGTCCCACAGATGGAAAAAAGCAAAATTCTTCTGGCATGCCTATTCCTTCCAGGTTCCATTTAGTTCAGTACTTCTCTCCAAGTGTTTCTGGACACAGAAAGTTCCAAAGGCCTAACTATTTTACTGTAACAACACCAGATTTTCTCTGTAAAGTGGACAGCCTCTGGGCAGATCCTAACCTTAAACCCTCGGTGGTTCATTAAGCCAGGTATTTAAGTGAATAGTCTAAGGAAAATCATGACTCTATCCTCAGATGCTTCCTCCGCCAGCATATTAATCAGGATGTTTGAAGTTACAGGTGATAGAAACCCAACTCAAACCTGCTTAAGCAAAACAGGAAGTATATTAGCTCATCTAGCTGGGAAAAAATTTTAGATAGCTTATAGCACAGAAGAAAACTGGAATCAGGACTCTGCTGTCAGAATACTCACTTGCTCTCACCCATCATTCATCCACCCAGTCTCTGTTTATCTCTGTGTCTCCTTGCCTAACAGCTTCCCTCTTTTATATTCTGTGTGTGTCCTCTACAGGACCTAGGAAATAAAGTCAGGCTAATCATTTGTCCTGCACCTTCATCCTAACAACACAAATGTCAGACCCACTAGCTGTTATCACAAAAGTCCTAAGGAGGATTCTCATTTGCCTGATGAGATCATGTGCCTTTCCTTGAACACTGTAGCCTGGAAGATGAGGATCTCTGATGAGCACATTCCTACCTCTGAAAAGAAATGGGAGGTAGGAAATGGGGAGGTTATGAACAAACATAATTATTATCCTTACCAAAACCACATGAAATGGGAAAGGAGTCCCCAAATGGAAAGGGCTACTATTACCAAATGGCAATGAGAGAAAAACACTCTGGACAGCCATAATCATTGCCTCCTATAGTCTACCACTGTCCCCTTCCATGCAAAGGTGAGGTGGCCATTTACTCAGGTGTGACTGCTAATTTTCCAGAAGGGGACAGCAACCTGCCATTTACTCAGATAAGTACTATGAAGCATATGGATATATTCTTGATCAATAATTTTGAATAGCTGAATTCTGAATGCTCACAAAAAGAGAATAACCTTGAATTCTCTTGGTGCTCAGTCCTCATCAAAAGTTTAATCTTAAGAAATAACATCGAAGCTAGGCACAGCGGCATATGCCTGTAGTCCCAGCCACTCGGGAGGGTGAGGCAGGAGGATCACCTTGAGCCCAGGAGTTTGAGGCCAGCCTGGGCAACACAAGACCCTGTCTCTAAAAACAACAACAACATCCAAGGCAGATTAAACAAAGGATTTGCTGTCCATCTATAACTACTGGTTACTTTTCCATCTGATGAGTCCTTTTCAGAGGCTGGTTTAAGGGTGGATGGGTAGGTGACTAATGGGTAGGTGACCTATTTCTGGCCAATGAAACATTTAGGTAGTCTGCTAAGGGGTTTCTGAGATAGGCTTCCCTGCTCGTATAAAGGACACAGAAGAAAATCTTTCTACTTCTTGACATACTGCAGCCACCTTGCAGTCTTGACAGGGCCCAGCCTGAGGGAAAATACATTGAAAACCCTGGAAAAGAGAGATGGCTTGTTGATGACACTGTGGAGCTGCCAAGTCAACTAGTCCTAAAATCTATCACAGAAATATCTGTTATAAGAGATAACAAAATTCCTTGCAGTTAAGTTGAATTACAGTCAGTGTTCTACCTTTGGAGTAGTAGATACAGCAAAAACTCTACTCAGAATGATCAGACTGGACAGTTCAGTGTTAATTTTAAAAGTTAACTAAACAGTGGAATTACAAAAAATTATATAAATATTATTTTCATTTAAATATATGAATATGCATTCATTCACCAATCTTTTGATGTAGGACTGAAGTCTTTTCCTTGTGTATGGGACTCTATTAATTGGTATACCTTCTTTCTGGTATAAAACATTCCCATAACACATACTTTCATTTTTCCAGGTTGGGTTTCTTTAATGTAGATTAACAACTTTAATGTAGATTAATAATGATATCTGCTAAGGAATCTGAATGAAGAATCCTTATAGTTTTTACAATTTTTCTTACTTGTGTCACTCACACACAATTCAAAAGCAAATTTATATTGATTCATTCTCATCAAGTTTTTCCAAAGCATTAAACTTTGTTTTCTGAGAAATATCTTTTTGTTCTCTTCTTTAATTGGTTTATACAATATTTGGCTAAACTAATTACAACATTAAATAAAACTTGAACACACACATAGATCACTGTTAGTAAACAAAGTTTACTAGGACAAGTACACAGGTCTATATAAGCAGCTATTAGCTGCTATTAGCACACAGCATGCTGTGGACGGTGATCACTGTGCTTTGGAGAGAAAATGGAGAGTTGGATTAATCATGAAATTTGGTGAAATAAAGGTCAATTAAGGAAACTTCTATCTTACTGAATATAAGATTTGCAAATATTTTCTCCCATTCCATAGGCTGTCTTTTCACTTTCTTGATAATGTCTTTTGATGGACAAGTTTTTAATTTTTAAGAAGTCCAATTTATTTTTTTTCTTTTGTGGTTCATACTTTTGGTGTCAAATGTAAGAATCCATTGCCAAATCCGAGGTTATGAAGATTTACCACTATGTTTTCTCCTAATAGTTTTATAGTTTTAGCTGTTATATCTATCTTTAATCACTTTCAAGTTAATTTTTGTATGGGATGTAACGGTCCAACTTCATTCTTTTGCATGTGGTTACCCAATTGTCCTATCACCATTTGTTGAAGAGACTGTTCTTTTCACTATTCAATGACCTTTTGATCCTTGTTCAGTGTCAACCGGCCATAGATGTTTAGGTTTATTTCTAGACTCTCAATATAATTCCATTGTTCTACACCTCTATCCTTAGGCCAATACTACACTGTTTTGATTACTGTAGCTTTGTAATAAGTTTTCAAATCATGAAGTGTAACTCCTAACTTCATTCTTTTTCAAGATTGCTTTGACTAATCAGGGCCCTGTGCAATTCTACATGAATTTGAGGATGGCTTTCCTATTTCTGCAAAAAAAAAAAAAAAAAGCCACTGGAATTTTGATAAGTATTGCATAGATCATTTTGGAAAATATTGCCATCTTAACAATATCAGGCAAGGCACAGTGGCTCACACCTGTAATCCTAGCACTTTGGGAGGCCAAGGCAGGAGGATCACTTGAGGCCAGGAGTTCTAGTTCAGCCTGAGCAAGAGTGAGACCCTGTCTCTACAAAAAATAGAAAAATTAGCCAGGCATGGTGGCACATGCCTGTAGTCCCAGCTACTCAGGAGGCTGAGGTAGAAGGATCACTTGAGCCCAGGAGTTGGAGGTTGCAGTGAACTATGATGACACTACTGCACTCTAGCTGTGGCAACAAAGCGAGACTCTGTCTCAAAAAAAACAATATCCAGTTTTTTCAATCCATGAACACAAATGTCTTTCCATTTATTTAGTTCTTGTTTAATTTCATTCAGCAATGTTTTATACTTTCCAGTGTACAAGTCTTTCACCTCCTTAAATTTATTCCTACATATTTTATTCTTTTGGATACTATTATAATTAGAACTATTTTCTCAATTACCTTTTAGATTTTTTTCATTGCTGTACTATAGAAACACAACTGGTTTCTGTATGTTCATCTT
Organism: Lemur catta; assembly: GCF_020740605.2. Lineage (NCBI taxonomy): Eukaryota > Metazoa > Chordata > Mammalia > Primates > Lemuridae > Lemur > Lemur catta. Next base: position 74,546,739 of record NC_059132.1, on the reverse strand, counting down.
GTACTCTGCAACTTTGCAGAATTTGTTTATTAGCTCTAATAGTTCTCTGTGTGTGTGTGTGCATTTGGGGGGATTTTCTATATTTAGAATGATGTCATTTGCAAGTAGAGATAGTTTTATTTCTTCCTGTCCAATCTGGATGCCTTTTATTTCCCTTCCTTGCCTAAGTGCTCTAGTTAAGACTTCTAGTATAATCCTAAACAGCAATGGTGAAAGCAGGCATCCTTGTCTTGTTCCTAATCTTAGGAGGAAAGTTTTCAGTCTTTCACCATTGAGTATAATGTTAATTATGGCTTTTGCATAAATGCCCTTTACCATGTCAAGGAAGTTCCATTCTATTCCTAATTTTCTGGGTATTTCTATCATGAAAAAGTGTTGAATTTTGTCAAATACTCTTTTGCATCTATTGAGATAATGATGTGGGGGTTTTTTTTGTGTTAATGTGGTGTTTGATATTGATTTTCTTAGTAGTTATCATGGGTATTATAGTTAACATCCTCAATTTGTAACAATCTAGTTTGAATTGATACCAACTTAGCATCAATAGCACCATTAACTCTTCTCTTAGTCAGCTCTGTCCCCACCCCATCTTTATGTTACTATTGTCACAAATTACATCTTTATACATTGTGCGCTCATTGACACAGATTTATAATTACTGTTTTATGCATCTGTCTTTCAAATCATAAAGGAAAGAAAAAGAAGAGCTATCAACCAAAACTATAGTAACAATAGTTTCATATTTACCTATATAGTTACCTTTCCCAGTGATCTTTATTTCTTCATATGGCTTCAGGTTACTGCCTAGTGTCCTTTCATTTCAGCCTGAAGGATTCTCTTTAGCACTTCTTGTAGGGCAGATGTACTAGAAATAAACTTTCATAACTTTTGTTTATCTGGCAATGCCTTAATTTCATCTTCATTTTTGAAAGACAGTTTTGCCAAATAAGAATTCTTGGTTGATAACTTTTTTTCTTTAACACATTGACTGCCACACTACAAAGAAAAATTTTTCTTGGGGCCATGGTGTTTTATTATGAAGAGAGAATAAAAACTTAGAAAATAAAATGATCCTTTCTAATTTAATGAAAAATTTGTTATTTTTTAGTGTTTTCTGTGCATGAGTTATATGCAACTTGAGTTCTCGCAGCTCCCAAGGTGAAAAGACATGAGTTACATATACTTAATGAGGCCCTGGGCTCAAAACTAGTGAGTTAAATACAATTCACATGGCATATATCATCCCACTAACTCCACAGTTTCTGATGAGAAATCAACTCTTCTCTTATTGAGGATCCTTTGTATGTAGCAAGTTACTTCTTTCTTGCTGCTTTCAAGATTTTCTCTTTTCTTTGGCTTCCAACAACTTGACTGTAGTGTCTAGGTGTGGATCTCTTTGAGTTATCATGCTTAGACTTTGTTGAGCTTCTTAGATGTGCAAATTGTCTTTCATAAAGATTTGGGAAGTTTTTGGCCATTATTTCTTCAAAGAATCTTTTTGCCCCTTTCTTCTTCTCTTCTCCTTCCATAATTCCTATAATGCATATGTTAAGTTTAATGATATCCTATAAGTCCCTTAGGCTCTGCTCATTTTTCTTCATTCTTTTTGCTTTCTACTCCTTAGATTAGATGATTCCCATTGTCTTTTTTTTTTTTTTTTTGAGACAGAGTGTCACTTTGTTGCCTGGGCTAGAGTGAGTGCCGTGGCATCAGCCTAGCTCACAGCAACCTCAAACTCCTGGGCTTAAGCAATCCTACTGCCTCAGCCTCCCGAGTAGCTGGGACTACAGGCATGCGCCACCATGCCCGGCTAATTTTTCCTATATATATTTTTAGTTGTCCAGATAATTTTTATTTCTATTTTTAGTAGAGACAGGGTCTCACTCAGGCTGGTCTCGAACTCCTGACCTCGAGCGATCCACCCACCTTGGCCTCCCATAAGGCTAGGATTACAGGTGTGAGCCACTGCGCCCGGCCCTGCATTGTCCTATCTTCTTGTTTGCTGATTCTTTCTTCTTCCTGCTCAGATCTGCTTTCGAACTCCTCTAGTGAATTTTTCACTTTAGCTATTGTACCTTTCAGCTCCAGAATTTCTATTTGGTTCCATTTTTATAACTTGTTTTTATTCATATTACCTACTTGGTCATACATCATTCTCCTGATTTCCTTTAGTTTTTTACTCATGGTTTCCTTCAGCTCTTTCAGCATATTTAAACAGTTAATGTAAAGTCTTTTTCTAGTTAAGTCTAATGTCTGAGCTTCCTCATAGATGGTTTCTGTCAATTTCTTTTTTTCCTATGAAGGGGCTATACTTTCCTGTTTCTTTGTATGCCTTGTAATTTTTTTTAAGAATTGGGCATTCTAATGAGGGTTTAGTATCTAAAATATATAAAGAACTCTTACAACTCAACAACAAAAAGACAACAAAACTCAATTCAAAAGGAAGCAAAGGACATTGAATAGATATTTCTCCAAAGTAGATATACAAACGGCCAATAAGCACATGAAAAAATATTCAAATTCATTGATTATCAAAGAAATTCAAATGGAAACCACAATGAGATGTCACTTCACACCCACTAGAATAGCCACAATTTAAAAAGTTTAAATTAATTAAAAAACAAGAAACCAAGTGTTGGTGAGGGGATATAGAGAAACTGAAACCCCTCTATTAATACATTGCTGGTGGGAATGCAGAATGGTGTAGCCACTGTGAAAAAGTTTGGTGGTCCCTCAGAAAACAAAGCATAGAATTATCATAACCCAGCAATTACACTCCTAGCTATATACTCAAAAGAAGTGAAAACAAGTACTAAAATATTTGTATACAAATGTTCATAGCAGCATGATTCACAAACAACCAAAGGTAGAAAAAATCCTAATGTCCATCAACAAATGAATAAACAACTTGTGATATATACATACATTTGGCCATAAAAAGGAATTAAGTACTGACATATGCTACAACTTGAATGAACTTCAAAAATATGATGCTACCAGCTTTAGCAACACAGCAAGACCCCGTCTCTACAAAAATAGAAAAATTAGTCAGGCATGGTAGCACACCTATAGTTCTGGCTACTTGGGTGGCTGAGGCAGGAGGATTGCCTGAGCCCAGGAGTTTGAAGTTACAGTGAGCTATGATGACATCACTGCACTCTAGCCCAGGCAATAATAGGGTGAGACACTATCTCAAAAAAAAAAAAAAAAAAAAAAAAAAAAACCACCAAAATAATGCTAAGTGAAAGAAGAAGACACTTAAAGTATGATTTGTTTCATGTAAAAAATATCCAGAATAGGCAGATTAACAGAGACAGAATGCAGATTTGTGTTTGTTAAGAGACAGGGAGAATAGGGAATGGAGAATGATTAATGAGTATGGGGTATTCTTCCAGGGTGAGGGAAAGTTTTGAAATTAGAGAAAGGTGGTGGTCATACAACATGGTATAAATACACTAAATGTCATTGAATTGTCCGTTTTAAAATGGTTAACTACATGTTGTGTGAATTTTACCTCAATTTAAAAAAGAAGACCTCTACTGTCACTTAAATTATGTCTCTAAATCAACCCTAAGTATCAGAGCTTCAGAGTTCAACCTCACTGCTTTATATCCTAAAAGAATCACTTCTACTAAATCATACTCTGACATTATGTGCTTGGCTTAAACTGAGGGACATCACAATTAGCAGCTGTGAAAATCATTATTGTAGCTGTTGTAGGGATGTTGTTGAGAGAATGCTATCTTCACAGGGACCCACAAGAAGAATTTGTCTTAGGCCTCAATTCATAAAAAGGCTCCTTGATGACTAGTATGTTTTTAAATTTTAACAATACTGTGTGATTTGTAAATGACTGCACTAGAGGTTTTGAAGGGAAGCTGTTCCACACATACCACACAATCTCCAGAGTGGGAGGCAAGTCCCTAGACCTGGCCCCACCAAAACATTGCCTACAGGGGATGGACATCCGATCTGACTTGGGGAGACATACGTGCCACAGCCAGCAAATTGTGGTTTATGCAGCACAGTCTGACTTTAAAAGAATGAACTGAATCTGATAATTTCCTTCTCAAGTATTTGAACTAGGAGAAAAAGAGTGAAGTCAGAAAAAGTAAGCCAAACTAAATCACAATGATGGCAGGAGACTAGAGTAAGGGTCTTCTGAGAGCTAAAGTTTACAAATACCATAAACCCAGAATCTAACTCCTGCCTCAGTGAAGCTCAGTCACTTCAGAATACCTGCGCTTATTAGCTCACTGTGAGGTTTCAACCTGTGACTCCCTTTATTTGATCCAGCTGTTCCTATAACACTCAGATTCAAATTTATGGTCCACATCCAGAAAGAGAGACAGACCTTGTTAAAGCATTTCTGTGAGCTTCAGCTTATTGTATTCCCTTATTTTCACCTTCACAGTTTTATCTTTTTTTATCCTGTATTTCTATTCACTACCTCAAACTTTTGGGGGAGGACAAGATGGAATATAAAGAATAGAAAAATAAAAATGAGTGTCATGTTATCAATCTCTACAGGAAGTATGCAACCTGTCTACAGATATAGCTGCAGCCCACCTCTGCAATGGTAAGATGATCCACCATTTGGGTAATAATATTTAAAATAAATTCTTTACCTCTTTTATTTAATATCAGCTTGCTTTTCAATCAATAATAGGAAATTACAGCACTTATCAGAAATCTTAATCTAAAAATTATCTACTGTCCAGTTCCATTCTTAGACCAAGGAAAATTACTAATATTTGACAGGACTACCCTTCTGATAAACTGTTTTTTCCAGTTTAGCACATACTTTTATCCTTGTTATAATGGCTCAATTATATTTGTGTGTTTTATTGTCAGCTTCAAATCTGTTTTGAAAATATGCAAAGTTAACCAGAGAATAAAAGACCAATGACCAGTGCTTCCCTCCTTCTTCCCTTTCCACCCTTCCTTACCACAGAAGCCCAATATGTACAATTGTTACTAGTAGGAACAAGAATCTAGTTCCTAGTTGTATCCTGGAAAATGTACAACTGTGCTAATGTACAAAAAGCATGCAGTAAGATTAAACAATATATTTCTAAACATAGATCAGACAAGGTTTCTCAAGAAAAATGTTTAAAGATTTTCAACTAAATGATAATGAAAATACAATTTATCAGAATGTGTGGGATGCAGTAAAAGTAGTGCTTAGAATGAAATTTATATCATTGAATAGACATATAAAAAAGAAGAAATATCTAAAATCAATAACCTAAGCTTCCACCTTAGGCAACTATAAAGAAAAGAATAAATTAAATCCAAAGTAAGCAGAAGAAAAGAAATAGTAAAAATCAGAGCAGAAGTCAATGAAATTGAAAATAGAAAATCAATAGAGAAAATCAACTAAACCAAAAGCTAGTTCTTTGAAAAGATCCAGGTTAACTAAGAAAAAAGACAGAAAACATAAATTATTAATATTAGAAATGAAAGTTGGGCCATCCATTACTAATCCCTTGGACACTAAAATAATAATAAAGGAATACTCTGAACAACTCTATGCCCACAAATTTGATAACCTAGATGAAATGGACCAATTCCTTGAGAGACACAATATACCAAAACACATATAAGGTGAAATAGATCATCTGAATAGGCTTATAGATATTTTAAAAATTAAATCAATAGGTAGCAACCTTCCAAAACAGAAAGCACCAGGCCCAGATAGGTTCATTGGTAAACTCTACCAAACACTAAAGGAGGAAATCATACCAGTTCTCTACATTGTCTTCCAGAAAATAGAAGCAGAGGGAATACTTTCTATCTTGTTCTTAAGGCCAGCATTATCCTAATACCAAAACTAAACAAAGGCATCACAACAAAGGCAAACTACAGACCAATATCTCTCAACAACATAGATGCAAAAATCCTTAACTAAATTTTATCAAATCAAATCTAACAATCTAACAATGTGTTAAAAAAAAAAAAAACATATGGTTCAAACATATGAGCAATAAGCTTGGGGACCAGAGGACTGGGTTTGAAATTCTGTTCTGTCACATACTATTTAATGGCCTTGGGCAAATTATTTAACTTTACTTTATCGTAATTGACACCTACCTATCTACTGTATAGCATTAGAGAAATCAAATGAGAAAAAACTGTGTAAAAGCACATCAATTATATTGTTACCCCCAATTTAAGAAGCACTAATTTAATGAACAGCAATAATGATACCCTGAGTGACCAGACAGCAAGAACAGGAGTTACCAAAATCAAAGCAATTTAATCTTGGATTGGCTTCATATTGACACTAGTATTAATGACAACAGACTGCAGCTCTCAGCCTAAGTAACCATCTCAATGGTGTACAGGCACTACCAGGACCTAACTAACTCCCAAAAAAACAGCTTAAAGATTCAGATCCTACAGACAGTGACAGTATGCTACGTCTCTGAGTACTACCTAAGTACTAGACAACACTGCCATCCCATGCTGTTGTAGAAAATGCATTTATTTTCCACTAACTGCTCTGGAATACTGCTTTACTAGAATCTATTTACACAACAATGTGTTCAAAAAGAGGAGAAAATAAATACACAAAAAAAATTTCATTACCCACAGGATATGTCACAGTTAATGGTAATTAATCAAACTTTCTCCCCGCATGTAGAAAACCAGCCACAGAAAAAAACCATATTAGGGATCAATGGAGCATTTTTTTTTCCCTTAAAAAAAAAAATCAACTGGCAGAAAGCCACTCAGATTTTCTGGTGTGCTTAAAGAAAACCATTTTCAGAGAAAGGAGCTGTATTTTTATTTAAGAAAAAGAAATCCAAAATCTCTCTCCTAAATTTGTTTTCCACCATAATTACATCCTTGTATATATGTATGCATATTAACACAGGTCCACTTGATCATAAACACATATTAAAAATATAGGATATTTTGAAGATAAATATGAAGATAAAGCTTTAGGAATTTCCTTTGGTATTTTAGGAAAGCAAATTTCATTTGGAAATGTTTCTGTACATCTAAATAGCATAAGTATACTTATTTAAAATGCCTAATCTTCTAAACTCATGCCTACTGAAAAAAATGAAGGAATACTGCCCCCTCCATATACGGCAAGTTTATTCTATAAAATTACATAAATATGGGTGTTTATATTGCCTTTCTTATTGTTGATATCACCCAAATTCGAATTCTGTGTATTTTGTTATCCATGCCAAAATTAAACCCCATAGGGCACTTTACTCCTGTGTTCTTCAGCAAATTGATATTTTCACAGTAAAACTTAGATTTAAATGAGTGTCATTTTAACCAACAACCCTGATAGATACCCAGGCGGCAACAGCTGTACTCTTTAGTGCCATGGCAATTTTGTCTATGTCCACAGTGAGTAGCCTATTTGAAAAATATACAATTTGACACCTCCAACAATTTCATTTATCTTTCTCATTTAAGATATTTTAAAGAATTAGGCTTAGATTTTTCTTTCTTGAAATGTCTGAACATGTTTCCTTGAATGACCTGAAAATATCTTTGGCTAGATTAAGGTCTTAACTCCAACACCACGATGAATACTATTAGTAATACCTAAGGTTTTAATAGCAGTTACAATGTGGCCTGCACTGTTTCTGTTTTAATTACTTTACATGTAAACTAATATAGTCCTAACAACAACCCTATGAGGCAGGTATACTATTATTTTCCCTGTTTTACCACTGAGGAAACCGAGGCAGAGAGAGGCTAAGTAACTTACCAAGGGTGACATGAGGCAGAGAGTCAGAATTCAAAACCAGGCAGACTGTCAACCCAGACTATGCAGTACTTCTTAGGGTACATTAGCATGTTTAACTTTTCTTTAAATAGAAGGATTTTATTTGAAGAGAATGGCTCATCTAAATCCAATCCAGAAAACAAGATTTTTCTATGTTTATGAACTTAATAATGAATAGTAAATTAGTAGTTTCTGCCTAGTTACTTAATAGATAGTTGCCTTCTTTAATCGAGTTGCTAGCATATCAAAATGGTCCTTTTGGGACCTAGAAAAATAAAGAGTGGCCACAAAGTCCCCTATTCTGCTAATTAAAAATCTCTACATGGCCGCCTCCTTTCTCTGCCCAAATTTCAAAATTTCTCTATCTACTTCTGAACACTTTCTGTGTTTTCAATTACAAGTCATCAAAATAATCTCTAATAGCCTGATCATGGCCATAACATCCCTAGGCAAAGATTCTACCTGACAATAGTCAGAGACCTATAAATAATAGCAGGGTCTGCTCCAATGACCTCCAATCATCAAAGTGAAAGATTTCCAAAAGAAAATTGGAAAAAGTTAAAATCTATGTGGAAAATGGAGGGGAACACAGAAGTAAGTTCAACTGGCATGCACAAGGACTTTGTGGCCAGTTTGCAACTATGCTTACTTTATGAAGTCGTTATTTCAGAACCTGATTGGGAATAACATGGTCAAGGAAAATTAGAGAGATATAAAACAACCAGAACCAGAACCATCAGCTGGAGTGGTTCAGCCAACCAGACTGGACTTGTCCTGAGCAGATCTGGTTCCAGGTAAAAAGAAAGAAAGAGAGAGAGAGAGGATCCAGTGTTTTCCACCCAGAGAACAAAGCTTTAGATAATATCAAAACCACATGGGTAGAACAGGCTCCAGGACTCCAGTTCTTAGGAAACAAGCAGACAAAAGAAAAGAGGGTCTGAGACTCAGGTGTACAAGAAGGGAGAGTCAAGCCACAGCTTTGAAGTTTTTCCTTTGTCTTTAGCTTTCTCTTGTCTCTCACCACCAATGAAGATCTCTAACTTCCTTAACTTCTACCCCAAAATGCAGATACACATTTTCAGACCCTATGCGCACTCTTGTTCTTTTCCACCACACCTCTAAATGAGAACCAGGAAAGATACAGTAATCACTTCTATTTATTGCTTAATAACAATCTAAATCTGTTTTAACAAGTTCATACATTTGCCTTTCGGCATGTGACCTCGAATTGAAGATTGCAAGGCTTCATCTTTTAATGAAGATATCAGCAGACAGGAAAACAGAGGGGAAGGGATGTTGATAATGAAATGCCCCTAGACAATGAATCAACCTTATTTCATTTTCAGGATATCCACAGAGTTGAGCCAGGGCCAAATACAACATAGCCACTCCTATCCCAGACTGCCGTACCCTACCAACGAGATGTTGGGGTAAAATATCTTTATAACTGGCCTCTTTCAAGGCCTTGAGACAACTCATCCCCAGTACACATTTGTGCTGGTCAGTTTCCCTTCCCTAACAAACGATGGAACCCCACGGAGGAAAGAGGCTGCTGCAGTCATTTGTATTACAGAGGTGGTCCCTGAATTTACATGTGTTCCAAACATGACTCTGGCACAGGATTTCTCAACCTATGCACTATTGACACTGTTAAAGAAAAAATTATTCTGACACTTGTTAAAACAGTAAGGAAGATTTTATTCAGGACTATTGCAAGAGGTATCAAGATTAGCCCAATAGAAGAGAGAGATCAGGGGCTCAACTCTGAATACTGCAAAGACAGCTAGGGATTACAGCCTATGAGCAGAGTGAGGAGATCAGTGGATGGAAAATTACTAAGTGAAGACAGAGTAGGAGGATTCCTGATAAACTAACTGAACAGGATTCTTGCAGAAGACAGGCCAGAGTGATCAGCTATCAAGGGTGAAAAATGAGGAATTTGATCAGATATTAAAAGTGATCAGGCTGGGCACGGTGGCTCATGCCCATAATTCTAGCACTTTGGGAGGCCGAGGTGGGAAGATCACTTCAGGTCAGGAATTCAAGACCAACCTGAGCAAGGGCAAGACCCTGTCTCTACAAAAAAATAGAAAAATTAACTGGGTGTGGTGGCGTGTGCCTGTAGTCCCAGCTACTCAGGAGACTGTTCTTAGCTAGTGGACCCTAAAAAAACAGGTGGCTGGCCAGGTTTGGTCCATGGGCCATAGTTTTGCAAACTCTACTTAAGACTAAAGGCCAGTTTCCAAGTAGATATTGATGTTATATAAATAATACCATATTTAACAAAATATAGACTTATTAAAACTATGATTAGAGTTTTAGTAACTTTCTATCAATATTATTTTCTCATTGAGGGATAACAAAATTAGAGACAGAATCTTGTAGCATTCCACAGCATATTTTTACATTAGAAAGATGTGTTCATTCTCAAACAGCCTGGGGACAACTGCTCTAAAATGTTTTCATAAACCTGTCCTTTTCCTCCTAAACATAACTTAAACTTTGTATTCCGGCCCTAGGTCCCAAAATCCCCAGCTAGATATTATCGCTTTAGGGGTTTGTTAGTTTTTGTTGGGTTTTTTTCCTAGCTGATACTATCTTGGTTTATATTTAACATGTTTTTCATACTTTATTTATCTAATATTCTGGAATACATCTCTAAAATTAACCTATTCCTGGCTACAAGGTCTATGAATATGAAATATGTCACTCGGACACCTTATTTTCCTTAAGGGTCAGTTACATGGAAGCCCAGATGTGTCACGATCCTCTCAGCTTTTGCCTGTGAAAGCATACATACATTCATATATTAACAGGATTACCCTGGAAATGATGACATGCTAAAGACGGCCATAGGACTATTAAGGATATACAACAATCCAGCTACCAAATATAAGAATTTAAACTTTGTGGTGCTTTGGTTTTTAACATCTACAACAAATGCCAAAAGCAAAAAAAAAAAAAACCCACAATAAATTTTGTTTATTTCAATTTACTAGATTCCATTAGACAAGGTTAAAATTACTAGGAAAAAGAGGAGAAAATATCTCTAAACAAATGCAGGAAAGCATGTCTAATATGCAAATCACAAACCTTATGGGATATATCTGGCATGGGCTTATTCTTCCTTGATTTAAATATCAACATCAAAATTTCACCTTTGATGCTGATTGATCATCAAAATAGTAGGCATATTCTTTATATTTAACAGAATTCATTTTTAAATCATAAAAAATACATAATTGTTGCAAAAAAACAGAAAATATAAAGATGATAAAAATCACTCATAGCACCAACGTGAGAGACAAACCATTTTTAAAGTTTGAATATCTTTCTTTCCAGTCTTTTTTCTATACTTTCTAATAATTTCATCAATTTTATAAAATCAGGAGCATAATTCATGTACACGTATATATACATATAATATTGATTCTTGCTTTTTCCATTTAATATTATATTCTGAGCATTTTCCTAAGTCATTAAATTCTTCCCCCTAAATCCAATTTTAATAGTACTTCATTCTATTATATGGATGCCCATCTCTTATTAAATAGTTAGGTTGTTCCAATTTTTTACTATTAAAAATATTCTTCAATGAATGACTTAATACATAAAATTTTCTTGGGATTTCTGGATTTTTATGTAGAAAAAATTAACAGAAGGAGATTAAAGATATAGATTCCTTATTTCTTGTATGTTTACCAAATATTCTATTAAGTCACACTCCACTAGCAGATTCTGGGGTATATCTCAATGAGACCTTGAGAAAGTATGTTCAACAAGTGCAAATATCCAGAAAAAGTAATAAAGATTGATAAAAGTAATCATTTAAATTTTTAGGTACCTATAAATCCTCTAAAATAGCCAAATAGATTGTTAACTTTATGTAAAGTGACCACAGGAAAAAAAGGTAACTTCCTTTAAAATTGGTTAATATATTTTAAAAAACAAAGGTGCTGACATACTGATCTGCAGATTATTCACTAACGCTTTCTATAATCACTTAAGCAGAAATCATCCTAACCTATGCAGAGACTGCTAGACACCATTCAGTTTCTAGTCTCTCCTTCCTTATTAACAGAACCCCAATTTTGTAGCAAGTAGCCAAGAGACAGGAAAAAACTCTATCTCCTAGCCTCTCTTCCGGCTAGAAGTGATAATGTTGTGATAACATACAATCAGTGAGGATAAGGGGAAATCACTTGGAAGGCCTTTCAGGAAAGCCCCTAAAAGAAGGTGGGGGCAGTAGGCAGACTGTTGGGCAAGCTTCTTTTTGCTTTTTTCACCTTTCCCTTCTCTCCTAGAATGAGGACCTGCAGATGGCTGGAGTCACGGCAGCCATCTTCTTGAACGGAGGATACAAGGGCAAGGATCACATCTCAGTACAGCCGAGCACAAGGACAGAAGAAAGCTGGGTCCCTGATAATCAAGGAACCATTCTACTACACCTGGAAACCCTAGTTCCATACTGACTTCACATATCAGAAAAATAATCCTCTAATTTGTTTAAGCCATTAATTTTGGTGGTTACTTATAGGTGAACCTAACCCTAACCAATATATAACCTGCTAGCGTGATTTTACAAAGGTAAGAAGCATGTGGAATTGGCAGAAATCAGTTGGCTGATTTAAATACTCATTTCCTCTTTCACACAATCAGTATCTCCTGAACATCTACGTTGGGTGATAGAAACACAGGAATAAATAAGATGCTCTGGTCTGGACTAGAGGTCTTAGAGACTTTTCTCTGAATACTTCAGTTCGGTGTAACCCTGTACACTTAAAGACCAAGATAAGACATGGTGTTTCAGAGATGATAATAAAAATGAATTAGAAAATAGAAATAAACACAGATTATATATATTTACTTTAAGCCATTCTTATCACTAAGAACAGATATAAAAAGCTGGAAAAGAGCTAAACTAAGTTAGAATGAAATTATAAGAGTCACGGAACATGTGAAGAGACAAAAATGGCTGAAAAAATAAAAAGACTAAATTCACAAAAGGAGATAGAGATTATGATTTTAAAACCTACAAAATTATGAAAAAAAATATGTGCAAAATGAAAAAATTTAAGATTTATAGCATTATGTAGCTGGTATGATTATTTGACTTTAACAAGTCATTTTTAGGTATCTTTTTACATTATTTACTCAGAAAATCTAGTCCCACATCAGTCTTGAAGCAAGATTTTTATTTAAAATCACTTTTGAAAATGGCTTCCCACTGGTCCCACACAAAGCCAGGGAAGCCACAAAGAAACATTCTCACTCACCAACCCAATTCTGTATAACTCAGACATTCCCAGCATTACAGTAGAAAGGACGGCATTCTAATGCTGCTAAAACTGCTATTCTTTTCTCTGGTAGATGGCTGTTAACCCTGAAATAGCATATTCAAATACACAATTCACTCAACAGCTCAGAATATCTGTAATTGCCTCTATCTGCCTGCTATTTGTCTCATTGTTCTGAGAACACATCCAAAATTCATAAAGGATGAATTCCACTGACAGCATCTCCTCAGGACTATCATACACATTCTATATCATACTGTCTTCAACCCTATACAGTCCACTTTCAAACCCATTTTTGCTATTATTTCCTCCAAAGAAAATAATACACCTAAGGGAGTCTTTCATTATCTAAATTAGTCCTACAACCACCTAAGCTGTTCCCTCTCTCTTCTTGGTATCCTTGCCCAGGCTTTGTCCTTAGTTACGTGTTTGTGCTTTTATATTCTACAAAGCCCACTCCCAACACCCTCCTGCCCACCCCAAAATAACCTCACATCTAAGGCACAATATTTGACTTTTGACCTTGTCAAAACCAATGTAAATATTCTTCTGTCAACACACATACTGCTTTCTAAAGCTAAGAGGCAAGAACAGGTTCCAAACAATTTCCGCTACACAGACAGCTGAATGGTTTGAAATGGCTATACAGTTTTCCCAGGATCCATTAGTGGCTATTCTTTACGTTAAGAATGTTCACTCTGCTTAAAACTAATGCTCCCTAAAATACTGGAGGATCTCTCATTGGTCAGAGTTAACTTGGAAAACCCCTGTAACGGGGGATGGTGACGGACGGACGGACACACACACACACACACACACACACACACACACCACCTTAAGACCAAAACTCAGAGTTTGTCAGAATCAAATCCCAAATTTAAAAAGTCATTATCCACTAAGTGACTACCACACAACTTAAACATAGGCCCTATGCCTAGTTACAATTATTACATCTTAGTCTAAGGTGAGCTCCAAATTTATGCAATATTCTTTTGTTTCTGAAATACCTTAATTAGAAACAGGACTTTATGGGAATCTCTACATAAATACAACACAGCTATTTATGATAGTCAACTTTTCTTTTCCTTATCCTAAACTGTCTTTAAAAGTATAAACTTCTCTTCAACAGTGTTGAGAAAACTGGACATCCACAAGAAAAGAATGAAGATGGACCCTTATCTTACACTATACACAAAAATTAACTGAAAATGGATCAAAGACCTAATAACCATAAGAACTAAAACTATAAAAGTCTTAGAAGAAAAAAAACATAGGGGAAAAATTTCATGACATTGGATTTGGCAATGATTTCTTGGATATGACACCAAAAGTACAGACAATAAAAGTAAAAATAAATAAATTGGACTAAATCAAAATTTAAAATCTGGGCATCACAGGGCACAATCAATAGATTGAAAAGGCAACCTATGAAATGGGAGAACATATTTGCAAATCCTATGTCTGACGGAGAGGCAATATCCAGATAAACAAAGAACTCAAAAACAAAACGACAAACAATCCAGTTTTAAAACGGCAAAGGACTTCAATAGTCATTTCTCCAAAGAAGATAGACAAATGGCCAAAAAGTATATGAAAAGATGCTCAACATCATTAATCATTAGGGAAATGCAAATCAAAACCATGAGATATCACCTCATACCATCAGGATGGCTACTATCAAAAAAACATAAAATAGCAAGTGTGGCAAAGATGTGGAGAAATTGGAACTCTTGTGCAATGCTGGTGGGAATGTAAATGGTACAACCACTGTGGAAAACAGCATGATGATTCCTCAAAAAAATTAAACATAGCACTACCATAGGATCTAGCAATTCTACATCTAGATATATATCCAAAAGAAGTGAAAGCAGGAACTCAAAGAGATATTTGTACACCCATGTTCACAGCCACATTATTCCCAACAGTCAAAAGATGAAAGTAACCCAAATGCCTGTGGATGGATGAATGGACAAACAAAATGGTATATACTTACAACAAAATATTATTCAGTCTTTAAAAGGAAGGAAATTCTCACACATTATATAATATGGCTAAACCTTGAGGACATATGCTAAGTAAAATAAGCCAGTCACAAAAAGACAAACACTGCATGAGGTATCTAGAGTAGTTAAATTCATAGAGACAGAAAGTAGAATGGTGGTTGACAAGGGTTAGCGGGAGGGTGAAATGGGGAGTTATTGTTCAATACGTATAGAGTTTCAGTTTTGCAAGATGTAAAGAGTTCCGGAGATGGATGATGATAGATGGTTGCACAATGATGTGAATTTACATAATCCCACTGAACTGTATGCACACTTGAAACTGGTTAAGATGGTAAATTTTATGTTATGCATTTTACCACAATTTTTCAAGTATAAACTTAAGGGAATACTTCATACCAATAAATTAAATATTTTAATAAAGAAACAAGCATCTGATGTTAATAGCTTTAACTAACAAATACGTTCTCACATTTTATTTTACTATAGATATATTATCTATTAATATTAATACATACAAAAAGCTTTAGTATTTTATACACACACACACACACACACACACACACGGTAGCCCAAAAGTCGCCATACATAGAAAAAATGGGAAATTGTAGCTAAACGTACCTTTACTTACAAAATATTCATTACAAAAATTTTACAAAATTTTTTCCTTACAAAATAGTCCATATAAAGGGAAAATTCTGTAAAATTCTGCAATGAATATTTTGTAACAAAAGTACATTTAGCTACAATTTCCCATTTTCCCTATGTATAGTGACTTTTTGGATACCCTGTATATATTTTAAAGTAAAGGTATAACTTATTTGTAGAATTGAAAATGTATCTAAAAGAAAAATTCTATATACAAAAAGCTTACATTCCATAAAATCAATAAATTTATAGGAATGATTACCAAAGAATGTACATGGAATTACAAGAATGTAATCAAAATAACTTATCAAAAGCTACTGCTTCATTTCATGTTAATATTCCCTTTCATTTGGAGGATTCAAAGAGCTTCACAAAATCTCAGAGCATTAGAAAGAAAGTATCTTGTCTGTCTGAACCATAAATTGCACCAAAAATTTCATCACAATGTTTACTGAAAAATGCTGGACTGGATGCTAAGTGTCGTATAGCATTGAACCGAGGGATCTCCAATGCCTACCCATTTCTCTTTACCCTCAACTTGATTAATAGATCTGAGGTTTAACTTATTAGCATATTTGAAAAGCAGATATTTAATAAAAGTTAGTATTTGGCATCTAGGTGTCAAAAGTAGATTTATACATTTGTATCCAGGAAAAATATATCCATTTCAAACTTAGACATAAAGTTTAAAGTACAGTTTTATTCAATTGTATTTTCAATTTGACCTATTAATAATAACTACTTGAGAACATAACCCTGTGTCAGTATAGTATACCAAAAATATTGTCATTGTTTTATTCAAAGCTAAAATCAAGTGAAAAACTATAGAACAGCTTTAAATATATACACACACACATACACCCACACACAAAGATTAAGTAGAGGTCTGATTTTACTGCATCAGGGTGTCAATCTTTGGTGACACTGCAGATTTACAATGCAGATTCCCAAGCCCTGCCCTTACCATTCTGATTCTGATACACTAGTTTTGGGGCCTAGTAATATCATGTATTTGAAACAAGAGCTCTAATAACATTGTGAGAAACATTGCAAAACACACCCCCAGGGGATGGTTTATAAGAGGCAAATTATAAAGCCTTAGAGGTATACCTTATAAGGAAGTTTAGATCTCATTTTATTTAATCTGATTAATACAGGAACCTTTCTACTATTCTGACAGATTGATTGTTGACTGATTTTAATAAGAAAGAATACCAACATTTATACAGCCAAATAAATAACATATGCCTCTCTGTAAACTATGAAGCCTAATCAATTGTTTTAACTACCATTGTTTGAAACTCAGAGTAATTTCTTCTTAGAATTAATCTTCAATACAATGTATAAGCCTTCAAACACACACACACAAATCACAAAAAGAAAAACTGGTTTCCTTATGTTATTGCTCCTTCTTGTTTTTGATCAAAATTAAAATACCCCAGATTCATCACCCAAGCTCTAAATGAGCTTATAGCCTATTTCTCAAATACACGCTTACAGGGTTGAGATATGCCACCACAGAACACAGGATGCTTCAAAGAATGCTACCAGAGGATCAAGATGCAGTTCCCAAAGAAAGATTTTAAAAATGCTTTGGGTAGAGGATACAGTGTAGCCTCTCAAAAAGATTGTTTTAAACAAGATAATGTTCACCTGGATGTGTAAGTTGAAGTAGGCTTGTTTTAAAAAAAACATAATATACTATTGAACATTACTAAAAACATATCAATAGTAGTAAGAAAATAAGACATTACCTGTGATTGCTCTCTTCAATAGCCTACTGCTGGGTTGCATTTGCTCACTTCACCCTTCAGAGGAGTGGAAAAGATTTCTCCAACATTTGGCTCTGCTGGAAACCTCCAGAAGACTTTCAAAATCTATAGAAAGGAATAAAAAATGTCCCACAATCATTAACAAACTGCAGAATCCAATCTAAGTTTCTCCATTTTTTTTCCTCCCCTCCAATTTACCACTATTTGTTGAATATTGAGTGGGTTCTCCTCAGATTGCATTTGTCTTTATGTAAAAATAAATAAATAAATAAATAAATAAATAAATAAATAAGCAAGCAAGCAAGCAAGCAAGCAAAAAGCAAATCTTTATTTAGCAATTTGAATGCTAGCCAAAAATGAGAAGCTCCTGCTGGGTAACAGAAAATAGAGAGGGATTCTTCCATCTTCTAAGAGATGTTAAGTAATTATATGCTTCCTTTAGGAGAGGAAAAAAAAATGTGAAACTAAATAAATCTACATCCATAGACCAAAAGCATCACATTAAGATAATAATAATATAATATAAAATAGCAAAGGAAGAATCACAAATAACTTTTATAAACATCCAAAAATGTATAATGCTCCCAAATGTGCCCTGATACCTTTGACTTATCCAGATACTGACACTTGAAAGTTCAGTTTTTTGCCATCCCACGAGCGAAGTCCACTTTGGTTTTAGACATGCATCTCCTATCATCAGGGTTAACTAGTAAGATTAGTTTCACAACACAAATGCATGGCTTAACCCCTACTGTACAACCAGAAAAACATGAGTTTGAAAAGAAGCAGGCTAGAAAATTATCCTACCTGAGAGAAATATACAGAACAAAAGCTAGAGGTGTTCAAGACAGCAGTAAGAACATCTAAAAAAACTAACAGTTAGTACAAAAGGCAGAAGCTAATGTAAATATGAAACAAAACCGCAAGAAGCCACCATTCAACATCACAATAGGTGGAAGCTAGACAAAATTTTTAACAAAGTACATTTTTTAAGAAAACAATAAATACTATACTTAATAAATCACGGAAGCTATTTAAATGCTAATAACTGAAAAACAGTCAAGTAAATTTGCCACAACCACATAATTAATCACAATTCTGTCAGCCATTACGAAATTTTCATTCTGGCCGGGCGCGGTGGTTCACGCCTGTAATCCTAGCACTCTGGGAGGCCAAGACGGGTGGATCACTCGAGGTCAGGAGTTCGAGACCAGCCTGAGCAAGACCTCGTCTCTACTAAAAATAGAAATAAATTATCTGGACTACTAAAAATATATATATAGAAAAAATTAGCCGGGCATGGTGGCGCATGCCTGTAGTCCCAGCTACTCAGGAGGCTGAGGCAGTAGGATTGCTTAAACCCAGGAGTTTGAGGTTGCTGTGAGCTAGGCTGATGCCACAGCACTCACTCTAGCCCGGGCAACAAAGTGAGACTCTCAGGAAAAAAAAAAAAAAATTTTTCATTCTACAATGTGCACATATATATAAACACACATAATTCAAAACATCACATTGTACACAATAAATACAATTGTATCTATCAATTTTAAAAATAATTTTAAAATAAAATAAAAATTTTGTAACTTTATAATAAAATGTAAAATGTAATGTATAAATAATACAGAAAGTAAAATCAGAGTACAATGTTGTAATTACAACTACTTATACAAAAAGAAATAAACAAGATGCAATTTCTTCTGATACAAATATCAGGTAAAATATTTTCCGAACTACAGATGGGCTAAAGTGAACAATTCAAGTCAGAGGCTCGTACAACAATCATGTCTTTTCAAATTCTCTATATAGCAAGGATCTCCCAAGCCCCAAAGGGTGAACCACTCATTGATGTAATAATTTTTCTGCAATAGTCCAATATAATAAAAGATATTTCCCCAGAAGTCTCTATAAAGAGGTAGTTCGTGTGTGCGCGTGTGTGTGTGTGTGTGTGTGTGTGTGTGTGTGTGTGTTTAACCTATAGATGGCTTCAAAAGCTTTGAATACCTTTTCTTATAACAAACATTTCACAGAAGGAAAAATAACTTGGAGGAGGGACACACAATGTGACCTAAGTCTTCAAAACTGGGCACTGTGGTGATAGTGACCAGTCCTGAAAAGAGTGGAGTTGGAAAAGTAAAGGATAACATTTTGCATGCAAATAAACAAGTTCCTCATATTCAAATTTTCTCAATACCCTCAAATCAGCCTTCTTCACTCTAATCAATTAATCATTAAGTATCTGGGAATGAGCAGTATCACCTTATAATCAAATCCCTGGGCATTTAATTGCAAGAGGTTTTTCGAGTAACAAAATTCTACTTCTTCCATAATCCCACATGAACAGTTTTATCATCATGTACTGGAGAGAGATGGGCTTTACTGATGCCTCCTAAGAATTACAGATTGCTTCCAGATGCTTTTCAGGTGATTTCAAGCCTTTCCTCCTTTTGCAATTCGTGAATTATGAAAGGGCATCCCTAATTCATGAGAAATACTTCTCCCATCTCACTTCCATTATCATATATCCTCCCCTTACACTCTACAATATTAGGCACTCACACCTATATGCCTTTACTTAGGTAATAAGGCATGCTGTGTATCAGTTAAGGGCTTTACTAAGAACCACTCTTGTATTTTACCATCATGATTCTGCCAGTAGCAACGCTTCGTGACTTCAAAAGAAGCCGAGTCCTTTAACAGAAATGCACAGAATGACATCGAAAGCAAGGTTAAACGGAATTCAAGTAAATTGAGAGAACTCTCTTAAAATTCACTGGGTCTTAATAATTCTCTTGGTTGTCATCTCATTTAAAAACAAAATATGTCTCCTGCCAAAAAAGGGCGGGGGAGTTGGCAGTTAACAATTCAGTCATACTCAAATCTCTCCCCAAGCAAGTACTTTCCTTCTAACAAAACATTTTACCTCTACATAATAACATCAAATTCAGGCTCACAGTCCTTCTGTGTAATAGCTATGTCACGTCCCTAATTTCAACAGAGGAGCAAAATTTAAAAGCTCATTTCCAGATGGCATAAATTCAGTGAATTTAGACCTCTACTGTGTCAAGTTCAGAAATATGCTAATAGGCAGAGAGTGCATAAAAGCACAGCAAAGCCACCAAATGAACACTTTGGGGGGGTGGATAATTAACATCTACATCATGATTTTCCTGTACATCAGAGAAAACAAATGCAGGGGCATTTATATGAAAGGTGTGGATTATCCATAGCATTGTATTAATTGATCTGTGATATAATCAAGTGCTTTCCTGGAGGCTAATTAAATCAGCCAGTGAAGAAAGAAGTCTCAAACAATTCAACAAGTCTTCAAATACATGAAGCTGACTATGAGCTAATTACTGAATAATTTCATTCTCCAAAAGGACTGAACTGAGAGAAGTAACACATATTCACATGTGGATACATGCATAGTAGAACAAAACATTCTACACAGGCCCACAATCTTCACTGATTCCATTCAGCACACTAATAATAACTTAAAGTCTTAAAATGGGTAGACACATACCAGTCACCTAAATCAAATCCCTGAATTTTACAGATGATAAAACTGAAGCACAGGGAGGATAAGTGACCTGTTCAAAATTAAGTAGTTGACAAAAGATAAAGACAGAGGTAGAAGACATATCATCTAACTTAAGCAGTAATGCTGTCTTCTCCACATGGAGCTCACAATTCCTCGACAATCAACCCACTGAGTTGATTACATTCCTCCCCCTCAACAGCCACAGTTTAAACCTTTGGGAAAAGTTAAATCAAATAAAGCTGTAATCTTCGATTTCCAGTGAATCAATCCCTGAGATTTCACATTAATTATATAGAATTGTCTTTTTTAACCAAGAAACCCAGTGTAATTTCAGTGACTTTTAAAGGGTCTCAACTGCAGAACAAACTACTGAGTTGGAGCATATCACAGGGGAGGGAAAGCCGGCAGAGAACACATGCATGTTAGGAATGTACATCAAGAATGCCAATTTATTAAAATGAATAATGAAGGTGAACAAAACTAAATTCAAGTATTAAAGTTATGTTTTCCAACATGACAACTACTTACAAGGTGTTTCTTTAAAAAAACAAAAAAGTAGTCACTGTTTAAGGTTTTGTAATCAAATAAATTTGAAAAATGCTGCATTCTAAATGTCCCTCTTGACTATTCACAAAGCACATTTTGTGTATTAAGGCTCTAAGAAGACCTAGAGAAAGGAAGCCTGCTTAGTTTTGTTTAGCCCAATGTTTCCCAATACTATTTGTCATCTTCGATTTGCAGAGCTTGTATTGACATCCTCCAAGAAATACAGTTCAGGAAGTATACATAGCATTCTTGAAGGAAAAACCTGAGTATGACACCCATTAAGCAATACTGACAGTGAGATGGGCTTCCTCTTCCAGACTCAACTGTTAAGAATCAACTCGTGAGGCAAAAGAACTCTGTTTCTACAATGAAAAAAAAACTACCACTAACATGTAATAATTGCCAAGTGCCAGGTATGTCCTACATGCAATTTTTTTTTGAGAAGAGCCTGTGCATGTCTTCAGCCACCAAATTATCTCCCCCAGAAGTTGTATCTATTCATATATAAACAAAACATTTTATATGTATCTTTTTTTACACAAATAAACATATTATAGGTGCTCTTCTTTACCTTGCATTTTTCATCAAACAACATATACTGGCACTTTTTCCAAACTGATAATTTTTATGACTATACAGTTTCTAATGTATAGCTGTAACAAAATGAAATTTATTCAATGCCCCATTATGAACAATTAGGTTGTTTCCAATCTTTAGCCATTATAAACACTACTATAATCAGTATCTTTGTACATAAATCATTTTCTCATGCAATAATATACACGTACAGTATATGCAGGACACATTCACAGTACATATGAATGTATATATTATCTAGGATGGTGTATCTGTATCTAGAATAAATTTCTAAAACTGAAATCCTAGTCAAAGGAATACAGGGTTTTTCATGTTATAGATCTTGCCAAACTGCCCACTAAATAGACTATTATTTTGCACTCATAGTCTCTATAGAGTAGGTTATAAAACTTTTTAATCTTTGTCCACTGAACCATGACAAATGGTACCTCAGAGTAGATGTCATGTGCATATCTCCTACAATGAGTGAAGTCAAGCATCTTTCCATATGTTCAAAAGCCACTGTTATTTTCCTTCTCATAGACTATTTGTATCCCTTGTCCATTTTTCTACTGGGTTGTTGGACTTTTTCTTATGAACTTTGAGGAGATCTTTATTAGAAAATTAGTCCCTTTGTGATTTGAAAAGCAAATATTTCTCCCAATTTTCTTGTTCCTTGTCTTATGCAAGATTTTGTCAGGTTTTTTTTTTTAAATGTAATCAAATTTATCAACCTCTTCTTTTATGGTTTCTCAGTTTTCTCTCTTACCTAGAAAGACATATGTACTCCAAGATTATACAATAATTTTCCCATGTTCTTCTAGAAACTAGCTTTTTTAAGAATTCCTGTTTAATATAGATTGATTTTGGCTTAATATTTGAGGTATTACTGCAAACAACACTTTTCCCTAGGCAGCTACCTGGTTATCCCACTACTATTTATTGAATAGAGCATCTTTCCCCAACTAATCTGAAATACCACATTTATTGTATGCTATATATGGTATTTGATAACACCAGTGTTTCAATTATTGTAGCCTTTCTAAACTAGTTATCCTCCTTTTCAGAATTGTCCTCGCAATTTGTGCTTGTTTACTTTTCCAAATGACCACAAGATCAGCTCGTTTAGTCCCCATCAAAACCCTATTGTTATTTTTACTGGAATACATAAAACATATGGATTAATTTAGGGAAAATTACCATCTTTAAATCCAAGAACATGACAGGCCTTCCAATTTTTTCATATATTTTTTGTATCCCTCAGGAGCCTTTTTAAATGCTTACATACATGGCATACACATTATTTCTTAAGTTTATTTTTAGGTATTTTAATCTTTTTTATGCTAACGGTCTTTTTTCCACTGTATCTTCTAGTTGGTTATTGTTAGTATACATGAATGTTGACATAATTTAGTATCCAGGCACATTTGTACATTATCTTAATCTTTAAAATTAGTTTTTCACTTTATTCTCTTGGATAATCTAGTCATATCATATATTCCTATTATTTGCAAATAACATGTATCTCCTTTCTGATTTTTATATCTTTATGACTTTATTTTTTTTTCTTCTCACCCAGTTTCACTGGCTTGTGATTCCAAAACACCACTAGTAAATAGTGAAAATAGTGGACATCCTTATTTCAGTCCTTATGTTAACTGGAATGTTCTCAAATTCCCTTTTAAGCCCAAGACAGTTTTGGGGTTGAGATAGACACACTTTACCTTGCTAAGGATATTTGCCTATTATATTTTGAGGGATTTTTACAAAATCAGTAATAAATATTGAATTTTATCAAATGCCTTTTCTATAAGAAATGGTCAAGTGATTATTTTCACTTATATTTAACAAGATGATGAATATAATTAATAAATTTCATACTATTAAACCCTTCTTGCATTCCCAAAATAAACCTCACTTGTTATGGTGTTTTATTCTTTTAATGTGTATGAAGTTCATATTAAATACATTATTTCCTAAGCAACCCCACAAGCTGGGCACTACTATCAAGCCTGCTCTGCCCGCTCCTCACTCTGCTCCAGCCACACTGGCCTCCTCACTGTCCCTCAAACACACCAAGCTTACTCTTACCTCAGAGAATGTGTAATGCCTGCCAGACTTGCCATTCCCCGAATCCTCTGATCCCCAGATATCCTCATATCACTCCTCTCTGCATTTGTTCTCTGCTTACATGTGATGTGATTACAGAGGCCTTCCCTGTCTGCCCACATAAAGCAGAAATCACCTTCTAATCTTGTCTCTACCTGACCCTTTTTCATTTTGTTTATAGCAACTGTCACCATCTAACATGTATTCACATGTGGAATATTTAATTTCTGTTAATTTATGATTTCTATTAATTTGTATTCCATTTCCCCCAGTAGAATGTAAGCTCCACAAGAGTATTGCTCACTTCCCAGCACCAAGAGCAGGCCTGGCACCCTGGCACATGGAAAAAATATTTATTGAATGAACAAATGAATGAATGGACACCCAATTTTATACATAAGAAAACTGAAGGTTATAGAAATTAAGTAACTAAAGTCACACAGTGGCAGAGCTGAGAATGAAACCCCAGTCTAACTTCCAATTCCCTACCCTTAACCATTAAAACAAATGACAGGTCACTTCAAGCCATAGAAAATGCTCATATAATCTTATGAATGCTAAAGACCAAGTCAATGACACTGCTGATTGAAAATCAGAGGAAAACTATGTAGATGGTCCCTGTACAAAAGAATCAGAGGATAGATTCCAAAGAATTCCTTGGAAATTATGGGAATTATATTAAGTGAGCTTTCCTCTCTCGATACCGTGAACCTCACAGCAAGCATCACAAAGCTCTGACCTTCATCCACATGTATCCTGAGGTATCTAAAATAGCCATTCGTCCCTGGATGCTTCAGGGATGAATGGCTAATAATCATGTGTTTACTCCTGGCACTGGCAGACACACATACTGGAAGTACCACTTCCCAGGGGACTAGTCATATTATGACCAGTTCAAACATTACAGATCTAGCTTTGAAAAAAATATTTGCTCTTTCAAAACCAAAGAATCTTTCGTGGTTTCAACAAGCAAGTTACAATCAGGTATTCTTCATGTTCTTTTTCTCCTCTATCACTGGGATACTTTCTTTCCTTGAACCAACTTTAGGCTAAAGACAAAATATCACAAATTTCCATTTCTGTCATTAAACAGTATAGTATCTTTAATTTTTTCCAAAACTTAATCAAACCCTGTATTTTAGAACTGTGGGGCTGATCCAACATTGCAATGTGTCACATTTAATTCCATCAATGCAAAGCATAATGAGCAAAGATTGAGTTAGTGAGGCATAACTAAATGTTTTGAACCTGTGAATTTAAAAAGCAAGGCCCATTTGTGTTATTTCTAAATAGTAAATAAAATCATTTTCCAACATTTCACTATCAAATTACAGTAATTTTTCCACCAGCACACACTTGAGGAAAGCCACAAAAAGACTTTTCTAACAGTTCATTCTATTATTGCTCATAACCTTCTAAATATTTCTCCTCATTGGCTTCCATTCAAAGGTAAATGGAAAGCAGTAAAATTTATGGAAAATATATTCAACTGCTTAAAATACATCAACCAAAAGAAAAAAGATTTTAGAGCTGTATTATGAGTTGTGAAATTGCATTGCCTTCACTTAGCTTTCAGTTTCAATGATAGGTAACAAAACTGACAGACTGGTCAAGTTCCAAAACACCTCCTATTCAGAGCCTAACTCTTCCATCTCAAATTCTCACCTTGGTCAAGGCCAGAGTAAACACCTGTCCTTCACATTTTCACACAACGTCACTTTGTATGCTACAAATATAAGCTTTCATGCAGGGAAGAGGCAAATTCCAGTGCACTGGAAAAAATTTCTGCTCTCTTAAACTAGTCTGTCAATTGTTCCCTTGACTTTCTTGGCTGTCAAGATGGTAAAAGGAGGAAAAGGATCTTTCTGTAAAACTGTAAAGTATAACCAGATAAGTTTGCCCTTTAAGCTCTTCACACAGCGAGAGGTAAAATCAAACTCAAGTCTAAGGTTTAAAATTTAGCTACGAAAATTATATGCTAGCAATTGACTGAAATGTTGCAAGATTTCAATAAAAGAAGATTAAAGTCAATTGAAGTCAATTTTTACATTTCATGGGCCAAGGAAGGGACATTTAAAAAGAACTTTTAAAAGTAACATTTTAAAGATACCATACTTTATAAATTTAAGAAGAAAAATGACAATTGTACCAGTTCAGAAATGCCTCAGAGTAAGGGAAGTGAGGGAGTCTAATGAGCATTAAGTATTTAAAAAGGAAGCTAAGGTCTTAAAATTTAAAAAAAAATAAAAATAAAAATAAAAAAAGATTAGCCTTGAGAAAAAATTCACATTAATAAAACTCAGCTTCACACAGGAAAGTAATTTACATCCTGAGCATTAACTATTTAAAAAGGAGGCTAGAGTCTTAAAATTTAAAAAAAAAAAAAGATTGGCCTTGAGAAAAAACTCACCTTAATAAAATTCAACTTCATAAAAGAAAGTAATTTATTCATCTTGCATAACACTATTTCATTTTATTTAGTCCTTTCTCTAAGAATTCTAGAGATCTTTATAAATATTATACAGTTAATCCTTCATTTACCAGTATAAAAGGAAAAGGCACTATTATTATCGTTTACAAACATACAAGAGATTTTAATAACCAAAAAACGAGAAAATTTCAGGACACCTCAAAGAAAAGGAGTCAGGAAGTAAGTACATCCTTTTTGGCTTGGGTTTTTTGGAGGGCAGAAGGTGAAATATACAACAAAAACGGAAATATGTGCAATATAAGACTGCCTTAAGTAAGCAAGCAGATTTGGGGTTTATTGTGCAATGGTCTTGCCACAGACTTGTAGGGGGAAAAAAAGCTTGATATAATTTCAGTTCATATTCCAACATTCAAAAATACCTTTTTAATATCAAGTCCTAGAGGTGTTGCACATTTTATAATCCCAACAAATAGACTACCATCAGACATTACCACTTACATTTCTGCCTTTGAATCCTGGAAGTAAGAGATGTCCAGAAGCATTAAGTGGCTGACAAAATTCTAACTTTCATATGAAATCCTAACAGAGAAAATATTAAGACAATGAAGTAAGACAAGTTGCTACCAAAAAAACCAAAACAAAACAGCAAAAGGAAGAAATTCCACTATTTTCAGAGGCAGGCTCAAAAGGGACAGTGCTGTAAACATCCTTGGCAGTCACAGGGCACCTTGTACATGTCTCTATTAGTACTCATTTACATGTTTTTATCCCCACAGGAGGCTGAGATCTACTTGATGGCAAGGACTTGGCTTCATATCATCCTGGCCTATGAGCCACAGAATTCAAAGAAATGAACCAAGTGTTGAGTCAATTAACCTTTTTAAAATTCTCTTGATAAAAATATTCATAGTGTTTATGTTATGTGAATTTCATCTCAATTTTTTAAAGTACAAAAAAAAAAAAAAGAAAACCATGGCCTGAATACACATTTAA